>NW_004443960.1:12793490-12809193 GCF_000243295.1 Trichechus manatus latirostris
CATCTTAAGTGAGAATAACAGCACAATTGGAAGAGCGTAGTCAATGTCACTGAACTGTGCCTGTAGAAATTTTTGAAATGGTCTATCTTTGGCTATGTATATTTTCACCAAAAAAAAGGTTGAGAAGTTAGAAGGTTGATATGTTGAGGGGTTGTTAACCAATGTCATAAAACAACGTGTGTACTACTGTTTCATGAGAAACTGTTTGTTCTGTAAGCCTTCACCTGAAGTACAATAAAAAAAAAAAAAAAATTCTTGTTCTCCCTGCCCCCTCTACTCCATTCTCCTCATCCTCAGTAGGTTTTTAAAGACACCAATCAGCTCACAAGATTGCCTGATAACCTGAGGATGAAACAAAAACCTAAGCTGCCCTACATCAGAGGTTAGCAAACTATGGCCCATGGGCCAAATTGGCCCACAGCTGATTTTTGTAAATAAAGTTTTATTGAAACAGAGCCATGCCCATTTGTTTACATATTGTCTATGGCTGCTTTCACTGTAATGGCAGAGTTAAGTAGTTGCAACAGAGATGATATAGCCTGGAAAGCTTAACATATTTACTATCTGGCCCTTTACTGGAAACTTTATGGACCCCTGCCCTGTCTCTGGCAACTATCTTTGTCTCACCCATGTGATTCTCCTCTTTTCCCTTGTGTTACAGCCACACTGGAGTCCCTGGGTGGTGTAAATGGTTAATGTGCTTGACTGCTAACCAAAAGGTTGGAGGTTCAAGTCTACCCAGAGGTAACTGGGAAGAAAGGCCTGGCGATCTACTTCCAAAAATCAGCCATTGAAAATCCTATGGAGGAAGTCCTTGGGTGGTGCAAATGTTTAACACATTGGGCTGCTGGCTGAAAGGTTGGAGGGTCAAGTCCACCCAGAGGTACTGGGAAGAAAGGCCTGTCAATCTGCTTCTGAAAACTCAGCCATTGAAAACCCTACGGAACACAGTTCTACTCTGATACACACGGGGTCGCCATGAGCTGGACTGGACTTGACGGCAACAGGTTTACAATCACTTTGGCCTCCGTAAAGCTCATCCCCAGCCTGGGCCAACGTCCTTCCCCCGCATCTGCATATGGTTGACTCCTCATCCTTGAGAAGGTCTCACCTCCAATACCACCTCCTCAGAGATACCATCACCCCGTTTTCTTTTCTTCATAAAACTTGTTACTTTGGGAAATTATCTCATACAAGTATTGCTTTACTT
Organism: Trichechus manatus latirostris; assembly: GCF_000243295.1. Classification (NCBI taxonomy): domain Eukaryota; kingdom Metazoa; phylum Chordata; class Mammalia; order Sirenia; family Trichechidae; genus Trichechus; species Trichechus manatus. The sequence continues at coordinate 12,794,701 of NW_004443960.1, forward strand.
AAATCATTCATTCAGCAAATGTTTACTTAGTACCTACTACGTGTCAGGCATTTGGCATAGGGCAGTGGACAGGACAGAAATGATTCTTGTTCTTTTAGAGGTCATGTTCCCGTTGGAGAAGAGAAAACATAAACAGGTTAACACAGAAAATGGAGTATTTTCACTTAGTGATAAGTGTTGTGAAGTCAATAAACACGGTGATCTGTTAAGAAATGACTGTGGGGGTTTTAGATAGAGTTTATAAAGGAAGGTCCCCTGGAGGGTTAATATCTCAGTTGAGACCTGAAGGATGAGAAGGAGGAAACCACATGGAGGTCTAGAATATTCCAGCAAGTGGGAACAACAAGTACAAGTCCCTGAGGAGAGAGGTTGGAGGAACAGACAGAAAGCCAGTGTGGCTGGAGCTCAGTGAGCCAGGGCTCGGGTGTTCATAGTTCTCTTGCTAGATTGTCAGGTCCATGGGGACCTTGCCCATCTTGTTCACTACTATGTCTCCAAACCAAAAGGGGAAAAAAAAAAAAAGAAACATAGCCATCAAGTTGATTCCGACTCATGACAACCCCATGTGTTACAGGGTGGAACTGCTCCGTAGTTTTCTTGGCTGTAATCTTTATGGAAGCAGATTGCCAAGCCTTTCTTCCATGGTGCCACTGGGGCTGTGTTTCTAGCCACTGGAAACTCTCCTGCCCTGGGCCTCAGTTTCCCCATCCATGCAACCAACAAGTTAAACTAGATGATGTGTAAGCACCTTGCCAGCTCCAACCTTCTAGAATTGGAACTTTCAGAAATCACACCGCTTTCCCTTCCAGCACCAGCAAAATGTGCTCATCATCTTTTTTAAAACTATCCAGGAGGCAACTCTTAAACATGGATCAGCAAACACACAGCTAAGCTGAGGATTTCCTGCATGTCCTCTCCGATGTGCAGTGCATTGGAATAGAAACGAAGCGAGATTCTATGGGTGAGAGTCTGGCTCTCCTGACTCCAGGCCTTTCTAAGAATGTCAGACATACAGTGAAACTTTTTAAAATTGTGCACTTCTTACATTTTTAATACACTCTCATTTTTAAAAATATGAGTGAGTATTCACTGTGAAAGGCAAGGAAGAGCTAATTGATAACTGTTTTCCCTGTTAGTTTCCATGATTTCTGTTCCCGTTTCTCTCCCATGTTGGCTAAGTAGGGACAACACGTTCAGTCCAAGCAAACAGTGATAGAGACAAAGATAAAAACCCACCAAAAATTTTTGCTCCTCTTTCTTTATCTCTTTCAAACACACACATATACACACATGCATGCATGCACACAATACACCCTTACAAGCACACACAAAAGGATTCAGATGCACAGCCATTGATATTATTCACTAGAATACACACAAGCACAAATGTGAACTAATATTCACAGCTTTCAGCACATGCACAGATATTCACATGCACACGTGCCTATAACCACAAGTACACACACAGACTCAAATGCATAAGTATTCACATGCATCCTGGCGTACTTATAATAATACTCACAGAAGCAAGCACATTCATGCACTTTTGCACTGACAGATACAAACACAAAACTGATACGTGCTTGCACTAATGAACACACATGCTTACATGTAGAAACCATGCAGACACACAAACACAAACCCGCAGGTACACATGTGGACTAGCACATAAAAAACCCGTTGCCATCGAGTCGATTCTGACTCATAGCAGCCCTATAGGACAGAGTAAAAACTGCCTCATAGGGTTTCCAAGGCTGCGATCTTTACGGAAGGAGACTGCCACGTCTTTCTCCCACAGAGCAACTCATGGGTTTGAACTTCCGACCTTTTGGTTAGCAGCCGAGCGTTTAACCACTCTGCCACCAGGGCTCCTTAGAGACTTATACCTAAACCCTGAGATAATCACACACACGCACACACACACACACACACACACACACAAACACACAAACAAGTTGCAACTTGATTTTGACTCTTGATGGCCCCATGTCTTTCAGAGTAGAACTGTGCTCCGTAGGGTTTTTTCAATGGCTATGATCTTTTGGAGCCCTGGTGGCATAATGGTTAAGAGCTATGGCTGCTAACCAAAGGTTGGCAGTTCGAATCCACCAGCCCCTCCACGGGAGAAATATGTGGCAGTCTGCTTCCGTAAAGATTTACAGCCTTGGAAACCCTATGGGGCAGTTCTACTCTGTCCTGTAGGGTCACTAGAAGTTAGAATCAACTCTTCAGCAATGGTTTTTTTTTTTTTTTTTTTGGATGGGAGAGGGTCTAGGATACATTCGAACCACCAACCTTTTGGTTAGTAGCCCAGCACTTAACTGTTTGCACCTCCCAGGGACTCTAAGATGCTCACACAAACACAAAAATATAGACACCAGGCCCCCCCACACTGATGCACGTGCAACTATGGGCGAATGCATGAACACAACAATGACGTACATATGTACCTAGAAGCACTCGCACAAAACTCGTGCACTCGCTTCCCCTCCCCCCAGTACACAGACACATAATTGAGGTGGGCCGACACACACATACTAAGCGGCTTCTGCTGTTTTCCTGAATGATCAGGTCAAACGGGATACAGTTGGTAAAGGGTTGGTGTGCATTTTACTTCTGCTTTGTGGTGATTTTGTTTCATTTTCTGCTACAAAATGGAAAATCAATTGTAGTGGGATAAGTGAGGTCATGAGAAAATAAGATGCAGGCTCCTCGGGAACGAGGGGTCTGGTATTCATCTCTGCAAAGAAATGGAGGACAGGAGGTTAGGTTCCATGGGGAGCTGGGTCTGAGCTCTAGGAATTCATGAAGTCCTCAGCAGAAGGAGGCTCCCGGCACACTCCGCACCATCCCGCAAATTAATATGAACAACATCCTTCTGATTCTGACTGCTTTTGACTTTTTGCGAGGGAAATGCTTTCACGTCTATGTTCTTGTTTTTCTTAAGCCTCGTGAGTTTTTGCATTAATCTTCAAACAACCCTGAATGGTTAGATATGCCTGTTTTCATTTCACACATCAGGAAAGAGGTTCAGCAAGGTAAAGACACTTGCCTAAGGGCTCATGGCTGTTTGGTGGGAAGGGATAAGGTGACAACCACAGGATGTAGTAGGGGGTGTGCATATTCTAAGGTGTCCAGCATTATGCTAAGTAAGCACTTTATCTAACTTAACTCATTTAGTATGCCAGCAACAACCCTATGGGCTAGGTGTATTGTTTTGGCTGTTTTGAAGTTGAATAACCAAATCTATTGCTGTTGAATCAATTTTGACTCACAGTGACCCTATAGGACAGAGTAGAACTGCCCCACAGGGTTTTCTAGGCTATAATCTTTATGGGAGTAGATCACCAGGTCTTTTCTCCCTCGGAGTCGCTGATGGGTTCAAACCGCCGACCTTTCGGTTAGCAGCTGAGCACTTTAACCATGCACCGCCAGGGCTCCTCAGTTGAATAAAGTGAGGATTAAAAAAAAAAAAAAGGTTGCCTTTGAGTTGATTCCGACTCATTGTGACCTCGTGTGTGTCAGAGTAGAACCGTGCTCTATAGGGTTTTCAGTGGCTGTGATATTTTTAGAAGTAGATTGTCAGGCCTTTGTTCTGAGGTGCCTCTGGATGGATTCAAACCTCCAACCTTTCAGTTAGAGTGCTTAACCATTTGTGCCACCCAGTGACTCCTAAAAGTGAGGATAAGAGAGATTAATAACTTGCTCAAGGTCGCAGCTGATGAGGTTGAGATTTGAACCCAGATTGCATTTGGAAAAACAGGCATGGGGGTGGCAGAGCCGGCAGTGTTTTAGAATAGTCATCTGTGTTGATCATCTCAGAATGAAATATTTTTTAAAGTCTCATTTTTAAACAGTAGTTTTTAGTGAGCATAACCAAACCCACTTCACAAGGTCAATCCAGTTTTCATCTGTTTGGATTTTGGCCCCATCCCATGCAGACCACTCTCCATGGGAAACAGAAGTCACAAAAAGATGACCGCATTCAGGCTGTTGACTATAGCAGTTTTTCAGCCTTGGCACTATTGATATTCTGGGTTGGCTGATCCTTTGTTGTAGGGGGCTGACCTGTGAAATGTCCCCGGGGTGGGGGGACAACATCATTCCTAATTGAGATCCACTGGACTACACCCTTCCTGGACACCTACTGTGTGCCAGACACTGAACAATGCATTTTAATTCATTTGCTCTTCCCAACAACTCTTTGAGGCAGGTACTATTAATATCCCCATTTTACAGGTGAGAAAACTGAGGCACAGAGAGTGTAGCCTACTTCACTAAGGTTACAGCTATTACTACACCGTCTTCTACAACTACTTCCAATAATAGCAACTGAACACTCACTCTGTGTCTGGTGCTGTGCATTACATTATCTATTTGAAGTCCCAACACAGCTCTCTGCAGTAGATACCGCTAACATCTCCATTTCACAGGTGAGGAAACGGAGGTCCACCTAGCAAAAGGTGGAGCAGAGATTCAAACTTGTGTCCATGTGGCTTGCAGCCTCAGGGCTCACCAGGTCTAAAACACCAGTGCCAGAACAGAAAGAAAAGACTGAAATTCTCAAACGAGAACTACATGATTTCATTTGGAAATCAATTTCCTAGATGGGGAGCTTGCGCAGTGATTTTGAGTATCTGAGCCGCTATTTTTTTAAAAAAGATAATCGTGTGACCAAATTCTAGAGCAAATTTCTTACAGCGTCATCGTTAAGCCTTAACCATCGTTTCCTTCTGAATCACCACCAAACAAATCGTAGCGCAGCGCTTCAGTTAGTGTCAGTTAACTCCCTTACAGCTGAGCTTGTTTTTCACTCTCTATCACAGAGGCCAAGGGAGATCTTACAGCTGGGGAGGCCCAGAGACCTCAGAGTCCAGCCCAGTTGGCCTGATTTCTTTGTGACACAAAATAAATGAGCCAGGGGCTGTGATGGATTAAAAATAAAATCCTATTAAGATCTAGAATCTACCAGTTCCTCTAAAATACTGCAAAACCACACTTAGGATGTTCTGGGGAGTACTCTTACTCTATTCTGGGGGAGGACTGTTGCTGTTATTGTTGTTGTTAGGTGCCATCGGGTCAGTTCCCAACTCATAGTGACCCTGTGTATGACAGGACGAAACACTGCCTGGTCCTGCGCCATCCTCACAATTGTTGCTATGTTTGAGCTCATTGTTGCAACCGATGTGTCAATCCATCTCTTTGAAGGTCTTCCTCTTTTTTGCTGACCCTCTACTTTACCTCTACTTACCTCTTTTGTCCCTCCTGATAGCATGTCCAAAGTATGTGAGGCAAAGTCTTGCCATCCTTGCTTCTAAGGAGCATTCTAGCTGTACTTCTTCCAAGACAGATGTTTTTGTTCTTCTGACAGTCCACGGTATATTCAATATTATTCGCCAACACCATTAATTCAAAGGCATCAATTCTTCTTCTGTCTTCTTTATTGATTTTCCAGCATTTACATGCATATGAAGCAGTCGAAAATACCATGGCTTGGGTCAGGCATACCTTAGTCCTCAAGGTGACATCTTTGCTCTTTAAAGGGGTCTTTTGCAGCAGATTTGCCCAATGCAATATGTCATTTGATTTCTTGACTGCAGCTTCCACGGGCATTGACTGTGGATCCAAGTAAAATCATATCCTTGACAACCTCAATATTTTCTCCATTTATCATGATGTTGCTTATTGGTCCAGTTGTGAGGATTTTTGTTTTCTTTATGGGGGAGGGTAAAATGTAAAAAAGCAATTGTCATTCACTCGCCTTTTCTCTTACTCATGAAACCACAGTTTGTGGCTGGGAGCCCTGGTGGCACTGTGGTTAAGAGCTACTGCTGCTCTTTTACACAGAACCAATCGGGATAAGCCAAACCCACCCTTACCTCCATGGGTGGGCTCTGATTGGCTTAAACCCTTCCACATGGTCCAAGGGGCCACTCTGGTTCAGCATGTCTGATACATTAGAGCTAATGAGATGAGAGGATATGTTTACTAGAGACTTGGCCGGGGGGCGGGGGGTGGCTGGGGTGGGGGGCGGTTGTTCTTTCTCACTTTGCTGAGATCGCTGTAAACCCGTTCCCTTTGAGTGTATTCTGACTTATAAATACGCTCTAGGACAGAGTAGAACTGCCCTATAGGGTTTCCAAGGAGCAGCTGGTGGATTCAAGCTGTAGACCTTTTGGTTAGCAGATGAGCTCTTTACCACTGCGCCACCAGGGCTCCAAGATCACTATAGGGAAAGGCATTCTTGGTTCCTTCTGCCTGGAGGTAAGGAAACAGGGCTCCTGCAAGCTACTGGCAACTGTTTTGAATCGTGAGGGGAATCACTCTTAGGACGAGTGAAAAAAGAGTAAGGTTGAGAGGAGAGACGGAAAAATATCCATGGAACAAATAAAAAAAAAGAAAAAAAAAACCTGGATCAAATCTCACTTGAAGCTAGACTTTCTTCTGAAATGTTCATTTACACAAGTCAGTAAATCCCTTTTGCTGTTCAAGGAAGCTTGAGTGGGGTTTTGTATTAACTATAAACATAAAATTTCTGATATATGTTGAGTATTAGCTAAGAACAGTGTTTATCATTATGCATAGGGGCATTGGTGGTTCAGTGGTCGAGTCCCCGCCTTCATGCAGGAGACCCAAGTTCGAATCCCGGCTAAGGCACCTCATGTACCGCCTCCACCCGTCTGTCAATGGAGGCTTGCGTGCTACTGTGGTGCTTAACAGATTTCAGCGGAGCTTCCAGAATAGAAGAATCTAGGAAGGAAGGTCTGATGATCTACTTTCAAAAATCAGCCAATGGAAATCTATGAATCACAATGGTCCAATCATGGGGCTAGCCCAGGACTGGGCAGCGTTTCCTTCTGTCGTGCATGGGGTCACCAGGAGTTAGGGCCAACTTGACAGCAGCTAGCAACAACGGCATATAGGGGAAACTCAGGAAGAGAATTCGACCCAATGTTGAAAAACATATTTATGCCAGAAACTTTACGTGAGTTTTTGCATTAATCTTCAAACAACCCTGAATGGTTAGATATGCCTGTTTTCATTTCACACATCAGGAAAGAGGTTCAGCAAGGTGATAAAGACACTTGCCTAAGGGCTCATGGCTGTTTGGTGGAACAGGATTTGAACCCGTCCTACTGATTCTAAAAAGGCATGCTGTTTTTACTAAAGCACCTTGCCTCACCCAAAATCCATGGACAGACTTTGACGTCCTCATTGGCAAGGAACCCAAACAACTAAGAAGTCATAGAGCTGAGACCCAAAGAGTCCCTTACTTCAAAACACTGCATTCTCCTGCTTCTGGAAATCTGCTTCTGGGGCCTTCCTCAGCTCACAGTACAACTACTCCAAACTCTTTAAATGGGATTAATGACTTCTGACTACAGCCACTTAAGAAGCTTGTGTCCCTGACCTTGTCTTGGCACCATGACTGTGACCTCTGGGGACATTGTTAACTGTGAATAGGTATGGACTCACTGGCTCCAAATTCCAGCTGTACTCCCCCCACCTCATCCCCACCTCCGAACTCTGAATCACCAGCTCCCACAGACACAAGTTGGGAGCAGAAAGCTGCGTGTACATTCCAGCAGCTTCTAGCAAAATTAATGCCGCCCCTTTATTCCAGCGTTGGGCCAATGAATACATGAATGGCTATGTGAGAATGCAAATGATCCACAGCCCATTGGTTCCTTCAAGGGCCGTACTTATAATAAATTCATGAAAAAATAAATAGCAATAATGTCTCTTCTACACTGGAGCTCTCAAATTTGTTTTCCTAATGCCTCAAGCTGAACCTAAGAGAAGACGTGGGAATAATCAAGGTTAAGCCAACCCTGGTGGAGAAAAGGAGTCACTGTGAAGGAGCCCTGGTGGCACAGTGGTTAAACACTTTGCTGCTAACCAGAAGGTTGGCAGTTCAAACCCACCAGCTGCTCCATAGGAGAAAGATGTGGCAGTCTGCTTCTGTAAAGATTTACAGCCTTGGAAATCCTACGGGACAGTTCTCTCTCCTATAGGGTCTCTATGAGTTGGAATCTACTCAACAGCTATGGGTTCTTCTTATGGGTAGGTTTCTGGGGTCCCAAAGATGCTCCCAAGCTGCCAAAGTCAAGGCCCCTGATCCCAAGGGTGCTTCCAAAACTTCAATTCCAAGAAATTAGGCTTTTGGAATTTAATATTATCTCTGAAGGTCAATGAAGGAAAATTGATTTTTCTAGCAAGTTTAAAAGGCCACATAGGCTGTACCAGTCCTGTGCTTCAAGTCACTCACTCACTCATTCACTCATTCATTCGGTGTTTACTGAGAACTTACTGTAAGCCAAGTATGGCACTAAGCACTGGAGAAACAATCTGTTAGCTTCAGGCCATGGAGTAATGTATAGAATACACAGTATTTTTATATTGCATCATAGAACTTCCACAAGCCAGGGAGCTGTGGTCTGGTGGTTAAGGAAGTGGGCTCTGGCGTCAGACAGCATGGGTTCAAAAACTGACTCCAGCACTTACTAGATGTGAGATGCTAGACAAGTGACACGCCTTCTCTGAGCCTCAATTTCCCCACCTATAAAACAGGTTAATAAAAGTCCTGTGGGGTTATTGTGAGGATTAAATGAGCAAACAATCCATATGCAGTGTTAGTTCAGTGTTGGTCATAATAAGCATTTAATAAAAGTTACCTGGAGTCCCTGGGTGGTGCAAACAGTCAATACACTTGGCTGCTAACAGAAAGGTTTGAGTCCACTCAGAGGCACTTCAGAAGAAAGGCCTGGTGATCGACTTCCAAAAAATCAGCCATTGAAAACCCTATGGAGCACAATTCTACTCTCACACACGTGGGGGCGCCATGACTCAGAATCGACTTGATGGCAACTGGTTTTAAAAAAAATATTAGCTGTTTTTATCCCTAGAATACGTTGCCTGTACAAAATGTGTATTATGGACCCTAGCTCCTGGTTCAGGGTTAGAAAACATAAGTCGTGTCCCCCAACGGCAGGGCTTGGTTTTATGGCTCAGTGCTCTATCCCTAGCAACTGGAACAGTGCCTGCCGTATAGGAGGTGATCAGGAAATATTGATAGATGGATGAATAAGCAGACTATGTGCCCACCAAATGTCGGTTCTTTCTCTCTCGTCTCCTCCACTATCCCTAAGGAGACAGTGAAACTTGAATTCCAATCTCTTGCCCTCTTGAATCTTAGATTTTGCGCAGAGATTTGTCAAACATTGCCTGTAATTATGGATCAGCCTTGAAGATAAGAAGGCTAGGGCCAATAGAATTCAGATAGTTGGATCAAAAATACCCTCTCCATATACCAATGCAGTGTCTGGAATTTCAGTGGAACCCGATGCTCCTCTGAGGCCGCTGAGGAAAAGCTCAGCAGCCTGAACAGCAGGACCGTTGAGTGCTGGGATTAAACAATGATTAGAGGACACCCGTGGCAAAGCTGCCTCATAACAAGATTAATGTGGGGGCGAGGAGGGTGGTTATTACTGTGTCCAGAAGGCAACTCCAGGACCTGTTTCCCTGCTGAGAGCAGAATCGTGGTTTATTTATAGCCCCTTCTCAGGAGGAACATGGCACAGGGCATCCGAGGAGAGAACCATGCCAAGGTGCACTAATGGAACTTTGAGGATAATTTACTGCTCGAGTTCAAGGACTTTTGCGGCAAGAAAGAGCTTCTCAAACTCCCAGCATCCTCTGCTCAGGGAGGAGGCTGATGGTGACTGTGCTGGTCTGTCATTCAACACTATCAGCTCTCGCTGGAGTTGCTGCAGCAGCCGCCTAATTGCCACACACATACACATGCGCGCACACGCGCGCGCACACACACACACACGCGCGCGCACACACACACCCACACACCCACACACACCACTTTTATCCACCTCCCTAGTCCCTCTACTCTCTGGTCCCAACACTGAAGCCAGAGGGATGCTTGTCATAGTTCCCTTGTTGTTGTTAGTTGCCATCCAGTTGATTCCACAGAGCTGGCGTACCAGCATTCCAAGTAGGTGGCTTTAAAGAACAGAAATGTATTTTCTCACAGTTCAGGAGGCTGGAAGTCCAAATTCAGGGCGTGGCTCTAGGGGGAAGTTCCTTCTTTGTCCGTTTCAGCTTCTAGTGGCTGGTTAACGATCCTTGGAGCTCCTGGGCTTGTAGATGCATCGACTTCATCTTCCTGAGATAGTGTCCTCAGCCTCTGTCTGCATCTCTTTGTGTCTATGCTGCTCTTTATATAACTCAGAGGTGATCAGGCTTAGGATCCACTCTACTGGTATGGCCTCAGCGGATTGACTGATTGCATTCAATTAGATTGCATCATGGAAAGTGATTACATTACATTGCATTACATCCGCAGATATAGGGGGTTAGAATTCCAGCACATATTTTAGGAGGAACACAATTCAATCCGTAACACTCCTGCTAAAATTAACTCAGGTCTACCCCCTGTCTGTCAAAACTCTCCCATGGTTCCGTATTTCACTCAGAGTGAAGCCAGTGTCCTTGCAGTGGCCCATAAAGCCCTACCTAGTCCGGCCCCTGTTACTTTCCGAAGCTCACCTCCTCCCCCCGTGCTGCTGGCTCACACCCCTGGTCCAGCCACACGACCTCCTGGCTGCTCCTCAAACATGCCACGCACACACCTACCTCGAGTTCTCATTATTGCCCTGTCCTCTGCCTGGAACACACTTTCTTAACACTCTTTTAAAAACTACACTCCCTTTCCTCCTTCCCTGCTTTCCTTTGTTTCTTATTGTGGTGAATATACATGTAACAAAACATACCTTCTCGACAGTCTTCCCATGTGCTGTTTAGTGACATTAACCTATGTTCGTCATGTTGCTCAACAACCACCCTCATCCATTCCCAAATTTTTCCACCACCCTTAACAGAGGCTCAGTGTCCCCCAAGCATTGAGTTCACCTTTTCCGGTCCTTCCTTCCCACCTCAGTAACCACTCATAAACTTGTCTCTATCCACTTGCCAATTCTAGATATTTTATATAAGTGGGATCATACAATATTTGCTCCACTGTGACTGACTGATTTCCCTCAGCACAACATTTTCAAGGTTCGTCTATGTCATAGCAAGTGTCAAGACTTCATTTCTCTTTATGGCGGAGTAGGATTCCATTGTATGTGTGTGCCCTCTTCTATTGATTCACCTGTTGATGGGAATTTAGGCTGTTTCCACCATAACTTGCACAATCTGACATAGCACATAGCTTACCGACATATTTATTTATTATCTATCTCTCTCACCAGAAAATAAACTACAAGAGAGCAGACACTTTTGTTTTGTTCATTGCTGTGCTGTTCCCAGGGCTTTGAACTGGTTCAATCCAGTTCCACCCCCTGCTGATAATCTGCATTTCTTTCTTTTTTTTCTCAGGAGCAGCAGTAGCATTCCCTTTTCTTTATTTTTTACCTGTACAAAAATTTATACATACACTGTTATGTGACCCTAATTGCTCTCCCCTTACAGTGACAGCACACTCCTCCTTTCCACCCCTGATTCCCCATGTCCATTCAACCTCCTCCTGACCCTCTCTGCCTTCCCATCTCACCTCCGGACAGAAGCTGCCCATTTAGTCTCTTGTATCTTCTTGAGCTAAGAGGCACACTCCTCACGAGTATCACTTTATGTCCCACATCCCTGTCTGAAGACTTGGCCTTGGAAATTGTTTCAGGTGTGAACTGATAGAAAATCCAGGGGCCATGCTTTCTGGGGTTCCTCCAGTCTCAGTCAGACCATTAAGTCTGGTCTTCTCACTAGAATTTGAGTTCTGAACCCCACCTTTCTTCTGCTCCATCCAGGACTCTCTGTTGTGTTCCCTGTCAGGGTGGTCATTGGTGGTAGCCGGGCACCATCTAGTTCTTCTGGTCTCAGGCTGATGAAGTTTCTGGTTTATGTGGCCCTTTCTGTCTCTTGGGCTAATACTTTCCTTGTGTCTTTGGTGTTCTTCCTTCTCCTTTACTCCAGGTCGTTGGGACCAGTTGATGCATCTTAGATGTCCACTTGCAAGCTTTTAAGACCCCAGATGCCACTCACCAAAGTAGGATGCAGAACATTTTCTTAATAAACTTTGTTATGCCAGGTGACCTAGATGTCCCCTGAAAGCATGGTCCCCAGACCCTTACCCTTGCTACTCTGTCCCCCAAAGTGTTTGATTGTATTTAGGAAACTTCTTAGCCTTGGTTTAGTCCAGATGTGCTGACTTCCCCTGTAGTGTGTGCTGTCCTTCCCTTCATCTAAGATAATTCTTATCTACTATTTAGTTAGTAAATAACCCTCACCCTTCCTCCCCACCGTCATAACCATCAGAGAATGTTCTTTTCTGTGTTTAAACCTTTTCTTGAGTTCTTATAATAGTGGTCTTATACAATGTTTGTCACTCTGTGACTGACTAAATTCACTCAGCATAATGACCTCCAGCTTCCTCCATGTTATAAGATGTTTCACGGCTTCATCGTTGTTCTTTACTGTTCATAGTATTCCATTGTGGGGATATACCATAATTTGTTTATCCATTCGTCTGTTGATGGGCACCTAGGTTGTTGCCATCTTTTTGCTATTGTGAACAGCGCTGCAATGAACATGAGTGTGCCTATATCTATTCGTGTGACGGCTCTTGTTTCTCTAGGATATATTCCAAGGAGCGGGATAGCTGGATCCTATGCCACTTCTATTTCTAGCTTTTTCATGAAGCGCCAAATCAATTTCCAAAGTGGTTGTACCATTTTACATTCCCACCAACAGTGTATAAGTGTTTCAGCCTCTCCACAACCTCTCCAGCATTATTTTGTGTTTTTTTGATTAATACTAGCCTTGTTGGGATGAGATGATATCTCATTGTAGTTTTGATCTGCATTTCTCTAATGGCTAAGGAGTGTGAGCATTTCTTCATGTGTCTCTTATCAGCCTGAATATCTTCTTTTGCGAAGTGCCGGTTCATATCCTTTGCCCATTTTTTAATTGGGTTATTTGTCTTTTTGTTGTTGAGGTTTTGCAATATCTTGTAGATTTTAGAGATTAGACGCTGATCGGATTTGTCATAGCCAAGAATTTTTTCCCAGTCTGTAGGTTGTGTTTTGGCTCTTTTGGTGAAGTCTTTTGATGAGCATAAGTATTTGATTTTTAGGAGCTCCCAGTTATCTAGTCTCTCTGGTGCTTGTGCATTGTTACTTATGGTTTGTATTGTGTTTACGCCATGTATTAGGGCTCCTAGCATTGTCCCTATTTTTTCTTCATAATCTTTATCGTTTTCAATTTTATATTTAAGTCTTTGATCCATTTTGAGTTAGTTTTTGTGCATGGTGTGAGGTAACGGTCTTGTTTCAGTTTTTTGCAGATGGATATCCAGTTATGCCAGCACTATTTGTTAAAGAAACTGTCTTTTCCCCCAATTAACGGGTGTTGGGCCTTTGTCAAATATCAGCTGCTCATAGGTGGATGAATTCATGTCTGGATTCTCAATTCTGTTCCATCGGTCTATGTATCTGTTGTTGTACCAGTACCAGGCTGTTCTGACTATCGTGGCGGTATAATATGTTCTAAAATCAGGTAGTATGAGGCCTCTCACTTTGTTCTTCTTCTTGAGTAATGCTTTACTTACTTGAGGCCTCTTCCTTTTCCATATGAAGTAGGTGATTTGTTTCTCCATCTCTTTAAAAGCTGCTGGTGGAATTTGGATCAGGATTGCATTGTATCTGTATATCGCTTTGGGTAGAAATGACATTTTCACAGTGTTGAGTCTACCTATCCATGGGCGAGGTAAGTTTTTCCACTTACGCAGGTCTCTTTTGGTTTCTTGCAGCAGTGTCTTGTAGTTTTCATTGTATAGGTCTTTTACATCTCTGGTTAGATTTATTCCTAAGTATTATATCTTCTTGGAGGCTATTGTAAATGGTATTGGTTTGGTGAGATTTCCTCTTTGAGGTTCTCTTTGTTGGTGTAAAGGAATCCAAATGATTTTTGTATGTTTATCTTGCATCCTGAAACTTTGCTGAAATCTTCTATTCCAGTAGTTTTCTTGTGGATTTTTTTGGGTTTTCTGTGTATAAAATCATATTGTCTGCAAATAGAGATACTTTGACTTCTTCCCTATGAATTTGGATGCCCCTTATTTCTTTTCTAGCCTAATTGCTCTGGATGGGACCTCCAGCACAATGTTGAATAAGAGTGGTGATAAAGGGCATTTTTGTCTGGTTCCCGTTCTCAGGGGGAATGCTTTCAAAGTCTCTCCATTTAGGTTGATGTTGGCTGTTGGCTTTGTATAAATCACCCTAATTATCATGAGGAATTTCCCTTCTATTCCTATTTTGTTGAGAGTTTTTATCATGAATGGGTGTTGGGCTTTGTCAAATGCCTTTTCGGCATCAATTGATAAGATCGTGTGGTTCTTGTCTTTTGTTTTATTTATGTGATGGATTACATTGATTGTTTTTCTAATGTTGAACCATCCCTGCATACCTGGTATAAATCCCACTTGAT
>NW_004443960.1:12811437-12854140 GCF_000243295.1 Trichechus manatus latirostris
TTGCCTTCTTGCCTGCATGGTTTCTGCTTAGTAGTCTGAGCTTATTCTTATGGACTCTTGTTTGTAGATGACTTTTCGTTTTTCCCATCTGCTCTTAAAATTCTCTGTTTATCTTTGGTTTTGGCAGGTTTTATTATAATACGTCTTGGTGACTTTCTTTTGGGATCTACCTTGTGTGGGGTTCAATGAGCATCTTGGATAGATATCTTGTCATCTTTAACAATGTCAGGGAAGTTTTCTGCCAACAAATCTTCAACAATTCTCTTTGTATTTTCTGTTATCCATCCCTGTTCTGGTACTCCAGTCACTCATAGGTTATTCCTCTTGATAGAGTCCAACATAATTATTAGGGCTTCTTCATTTTTTAAATCCTTTTATCTGATTTTTCCTCAAATAAGTTGGTGTCAAGTGATTTATCTTCCATCTCACTAATTCTGACTTCCACTGCCTCAATTCTGCTCCTATGACTTGCTATTGAGTTGTCTAATTCTGAAATTTTATTGTTAATCTTCTGGATTTCTGATTGCTGTCTCTCTGTGGATTCTTGCAGCCTGTTAAATTTGTCTTTATGCTCTTCTCTAGTCTGTTTAATTTCCTCTATTGCGTGTTCTGCATTTTGCTTAATTTCCTTCCTAATTTCTTGAAGAATTCTGTATGTTAGTCTTTTGTATTCTGCCTCTGGTAATTCCAAGAAATTTTCCTCCTTTGGAAAATTTCTAGATTCTTTATTTTGGGAGCTTGCTGAAGCCATCATGAATTGCCTCTTTATGTGATTTGATATTGACTATTGTCTCCAAGCCATCAATAAGTTATTGTATTTATTTATTTTATGTTTGCTTACTGTGTCGTAGCTTCTTGTGTTGTTTTGACATGCCCAGATAGGCTGCTCGTAGGAGCTAGTTTGATTATTGGCACCTTTGAAGCTCTAATGTCCTGTCACCAGGTGATTAGATCTGTTACTAGGTATGAGAGCTCAGGAGTCCACCCATTCCTCCTGTATGGCTTCAGCTGAGGTGTGTAGGTAGATAGCCACCAAGTGTGTGGTGTAGGCTCTCACTTACAGTCCATGACAGGCATGGGTGATTGGTGTAGACACAGCCTTCTGGCTGCAGCAGAGGGACACACTCTGAGCAAGGCAGGGGGCTGTTGGCCACCCCTGAGTGAGGAGGAAGGCGATTCTGTGTTCTCTAGAGCACGTAGGTGGGTAGGTTTTGCAGCCAGACTAAGAGCACCTAATGCTGTTGGCTGTGAGGACTGGGTGGTACCTCTTATTCATGGGCCCCTATCACAGGTGGCTAGGTGTCGTAGGTGAAGCCACCAGTCCTCAGGCCCCTGATGTGGGTAGGTGAAGACCCTGTTTAATGCGCCGAGCAGTGCCAAATGTCAAGAACCTGCCACTTCACAGCTGAAACAGTTGAAGTTAGACTTCCGGTATATACCCTGCTGTACTGCAGTAATGAGGGCCCATGCTGTTGAGATGGGCACACACAACTCTATGCAGGGGGAAAGGCACTCAAAGTCTGTGGATCCCTTATACCTGTGCCTAGGCAAGGGAGCTGTGCCTACCCTGGGTTCCTGGCTTCGAGGAACTGGCAGTTTATTTTTTCCTCTGTTTGTTAATTTGTTCACTCTCCAAGGCAGGGAGAATGGCTCTGGGCGTGTGACGGATCCTACTTCCAGCCCAGAGGACTCAGCAATTGCTGAAGGTGGTCCAGGACCCAGTGCAGAGCAGGGAGCGGGGAGGTAAATGGGAGATAGGTTTTTCCCTAAGGGGTGTGTTTTTGATCCGCACGGTAGGCCGTACACAAGTACTTAGCTTTCACAAATCCAGGGCTGCTTCTCACTGATTCTGTGTGGCCATGTAGACTCTCTGGTGCTGGTTCTCTCCCAATGTGGAAAACGCACCTCCCAAGCACCGCCACTTGCCTGCCTCACCACTCACCCCTGAGCTGATCAGGCCTGAAGGGCTCAGGCTCTCGCCAAGTCAGGTCTGGCAACTCCTTGCTGCTTCCGAACCATCTCTCCCTGCCCCTGCCACACAGTCTGGTTCCTCAACTCTGCCTTTGTTCAGGGCTCCCAGATTGCCATATATAATCCATTCACTTGTTTTTTCAGGTCTTCGTTGTAAGAGGGTACACTGGAAGCATCTGACTACTCTGCTATCTTGGCCCTGCCTCTCGATAATTTGCGTTTCTAACAAGTTCCCAGGAGATGTTAATGCTGCTGGTTAGGGACCAATTCTGAGAACCACTAGTAGAACAGCGGTTCTCAAAATTTATCATACATAAGAATCACCTGTGGATCTTGTTAAACTGTAAATTCTGATTCAGTATATCTGGGAGTGGAAATGCAAATTCTCAGCAGGGGTTCGAACTGAAATGAACGAGTTCAAAGCCCTGGCTGTGCCAGCACCTAGAACATAATAGATTCCTCTTTTTTTTTTTAAATGTAGGTTTAAAATATTTATTTATTAATTCATTAAAATAATAAACCTATTACATGTTAACATATACATCCTATTTTTAGGAAAAATAACTATATTTCCCAAAACAAAAAATATTTAGAGAAAAAAGTTTCACTTTTTTACATTTTTATAAATTCTTTTTTATTGTACTTTAGAAGGTTTACAGAACACACTAGCTCCTCATTAAATAATTAGTACACTTACTGTTCTGTGACATTGGTTGCCAATCCGACGACATGTCAACACTCTCCCCTTCTCGACATTGGATTCCTTATTACCAGCTTTCCTGTCCCCTCCTGCCTTCTCGTTCTTGCCCCTGGGCTGGTGTTCCCCTTTAGTCTTGTTTTGTTTTATGGGTCTGTCTAATCTTTGGCTGAAGGGTAAATCTCAGGAGTGACTTCATTCCTGAGCTAAAAGGGCATCCGGAAGCTGTACTCTTGGGGTTTCTCCACTCTCTGTCAGACCAGTAAGTCTGGTCTTCTTGTGTGTGTGTGTGAGTTAGAATTTTGTTCTATATTTTTCTTCAGCTCTGTCTGGTACCCTGTATTGTGATCCCTGTCAAAGTAGTCGGTGGTGGTAGCCCGGCACCATCTAGTTGTGCTGGACTCAGTCTGGTGGAGGCTGTGGTAGTTGTGGCCTGTTAGTCCTTTGGACTAATCTTTCCCTCGTGTCTTTGATTTTCTTCATTCTCCCTTGCTCCAGACGGGGTGAGACAGTGGAGTATCTTAGATGGCTGCTCACAAGCTTTTAAGACCCCAGCCACTACTCACCAAAGTAGAGCGTAGAACATTTTCTTTATAAACTAAGAACATAAAAGATTCTTAATGCATATTGACTAGATAAATAAATCTAAAGCTCTATTCTGACCAGACACATCAAGCATATTAAACTTACTTGTACACAAAGATGTCACATGTTAATGCTGGGAAGGATTTTAGAGAATTGTCAACCAGTGCCTTCACCTTATAGTTGAGAAACTAAAGGCAAGAGAGAGGTAGTGATAAACCCAAGTTACCAGCAAATTGGAGCCAGAGCAAACATGTATTCCTTAACCCCTGGTTCAGGGCTCATTCCACCACTATGCTGCCAGTACCTTGCAGAGGAGATCTTTGCTGTAATTGGGATGTCTACTAGCATCTGGCCCGGGGGTTGGAACAGGGTGGATGTTCAATAAATGCTGACAGAGTGGATTACAGAAAAGGTGGGGGCTATTCCCAGAAGATCAAAAGGCAGACCACACCTTCAGCTAAAGTCAGTCACCCCAGTTGGAATGACTGACTTGAGTTGAAGCAGTAGCTCTTGCTGAAAAGATTTCATGGGGAAGAGAAAAGGGCTCTGTGTATCAGTCAAGACTTTGTGTTACAAGTAATGGGAAACCAAACTCAAATTGGCTTAAAAATGAGCAAGAGAGAGAATTTATTGACTAGTATTGTAGGGAAGTCAGGAGTTAGGGTGGATTTCAGATGTGGGTTGTTCCAGAGTTTGAAAGTATCATTGGGTTTGCAGTTTTTCCACTGAGTTTCTCGGCAGTTGTCTTAGCTCTGTCCTCAGGCTGGCTTCTTTCACAGTAGCAAAATGTTTGCAGGGGACCCAGGGTTAGAATCTACCTAATACAGAATCTGGAACAAAAGGCCTCTATGACCCAAAGTTCCCAGGCAAAGTCCTGTGATTCACTCTGATTGGATCAGCTTAGGTCACATGCCCACTTTAGAACCAGTCACTGTAGCAGTGGGATGGAAACTGCTGGTTGGTTAAACTGGGTCACATGCTTTACCCTTAGAGCCAGAAGTTGATTTCAGCTTTTCCAGTACCTGAGGATCTTTAACCCAAATACTTCAGGTTGCTGTTCAAATCCGGATACCAGCAATGTAGTCGTGGTCAGATGTGGGGAGCAGGGGCTGGGAGGAAAGTCCCCTACAGTAAGTGCTGGATCCATGAATCTGTTGTGAGACAGAGGTCTGGGTGGTGACCTGAGTGGTTCCAATGTCAGGCAGTGGACTAAGGAATCATCTAGCACGAGCCCTGGCATTTGTTGTTGTTGTTGTGTGCTGACAAGTAGATTCCAACTCATAGCAACTCTATAGGACACAGTAGAACTGCCCCATAGGGTTTCCTAGGCTGTAATCTTTATGGGAGCACATCCCCAGGTCTTTTTTTCCCTTAGAGTCACTGGTGGGTTTGAACCACTGACCTTTCAGTTTGCGACCAAGCACTTAACTATTCTGCCACCAGGGCAAGTTCCTGGCATCTAAAAATCAAAAAACCCAAACCCATTGCCTTCGACCCGATTCCGACTCATAGCCACCCCATAGGACAGAGTAGAACTGCCCTATAGGGTTTCCAAGGAGTGGCCAGTGGGTTCCAACTGCTGACCTTTTGGTTAGCAGCCATGCTCTTAACCACTGCGCCACCAGGGCCCCTTCCTGGCATCTAGTAGATGCTAAATGAGTGTTAGATAATATATAGAAATGCGACAGCAGAAAAGAAGCGCCAGATAGGCTTTTGTATTGGTTGCAATTCAAATTAGCCTAAGGAAAAAACCAAAAACAAAACAAAGGACAGATGTGTTAGCTTGTGTAACTTGCAAATTGAAGATGGGTCTGGTTTCAGGCAGGGGTGGATCCAGGGGCCTCACAGAGCTGTGAGAGCTCCGCCTCTCTCCATCTCTTGGCTTGCTTCTCTGTAGTCGGTGGCCTTGTCCTCACTTTCCACAGAGCCTCTGTCCACACCGAGGGGAAGATGGTTGTCCCCAGCCACTGATACCATTCTCTTAGCTTTGTGACATGCAAGGCAAGGCCTCTTTTCCTCCAACATCAAAGCAGAAAAAGCAAGAGAACTTCTCGAATTAAACCAGATACCAACCCCCGCAATAGTCATCATGACCCAGAAGAAGGGGTTCTATTACTGGCGAGCCTTGGGTTGCACATGCACCCTAATGGTACGGTTGCCGGATTTAGCAAATAAAAACATAGTGTAAATATGAGACTAAAAATTATTCATTGTTTACTTGAAATTCAAACTTAACTGGGTATCTTATATATTTTTTAAAAAAATCAGTTGCCGTTTAGTCCATTTCAGCTTATGATGACCCCATGTATGTCAAAGTAGAACTGTGCTCCATCAGGTTTCCAATGGCTGGTTCTTTGGATGTAGCTCACCAGGCCTTTCTTCTGTGGTGCCTCTGGGTGGACTTGAACTTCCAACCTTTCAACCGAAAGCTTGCATCCCTGGGTAGTACAAATGGCTAACGTGTTTGGCTGCTCAGCAAAAGGTTAGAGATTTGAGTCCACCCAGAGGCACCTCAGAAGAAAGGCTGGCCATCTACATCCAAAAAATCACTCTTTGAAAGCCCTAGGGAGCACAGTTCTACTTGGACACGCATGGGGTCTCCATGAGTTGGAATAGACTTGATGGCAACTTGTTTTTCTTATATTTTACCTGGCAACCCAACCATGGAGGCAGGATGAGGGTTCTGTGATTGGATACTCCCCAGACTCACCTACTAAGGAAGGGGAAGGATAAACCCAGCAGAGAACGCAGGACTGTTGGATAGACCAAAAATTACCCTCTGCAGCTTTCTCATTAATGCACTCATAGAAACCCATTGCCATCAAGTTGATTCCAACTCATAAGGACCCTATAGGACAGAGTGGAATTGCCCCAGAGGCTCTCCAAGGCTGTGATCTTTGTGGAAGCAGGCTGCCACATCTTTCTCTCGTGGGGTGGCTGGTGGGTTTGAACTGCTGACCTTTCGGTTAGCAGCTGAGCATTTTAACCACTGCGCCACCAGGCCGCCTTTAACATACTCATATAGATACACAAAAATTCAAAACTTGACAAGGAAACTTAAGAGGAGAGGCAATAACCCAGTGTTTCCTAAAATATGCCCCACAGAACACTAGTTCCATGGATGCTAAGCATCCTTATATATAAAAGGAACTCTGGCTGGGTAAGTTTAGGAAAGACTGGGTTAAACACAGTTAACCAAGTTTCTCTACTGTAGGAATTTTCAATGCATGAATATGTCCATATTCATCATGCATTTCGCAGAAGGAAAAGGGAGTATGAGGTTTTCCTCAAATGCATTGGGACATGGAAATCTTTTATTAAAGAACAGCTCTGGAGGTCTTGTATTTTGTGGAAATCACAAGGTCCAGAGGGATATTCTGCTAACCATAGTGTCAATGGGATGGATGCTACTTGTTCCATTCTCAAGACTTCAATAAGGTAGCCTTCCCAAAAATAAAACAAAATTAGAGGAAACATTGATCCCTCCTCACTATTTCCAGCTAAAACTAGGATGCAGGGGCTGCAATGCCCCCCAAAATAAACGTGCCTATCCACCAACTGGAGTCCTTGCAAACGGTTAACGTGCTCATCTGCTAACCAAAAGGTTGGAGGTTGCAGTCACCCAGAGGTGCCTTGGAAGAAAGGCCTGGAGATCTACTTCTGAAAAATCAGCCATTGAAAACCCCATGGAATACAGTTCTACTCTGATACACATGGGGTCACCATGAGTAAGAATTGACTTGAGGTCAACTGTTTTGGATCCATTAGCTGCATGGAGACTGTGTCCTGAGCCAGCAAGGCCAAGATCTGACCCCTCTTATCCCCTTCCCTGTTGTCTCCTTGCTTAATGCTTCTGTTCATAAGCTATAAATCGCAGCATGCAACGCAACAGGAAGTGAGGGAGAGGAGCATAGAGTTCTGACTTCTGCACTGCTTGAATACTCTCTTATACCTGGCCCACCTTCATTGTCACAAGTTTCCAGAAATTGAAAGCTAACAAGAACTTTAAAAGAGAATGGAATCATCATCTTGACATCTAGTTGCACGCCAGTCGCTATTTAAGAGCCTTACATCTTTTCTCTCAGTTACTCTGGCGGCAGTCCAATATCTTGCCTATAAAAGGACTTCTGTAGCCAAATAGGGGTCCCCGGGTGGCACGCATGGTTAAGCACTGAACTACTAACCGAAAGGTTGGCAGTTTGAACCCACCCAGAGGTGCCTCTAAAGAAAGGCCTGGAGGTCTGCTTCTGAAAAATCACAGCCTTTGAAAACCCTGTGGAGGGCAGTTCTACTCTGAAACACACAGTATGACTATAATTTGGAATCAACTCAACGGCAACTAGTTTGGTTTGGGTTTTGGTAGCCAAATAAGTTTATATTTTCTCATGGCCCCTTAACAAATGTGGAAACTGAACCGAGAGACAGTGGCTTGGTTGAGCGAAGTTCACTCCATAAAATAGGTTTTGGGAGAGGAGATTTTTATCCCCTCTCCACTGTTGCTGTTTTATGCTTCTCTCTGCCACACACAGTGTTTTGCATCCCCAGGAAGCTCTCTGCTTCTTATTTTAATGCTTGTCAACCTCTGCCCCTCTGCCAAATTTCTTCTAATAAGCGGCATCCAGGAAGCTCCTGTTCTCTTTGTGTGCCCCACGATCCTCCGCATTATGTTTGATCTCAACATCCCATTGAAATATGGATATTGGTAGTTGCCTGCTATGATAATGAACCATTCATGTCTCCATTTGAAAAGGCATTTAAGACACCTGTTTTCATTAGTAATTATAGATAATTGCTATGGTGGAGAATTTTTTTTTTTTTTTTTTAATTGCACGGAAAAAGTCTTTGAGAAATGGACCAATTAATTTCCTGATGCCTTACCATGAGCAAAGTGTGATGTTAGCCTTCACTTGGGAAGTATTTGGAGGTAACTGGGCTTGGCTGCTGGGGGAGGCGGGAGGATGGAGGATAGAAAGAAAAAGCGTAATCTAGAGTCTGTCTTCCGCAGAAGAAAGATGTGGCAGTGTGCTTCCACAAAGATTTACAGCCTTGGAAATCCTATGGAGCAGTTCTGCTCTGTCCTGTAGGGTCACTATGAGTCGGAATCGACGCACTGGCGGTGGGTTTGGTTTGGTTTTAGGTAGTAATCAAACCCTGGTGGTGCAGTGGTTAAGCACTCCGCTGCTAATTGAAAGGTTGACCCCACCGGCTGCTCCACGGGAGATAAGAGTACAGCCTTGGAAACCCTGTGGGACAGTTCTGTAGGGTCTCTTTTGGTCCGAATGGTCTCAGTGGGATCGGGTTTGGTTGGGTAGTAGTAATTGTATGAGCTGTTCCTAATCTCATTGGCTCTACTGAAAAAATAGAGTTAGGGTTAGCATTAGAGTTAGGGTTACGGTAAAGCATTCCCTGGGGAAATACTGTAATAAATGTGTATAAATCAAATGTCTGCAGCAATCATGAAATTCAGAGGTGAAAGAGGTGGAGAAGTGAATGGCAGTGATTGTTCTGCAGATTAGCCTTGGAAGGCATAGAGTGGAGTCCAAAAGTGATCCCACTAACCCTAAAGATAATAATAGTAAAGTAACTCACAGTATCTCAGGGTTGGAGGGAAGCTCAGAAGTCCTTAGGTCTGAGCACCGACTTGATGAGTTGACTCCCTCTACACCTTCGACTTCCAGCTCTGGCTGCAGGTAATCAGCTGTAGAGCTTTTAAAACATAGAAATCCTCAGGTCCATGTCCCCTCAGCAGGAGCCCCTGGGTGGTGCAAACGGTTAAACTGTTCTGCTGCTAAGCAAAAGATTGGCTGTTCAGATGCATCCAGAGGCACCTCAGAAGAAAGGCCTGGCAATCTACGTCTGAAAAATCAGCCATTTAAAACCCTGTGGAGCTCAGTTCTACTCTGATACATATGGTGTCACCACGAGTCAGAGTTGACTTGAAGGCAACTGATATCCTCCCAACATAGACCCCAAGTGATTCAGCCTGGGGTGGGGCCCAGGCATTGGTACTTTTTAAACTCCCCAGGTGATTATAATGTGCAATAGCCAGAGTCAAGAACCACTACATCACTGACTCTCAAACTTGACTGCACATAGGAATTACCTGAGAGGGTTTACAAAAATACTGATTCCTAGATGCCATACCGAGATGTTTATCTGAGTAGTCTGGGGTGGGGCCTGGGCATCCTGATTTTTCAACGCTCTGCCAGTGAATCTAATATACAACCAAGTGTAAGAGCTGTAGCTGCACACGCTAGTACCTAAAGCAAGGCCCATGGACCAACACCACAGGCTCCTCCTGGGCGCTCCTAGGACATTAACAAGATACCCCGGTGGTTTGTGTGTATATTAAAGCTTTAGTTGCATGCTTCTAGGTCATCCCAGACGGTAAACCCGGAGTCTCCAGTACTTCCAAGTCACATTTCCACAGGCCCCCATCTCAACCTCCACCCCATTCCCTTCTCCTTGAAAAAGGAGAAGATCTAATTTAGGACAGTTCTATAGCAGCTCAACTAAGGCTCAGCTGTCCCTACTTTGTATCCAGACTCCCTGACCCCCCCTCCCTCCCCTCCCCTCCACCACGCAGTTATGCAAAGGGCAAGCATCTGCTTCTAGAAACCAAAAGATCCAGCTTTTTTATTATTCCAGAGGACCACACTGGGCGGGAACAGAACAACCCCTGAAGAGTAAATTTCAACACCGAACAGCTTCAAGAGGCCCCCCCACCGGGAGTCCCCAGATTCCCTTACAAGAAAGTGAGAGGATTTTAATCAGCAGCTGCCATCTCCTCTGCATCTGGAAGCCCATGAATATGCAAGCTGGGTGGATGGGGTCTCAAGGAGCAGGAATAATTGGCCCCTTACACTTGATATTCCGGCCGCTGCTCTCTCATGGTGTGGTTTTCCTCTCTAGCAAGCTTTGAGGGATTTCCGTCGCAGTAAATACCATGGGCATTATCCATTAGAACAAGATCAAAGGGAAAAAGGAGTCCGTTTTAAAGAGTCCAGCGTGCAGTGTGGTTACTTGATGATACTATTAAATTTCTTTTGTGTTTTGCAACCTCTCCTGAGAGGCGTTTGCAAATACCCAGGGCCTATTAGCCCTGGGCCAAAGCAGCCCCAAGCTTTCTGCATGGTGGGAGGTGTGCAGCTGGTCCTTCCACCCCGTGACCACCTCCATCTTCAGGAGTGGAGAGATGCAGACGCTCTCTAAAGGCAAGGTGGGGTTTACAGGCTCAAAGCATCCAAATGTGGCCTCCAGAGCAGACAGTCTTTTTGTCACCAGCATTCAGTCTGTCTTCTTACTCCCCTCCCCTACCTCATCCTTAATTTTCACGGTTTGGAGGTGCTATTGCCAAGAACTCGGCTGCTAACCGGAAGGTTGGTGGTTCAAACCCACCCCATGGCTCCGTGGAAGAAAGACCTGGTGGTCTGCTTCCGTAAAGATTATAGCCTAGGAAACTATGGGCAGGGATGGATTACCCAGTAAGCAAGGTAAGCATGGGCTTACTTGTGCTTACTTACTAATCTGTAGTGAACAATTTCACATGGATTCACCACATCCACAGGGAACACATGAAGATTTGAGAGCCCCAGACATGGAAATGAAGCTTCTGATAAACTTTTCAATTTGCAGTTTTATCGATGTGTTGAGGATGTGGGACACTGTGAATTATACAGGGGCGTTTTGAACAACACCCATGACGGAGTGGGTGCTTTGGAGTGGTGTTTTCAGGGGTGACATCGTTTGGAAATGATCAGCAACACTTCCCCTGAGATACCAGGAGAAGCTGCCGTGTTTAGACAAGCGCTAATAATTTAAGCCTCTTGTAAATTAGGAGGGAAAAACGTGATAAAATTAAAAAAGAAACAATTTGCCTTTGCAAGAAGAAATGCCTTGTGACAGTTGCATATGCAGGAATTGAGGGGCTGGGAGGATGGGGTGGGCCCTCTGCAGGCATGGGCCCTGAACTGCCACCGTGAGTCCATTCATCCAAGACTTGAAGACTTTCTGGTCTTTTTGGATATTTATTTAAAATGCTAATATGCCTATAAACAGGAAAAGATTTTCAGATGAAGATTTTTTAAAATTCCAGCCATACGCTGTTTACACCTAGAAGAAATGAAGGCAACAAAATTTGTGAATAAAAGGAAAAATGTTGTATGATCCCACTTATATGAAATATCTAGAATAGGCAAGTGTATAGAGATCAAAGTTTACTAGTGGTTACCAGGGACAGGCAGGAGAGAGTGGGGAAGGAAGACTCGAGGCTTAGTGGGCACTGAGCTTCTGTTAAGGGTGATGGAAAAATTCAGGAATGGTTAATGGTGATGGTTGAACAGAATGATGAACGTATGTAATGTCACTAAACTGTGCATGTGAAGATGGTTGTTATGGCAAATGCTTTGTTACATATGTATTTACCAAAATTTTAAAAAAGCGAACCTAAAAAAGGTGTGGGAATAAATGAACGGGTGAAGATACCCCAGACAAACGCAAAAACAGCCGCCCAAAGCATGAGTGGTTAGTACCATCAGGTAGAATAGAATTCAAGGCCAAAAGCGTTAAATTTGTCAAAATGAGAGATGATAAAACGGTAAAATAATATAGAAATGTGACTTTCTGCTCCAAAATTCAGAGCATAAAGGAAAGATATCAGAAACAACCTGAATGAATATGAATAGGTAAACAGGTGAATGAATATTGATGCCCTCTTATGATGAAATATTATGCAGCTATTAAAATGGATGAGGTGGATGGGTATGTCCTGGACTAGAGCAGGGTTCTCAACCCCGGCTGCACATTAAAATCATCTAGAGGGCTTTTAAAAAATGAAATCACCTCATATGCATGCAAAGCTGGACAATGAATAAGGGAGACCATAGAAGAATTGATGCATTTGAATTACGGTGCTGGCGAAGAGTATTGACTATACCATGGACTGCCAGAAGAACAGACAAGTCTGTCTTGGAAGAAGTACAGCCAGAGTGCTCCTTAGAAGCAAGGATGGCGAGACTTCGTCTCCCGTACTTTGGACATGTTATCAGGAGGGACCAGTCCCTGGAGAAGGACATCATGCTTGGTGAAGTAGAGGATCAGCAAAAAGAGGAAGATCTCCAATGAGATGGACTGACCCAGTGGCTGCATCAATGGGCACAAACACAACGATGATTGTGAGGACGGTGCAGGACTGGGCAATGTCTTCTTCTGTTGTGCATAGGGTTGCTATGAGTCGGAACCGACTCGACAGCACCTAACAACAACATGCTTAAAGTAAAAGCAGCCCTGGTGGCACATTCGTTAAGTGCTTGGCTGCTAACCAAAAGGTCAGCTGTTTAAACCCACCAGCTACTCCAAGGGACAAAGATGTGGCAGTCTGCTTCCATAAGGTTACAGCCTTAGAAACCCTACGGGACAGTTCTACTCTATCCTATAGGGTAGCTATGAGTCAAATCAACTCAATGGCAATAGGTTTGGTTTTGGGTTTAAGTTACTACTACGCAATAAAATTGTGAACTATCGTTGCCTGCAACAACGCGGGTGAATCTCAAAGTAATTATGCTGATTGAAAGAAACCAAAGAGTATGTATTATATGAATCCATTTACAGAAAATTCTAGCAAATAGAGACTATAGAGACAGCAGATCAGTGGTTGTCTTGGGACAGGAGAAGGGGGAAGGTACAGAGAAGGGGAAGGGAAGGAGGGCAGAAGGAATTACAAAGGGGCACGAGGAAACTTTTGAAGGTGATGATATGTTCATGAGTTTGATTGTGGTGATATACATACGTCAAAACTCCTCAAATTATATACTTTGAATATATGACGTTATTGTATGTCAACGGAAACCCTGATAGCTATGGCCGTTAACCAAAAGGTCGGCAGTTGGAATCCCCCAGGCGCTCCTTGGAAACCCTATGGGGCAGTTCTACTCTGTCCTATAGGGTCGCTAGGAGTCGGAATCAACTTGACGGCAGTAGGTTTGGTTTTTCGGTTTGGTATTGTATGCCAATTATACCTCAATAAAGTTGTAAGATAGCGCAATCCCCAGCCCCATGCCCAGAGATGCTGATTAAGTAGCCATAGGAAAACCCAAGAATCAACTTTTTAAGTCCTCCAGGACATGCTGATGTAGGTGGTCCCTGAACTATACATTGAAAATTGCTGCTCTAGGAACATATATATCTCGGCTAGACCAGCCCCAGCCAGGGGTATCAGATGCTGAGCACAGTCAGCTGGCTCGCCCGAAGCAGCCAGCCAGGCAGGACCCTTATAACTGGGACCTATCCTGCGGCCACTGAGTCGATTCTGACTCTCTATAGGACAGAGTAGAACTGCCCCATAGGGTTTCCAAGGCTATAATCTTTATAGAAGCAGACTGCCACATCTGTCTCCTGTGGGTTTGAACCGCCGAACTTTTAGTTAGCAGCTGAGCGCTTAACCACTCTACCACCAGGGTTCATTCTGGGACCTATACCCACCCTTTTTTCTTCCAGCCTTTTCTCTCTACAGAGGCCCTAGGTTGTGCAAAATGTTAATGCACTCAGCTGCTAAACGAAAGTTTGGAGATTCAAGTTCACCCAGAGGCACCTTGGAAGAAAGACCTGGTGATCTACTTCCAAAAAAAATCAGCCACTGAAAATCCTATGGAGCACAGTTCTACTTTGACACATGGGGTCACCATGAGTCAGGATCAACTTGATGGTGAGTGGTACTGGTTTCTCTCTATGCCGGCTCACCCGCACTCCTTTTTTCTTTCCTGTCACTTCTTGTCACTCCACTGACTGGTTCTGGGCACACCCCCTTCAAAAATCCCCCCTTGTGGTTTTAGATTTCTCATCCTCCTAAGCACGCCCACAATTGCCAGAGTCCCCTTCTCCCTTAAGCTGGGAAAATCCTCCAAATAGTTTAAAAGGCATTACAAAGTTTCCCAAGTTGATTCACAGGGAAGATGTGCTTTCTGGCTGGATAGACTGGAAACGAAGCTCAGTCCAATGGAAAAGTTGTCATGGCTTCTACGACAGCTTTATTTTTTCCACAAATCTTTGTAGGTGTCGCTTTTCTGACTATATATAGCTTTGGGATCTTGGGACTTGAGGTCAGGGAAAACACAAGTACATGTTGGATTAATATAGAAAATAAAGTTTAAACAAAAGTAAGAAATGCAAATGAAAACACACTGTACTTTTTTAAAATGCTAATAACCACAGGGAAGTTTGATGCATTTTTTGCCTGAACAGTCGGTGTCTTTGTGTAGATTGAAAGGTTTTTTTGGTCAGAACCCCTGGGTGGCGCAAAGGTTCACATACAAGGCTGCTAACCAAAAGGTTGGAGGTTCGAGTCCACCCAGAGGTACCTCAGAAGAAAGGCCTGGCAATCTACTTCTGAAAAATCAGCCACTGAAAACCCTATGAAGCACTTTTCTACTCTGACACCCATGGGGTTGCCATGAGTCAGAGTCGATTCCATGGCAACTGATTTTTTGTTGTTGTTCATGAATTGCTTCTGTCCATAGCAAGACTGTCAGTTTGTCCCCCGCCTCCCTTTTGCCTGCCTTTCCTTCTGAAGCGATTCCATCCCTCCTCTGGCCTGGTTGGGGCTGTCAGCCTTTCAATGGTCCCTATGTTTGAAGGTCACTTTGCTAGCACCCTGCTTGTCAGGGAGAGCTGGCAGGAAGCCTCTTTCTGGAGGTAGAGCAGCATTAGTGCCTTGGGAGCCGCCTGAGACAATGAAAACCCAGTTTGGAAAACTGCCCTGGCTGCCGAAGGCTCTGCTCACTCATTCAAAGGAGAACTTTATTTACATGAGAACAGTAACCCTATATGTTGATGGACTGCTTCTAATTTGCATAGCGCTTTTGAGTCCTTTACAATGATGATGTCAGTCCAGGCTGTGTTGCAGGTGCCCAGGACTCCCAGCTCTGAGAACTAAGCAAAAGAAAGAAAAAATAGGTTCCCGTAACTGCGAAGTCCAAGGGTCGAGTGAACTTCAGGCATGTCTTAATCCAAGGACACAGTTGGAGACTCCTTTGTTTCTCTCTCTGTTTTGACTCTGCCATCCACTGGGCTGGAGCCCTGGAGGCGCAGTGGTTAAGAGCTCGGCTGCTAACCAAAAGGTCTGCAGTTTGAATACACCAGCCACTCCTTGGAATCCCTGTGGGGAAGTTCTACTCTGTCCTGTAGGGTCGCTGAGAGTCGGAATCGACTCAACAGTAATGGGCTTGGTGTTTTTATTTTTTATTTTATTATTATCCATTGGGCCTGCTTCCTTCTCAGGCCAGCCGCCGTATTTGGCCCCTGGCTGATCCAGCTCATAGCCCCATAATTGCTTGCAGTACTAGCAGAAAAGACCATGCGACCCTCTCAATAGTCCTAGCAAGTTTCCTTGTGTCTCACTGGCTCATGTAAAGTTACATGATGATCCCTGAACCAATCACTGTTTTTAGCTGCCGTCCAATGGGCTCCCAACTCGTGGTGATCCCACTGTTGTGATTCATAGGATTTTCATTGGCTGATTTTTGGAAGTAGATCACCAGGCGTTTCTTCCTAGTTTGTCTTAGTCTGGAAGCTCCAGTGAAATCTGTTCGCCTTCAGAGCATCACGCAAGCCTCCACTGACAGACAGATGGCGGCTGCGCATGAGGCCCATTAGTTGGGAGTCGAACAACGATGTCCGGCACGTGAGGCAAGAATTCTACCACTGACCGACCGCTGCCTCATGGAACAATCACTATGTTCAGACAAGTCTGATGCTCTCTGTGGTCAAGTGCCGGGTCACAAGACTACCGTTAGAGTTGAGGATGGACGGAGAGTGGGGGAGTGGCGCCCAGAGGAAAATCAAAGTACATTAGAAGGGTGAAGTGGGTTCCATTGGTGCGCCGTCCATATCCTTGTTACAACGCAGGTGCATCCATCTGCCAGCTGCTGTGGACACTGGCTGCTAACAGCTCATATTCTATCCTTCTCTGGAGGATCGCCCTGCTGTTGCTAGGAGCCTTCTGACTCAGATATACCTGGGAAATTGTGTCCTTCTGCTGGTGGTGGCCAGCACCAATGGCGGACTGATACAGGAGTGCGAAGCTCAGCTCTCTTGCCTCTGGGTAGGACAAACTCGGGTCCAGAGCTCCCATGGGATCAGGTTAAGACTCCCACCTATAACCACTTTTTTGCCTCGCCCCCTCTCCTGCTGTCTCCTGCTTCTCTTTACATTACAGATTTGTTTTGAGAGCACGCCTTCAATAAATCATTAGCGCAAGAATCCCTATTGCAAACTCTCTTTCTGGGCAACACAACCTATGATAGAGGAGAAGGGAAAAGGCCTGCTGAGCAGCAAAAACAACAGTTGGCCCCAAGAATGATGACGATGATAAAGATGACACTTACCAGGTACCAAGGGCCTGTCATATACCAGCCACCATGCAAGATGCTTTACATGCATTTTTTCATATCCTCACTACAGCCTCAGAAGGTGGGCCTTATTATCCCTATTTTGCAGATGAGGAACTGAACTTCCCAAGCTCACGTTGCTAGGATGGCAAAGCTCCATTGAACTCGGGTCTACTAACCTTGGGAGTCCCTGGGTGGTGCAAATGGTTCACGAGCTCACGGCTAACTGAAAGGTTGGAGCTTCAGATCCACCCAGAGGCACCTCAGAAGAAAGGCCTGGTGATCCACTTCTGAAAAATTAGCCATTGAAAACCCTGTGGAACACAGCTGTACTCTGACGCACCCAAAGTCACCATGAGTCGGAGGTGACTCAACAGCAAGTGTATTTTTTCCCCCACTATCCCTTGCTACCAGTCGCTGCCGCTCAGGGACAAATTCAATAATCTCCACTCCCCCGACCACATAAACACCTCCTTTATCTGCCATATTGTTATTATTTTTAATAAAGTTTTGTTGTGTTCTTGGTGAAAGTTTATGCAGCAAATTAGGTTCCCATTTGACAATTTCTATACAAATTGTTCAGTGACATTAGTTACATTTTTCACAATGTGCCAACATTGTCTGTAATTGAGTTCTGGTTGTTCCATTTCCGGTGCTCTGGTTTCCCTGCCCCTTTATCTTCTCGTCTTTGCTTTAGAGTAATTGTTGCCCTTTTGTCTCATGTAGATGGTTTTTTACTGGAGCACCATACTCATGGGTAATATCCTTTATGTTCTGTGCCATTCTATTTCACTAAAAGGTGACCACAGGGGATAGTTTTGGTTCAAAGGTTAAAGAGTATCTCGGGGCGATAGTCTCAGGGTGTCCTTTAGTCTCAGCTGGTCTAGTAAGTCTGGACTTGTTAAGAATTTGAGTTCTCTTCTGTGTTTTTTCTCCTATTCTGTCAGGGTCCATCTATTGTGGGCCTGATCAGAACGATCAGTAGTGGTAGCTGGGCACCATCTAGTTCTTCTGGTCTCAGGGTAGAAGAGGCCATGGCTCATATAGGCTATCAGCCCTGTAGACTAGTTTCTTCTCTGAGACTTTTGTAATATATTTTTTAAGTTACGTATTTAATATGTGCCAGTCACTGTCCTATGCCTTTACCTGCATCATCTCATTGAATTCTCATAACAACTCTATGAAGTGGGTACTATTATTCCATTTTACAAACTAAGACATGGAAAGGTTAAAGGACTTGGCCAAAGGTCACACACCTGGTAAGTAGCAAATAAGGATTTGGACCTGACAAATCTGACTTATTGGCCCACACTTCTAATCTCTACTTTAATACTGTTACTCACATTTTTCCAGAATGCTCTAAGATACCAAACTTCATCTAGCTTTCGGACAACTAAAGCAAAGAAGGTCTCTCTTTTCTTCCCGAGTCTTGACTTCCTGGATATGTAAGAGAACAATAATAACCGTGGGTCATTAACCTATGGCTTTTAATCAATTTACATCAATTCCAAAAATTGCCAGGGGTGGATAGAAGACTGGGTCTGCTTCATATGTTTCTGATCTGGAAAAAAAAATCTCAGAATTGTGGTTAAGGTTGGGGTCCAGGTAGAAACAACCAAAACATCCATCAACATGGATAAACAAAATACGGTGTATAGATACAATGGAATACTATGCAGCAGTCAAGAGAAATGAAGTTCTGATGCTCACTATAACGGGGATGAACCTTGAAAACATCCTGCTGAGCAAAATAAGTCACTAAACAACAAATATTGTATGATCTCACTTATATGAAATAAGCAAATACATAGAAATGAAAGATTACTCATGGTTACCAGGGTGAGAGAGATGGGGAAGGTGGAGTTTTGTTTGGGAGACATTAAGTTTATTAATGATGGTGGAATATTTTAGAAAAGGATAACGATAATGGTGGCACAACATGAAAAATGTAATCAATGTCATTAAATTGTAAATGTGGAAGTTGTATTGAAGAATGTTTTTTGATATCTATTTTTTTCCGCCAATGGAAAAACAAAAACAAAAAAAGACTGGGATCCATCTCCTCTAGCTAAATAAAAGGAAGTTGATTCGTTTCCTTTATACTAATTGTCACAATTTCACCTGTACTTTCCTTCCTTATTGTCTGGCTCTCCCTGAAAGTAAACTCCATGAGAGCAGGGATTCGCTCTGTCTTGTTTATCCCTGTATTTCCAATATGTGGTACTGTCCTGGCACATAGCTGGTATTTGACAAATATCTTTGAATACACTCATATTAAAAATGAAAGGCAATAACAACCCTATCAGGCTATTTGTCAGTGATATAGAGACTTCCCTTTCAAAAAGAAAACTAAAGGATAAGGTTAGAGGTCTACCAACTCCTCCTGATTCGACCAGTGATTAAAAGCCAGTACTTAGATTATTTTGTTCTGTTCTGAGATTTCCAGAACTTAATTCTGCCTTGTAAATTGAGATCAGAAAACTGGTAGAGAATTGAAATCCTCTGGGCTGTTGCTCTGTTCCGGAGACTTCAGTGGCCATCAGCACTGCCTTAATGAATCTCCACTCTATTAAATTGTTATTTGGTCCTCAAGCAGGTCATTAGCAGCCCCCCTTCCTTAGAACAGGAGGCAAGCTGCGGAAAGAGCCTGCAAAACGGGCCAGCAAAACACAGACAAGGCAGAATGAGATGGAGATGTATTTTCCATCAGAGGATCCTCGTTTAATTAACTCTTTCTGGATAAAGAGCTCTCAGGTGGCAGGATCACACTGTCAAGGTGGTTGTAGGTGGTGAAAACGTCTGCGTGGATCTGGTCAGAGCTGGACATCGTAGGGAACCCTGTGGTGTTACATCTGTTCTGAGAACTGGATCTCTTGCTGCTGGGAGTCTGGGAAATCTGAACATCTTCAGTCAACTCAATTCAGGTGAAAACTAAATTGTCTCCCCAACCACCAAGCCAGTTCATGCCCCATTATGTGTTTGTTGTTAAAACCCAAAACCAAACCTGTTGCCTTTGAGTTGATTCTGACTCTCAGTGACTCCATGTGTTTCGGAGTAGAACTGTGCTCCACAGGGTTTTCAATGGCTGATGTTTTCCTATGATTTTATTTACTTTTAGTGCTTTTAAACAAATAAAAGTTACTGACTTTCTAAAAAGCCCTTTTGCATGAACATTCTCCTTTTCTAAAATAATATTTTATTGTGTTTTTGGTAAAGGTTTACACAGCAGTTTAGGTTCCCATTCAACAATTTCTACACCAATTGTTCAGTGACGTTGGTTACATTCTTCACAATGCATAAACATTCTCATTACTTCCATTCTGGTTGTTCCATTTCTGTTAATCTAGTTTCCTTGCCTCCTTACCTTCTTATCTTTGTTTTAAAGTAATTGTTGACTGTTTGGTCTCATATAGGTGATTTTTTAAAGGAGCACAGTACTTATGGGTGATATTCATTATTTTTTGAGCCAATGTGTTATTTAGCTACAAGGTGACCTAAGGGGTTAGTTTCAGTTCAAGGTTTGAAGAGTATCTCAGGGCAATAGTCTTGGGGTTCGACTAGTCTCAACCTGTGCAGTAAGCGTGCGTTTTTGAGGTTTTTTGTTTGTTTGTTTTAGGAATTTGAGGTTCTGGTCCACATTTTCCTCCCATTCTATCGGGGTCTGTCTATTGTGGCCCTGATTAGAACGGTCAATAGTGGTAGCCAGGCACCATCTGGTTCTTCTGGTCAATGGCTGATTTTTCAGAAGCAGATCACCAGATCTTTTTTCTGAGGTGCCCCTGGGTGGGTTCAAACCGCCAACCTTTCCATTAGTAGTAGAGCACTTAACCATTTGTGCCGTCCAGGGATTTCCAACTCATGGTGGCCTTATGTATAACAGAACAAAACGTTGCCTGATGGTCCTGCACCGTCTTCATGAATGTTGGTGTGTTTGGGTCCCTTGATGTGGCTGTTGCGTCAGTCTGTCTCCTTAAGTGTTTCCCTCGCTTTTGCTGAAGCTCTACGTTACCAAACAGCGTGTTTCATTGCCTTCTGTAAACCTCCCAGCCTTCAGTCTTGAACTGGCCATCTAAAAATAATGATTAATGAGCTTCAACTACATGCCAGATACTCTAAGTGCATGACATAGATTGACTTGTTTAATCCTCACAACAACCCCGTGGGGCAGGCACGATTCTCATCTTCATGTTACAGAGGAAGAAACAGAGGCTTGGGGAAGGGAAATGATTTGCCCAAGCTCCCAGATGCCAGTAAATTGTGGAGCTGAGATCCCTGGCCAGGGCAGCCTGATTCCAAAGACAGTGCTGTTCACCGCCATGCTCTCCTGCCTCTAGCCAACACCCAAGTGATCTCTCGGAAGCTCAGATATGTCCATAACCTTCTTATTACCCTGCTGTTGTTCTCTGCTGCTCAACAGTTGAAATCCAGCTCCATATCCTAGCAAGTTTCCAAATTGGGCCTCAATCTCCAGTTGCCATCAAGTCGATTTCCACTCATGGTGATCCCACGTGTGTCAGAGTAGAACTGTGCTCCATAGGATTTTCAAAGGCTGATTTTTCAGAGTTAGGTCACCAGGCCCTTCTTCTGAGACACCTCTGGGTGGACTCAAACCTCCAGTCTTTCAATTAGCAGCCAAGCGCGCTAACCATTTGCACCACCCAGGGACTCCTGGCCTCAATCTAGGTTCCCATATTATCCCTCACTCCTTGACACTCTCCCCAGTGCACTCATCTCTCCATCCCCTCTAAATGTCTTACTCTGTTTCAGACACAATATACTCTTTTATATCTCACACATTTGCATATAACATTTCCTCTGCTTGATAATGTCCTTCCCTTGTTTTCTACCCAGGGAATACTGAGTCATCATCCGAACACCCAGAGGCACATCTTCTGTAAAGCCTTATTTGACTGTCTAAGAAGCTCATCCCTCCTTCTTTGGCTAACATAGCACTTTTGCCAAACCTTTACCAGGGCACCTAGAGTTTTGTACCATAATTGCTTACTAATATCGAAGCAGCAGTCAAAATCTCAAACGATGTATTACATTGTGCAAAGCTGCTGCAAAAGACCTCTTTAAAGTTTTAAAAAGCAAAGATATCACCTTGAGGGCTAAGGTCACCTGACTGAAGCCATAGTATTTTCAATCACCTCATATGCATGCGAAAGTTGGACAATGAATAAGGAAGACCAAAGAAGAATTAACGCCTTTGAATTATGGTGTTGGCGAAGAATATTGAATATACTATGGACTGCCAGGAAACCCTGGTGGTGTAGTGGTTAACTGCTACAGCTGCTAACCAAAATGCAGCAGTTTGAATTCACCAGGCGCTCCTTGGAAACTCTATGGGGGCAGTTCCACTCTGTCTTACAGGATCACCATGAGTCAGAATCAACGTGACGGCAATGGGTTCATGAGTTTCTGGACTGCCAGAAGAACACACAAATTTTCATGGAAGAAATACAGCCAGAATGTTCCTTAGAAGCAAAGATGGTGAGACTTCATCTCACGTACTTTGGCCATGGTATCAGGAGGGATCAGTCCATAGAGAAGGACATCATGCTTGGTAAAGTACAGGGTCAGCGAAAAGAAGAAGACCCTCAACAAAACGGATTGACACAGTGGCTGCAATCATAGGCTCAAACATAACAACAATTTTGAAGTTAGCACAGGGCCGGGCAGTGTTTCGTTCTGTTGTACGTAGGGTCACCATGAGTCGGACCTGACTCCATGGCACCTAACAACAACAGCAATATGTCTGTCCCATATGACTCGCTAAAGGGCAGAAAGGGTGATTTTTTTCTTGATATACAAAGTGCCTATGCCAGTAGTTCTCAACCAGTGGCAATTTGCCCCCAGCCCCCCCAGAACATCTGGCAATGTCTGGAGATATTTTTGCTGTCACAACTGGGAGTTGGGAGAGTTGTTACTGGCATCTAGCAGGTGGAAGGTGGGGATGCTGCTGAACATCCTACAGTGCACAGGACAATGCCCTGCACCACCACCACCATAACAAAGTCTTATCTAGCCAAAAATGTCAATAGTGGTGAAATTGAGAAACTCCTGACTTATCCCTGAGCCTTGTTAAAACCCGTTGCCGTCCAGTTGATTCTGACTCGTAGCGAGCCTATAGGACAGGGTAGAACTCCCCCTTAGGGTTTCCAAGGAGTCCTGGTGGCAGAGTGGTTAAGGGCTTGGCTGCTAACAGAAAGGTCAGGTATTCAAACCCACCAGTAGCTCTGGGAGAGAAAGATGTGGCGATCTGCTTCTTTAAAGATTACAGCCTTGGAAACCCTATCGTGTAGTTCTACTCTGTCCTATAGGGTTGCTAAGAGTAGGAATCAACTTGATGGCAGTGGGTTTGGGTTTGGTTATTGTAAATGCTATCCTATCGTGGAGAGGGAGAAGGGAAGGATTATCAGAGATGTGGGAGGGGCTGAGGAGTGTGATCTTGTGGCTGTGTTCCAGAACATTTCAAGAGTGGTTTAGATGGAAAGTGTGAATCATGCACATCTCCAAAGAAAAGTGTTATGTTGTGATTCTTTGAGCAAAGTATTCAGAAAAGTCTTGCCCAGAGAAAGAAAGATTGTGGCTAATAATGAATGATTGGGGCCCAACAGTAGGTATTTAGGAATACTCGTTAAATAAGCAAATGAACCAATGGTAATTATTTAAGA
Organism: Trichechus manatus latirostris; assembly: GCF_000243295.1. NCBI lineage: Eukaryota > Metazoa > Chordata > Mammalia > Sirenia > Trichechidae > Trichechus > Trichechus manatus. Next base: position 12,834,750 of record NW_004443960.1, read on the forward strand.
TTTTTTTCCTGGATGGCTGTATATAGTTTATCCTCCAAAACCAGGACACGCTTGAAGCAAAAGGGGACGCTCTGCACAGTTAGCAGGAGTTAATTGATCTACTGGGGCCATTGGTTCAGTGGTAAATTTCTCACCTTCCCAGCAGGAGACCCAGATTTAATTGCTGACCAGTCCACCTCATGCACAGCTACTACCCATCTGTCAGTGGAGGTTTGCTTGTTGCTATGATGCTGAACATATGTAGTGGAGCTTCCAGACTAAGACAGACTAGTAGGGAAGGCAGGCCTGGTGACCTACTTCAGAAAATCAGCCAATGAAAACTCTGGGGATCACAATCGTTGAGCTGTAGCCCTGATCATGGGGATGGCACAGGCCTGGGCAGCGTTTCATTCATTTGTACATGAGGTTGCCGTGAATCAGGGGCAGATTCGATGCAGCTAACAACAAAAACAATTGATCTATGTTTTACCTAGGCATAAGCTGGCCTGTACCAGGAAAACTGGGACTTACGATAATCCTATGTAAATATTCAGTTTTATTTATTCTACTTAGACCACAGGTGGCATATACATAGCATGCAAACTGCCATTTCTTTATTCTGTTCCCATAGCAGACATTGCTAATAGATTACAGCACTCTTCTCCTCTTGATTAGTGTATGCGCTTGAAGTCATTCTCAGTGAGCATCTCCATCTTCCTCTACAAATTGATTTGCCTTAGCTTGAGAGATCACATCCCTACCACGGGCAATCACCTTACTTTTTTGGCTCTAATCAGCTCCTCCCTGTCTTTATTTTTCCATTTCACTCCCCAGTGGAGTCCTCACTCTCAGGAATCTAGAATTCTACCCTTTCTGATTCCCATCTGGAAGGAAGGTCCTAGATACAGTGATTCCTTTAGAGAGAACTTGCAGAGTGATTTGAGTATCTGTTGCAGGGGTTTTTGTGTGCTTTGTGATGTTTTATCAATGTGGTGTCTGGGGCCAATTAGGCATGAATATTAAATGTGTTCTTCAATTAATGGTGAGTAAAACAAAACCTTCAGATGGATTTCTGCTTGTTGGAAGATGTAGGATTGGATTAACATGGCCATTTTTCCAGGGAGAGATTCTGTTCTCTATCTTGGCAAATGCATTAGAGAATTTAGACATGCTTGACTAGCAGCTACTAAATGGAGTGGGATGAACCAAGAGCAATGATGGATGGACTCACAGCAATAATCAATACAGGGGACCACCTCACTCTTTGAATATTAATACCTAACCATTGAGAACATGGTCAGGCCAAGGTCAGGGGGTATGGCAGGGAGCTTTTCAAGGGTGATGCACCACTTTCATTGTTTCAACTACAGTGGAGATCATGTATCTGGAAACAAGATGAACTCAAGGCATCTATTTTGTTTAGTAAAATATTGCCCTCGGGGGAAACTTTGTGATATGTGCCTACTAAAATCTAATCTCAGGCCTTAAAATTGGGCCTTAACTGAATATCTATCAACGTTATAGTGTTTGTATTGTTCAGCAACAAACTGGGCATTTGGTTTTACTCAGGGTTGCTCACTGTAAATTAACTGTTAATTGCAAACTAAAATACCATTTCCGTGTAAAACAGATGGCTCTCTTTCTCAGATTTATGGCCTTGGGTTGGATCTAGCCTGCAAATGTATTTTATTTGGCCCACATAGTGTTTTAGAAATGTTTCCTTTCATTGCCAACCTCTAAAAAGTGTAAAAGATCAGGAATATGTACATTTTTGTAAAAGTACATTTGAAATTAAAAAAAAAAAACAATTCAGGTCTCAAAAAGTAAAAGGTCTAGCAACACTGGGTATCCATTCCTGTGAAGATACAGGTATTTTCCAGTTACGCCTAAAGTTCCTCACTTATTTTGCTTCTTGGTCCCTCTAGGTATTTTGGTTTGCAACTCCTGGTTTAGCTTAACAAGTCAATCACAAAGGAATCAACCATGAAATTGAAGATGTAGTCACCCAAGAGTGTATTTTAATTTACATTTAACATTAGCCAATGCTTCAGGCTAGTGATGAACATTATCAAGCTGTTCCAACACACACACAGAGAGAAAGAGAGACAGAGAAAGCTTCAAAATAAGTTCTATTCATTCAACCAAACAAATATTTACTGAGTACCTACTATGTTCCAGAAACAATGCCAGGTGTTTACCTACAACTATGAAAAACATCACCTTGACCCTTGCCCTCAAAAAGCCCACGGACAATAGAAGAAACACACAAATAGGAAATTTGGTGTTGTGGTGGTTGTTAGGTACCGTAGAGTAGGTTCCAACTCATAGTGACCCAGTGTACAACAGAATGAAACACTGCCCGATTCTGGGTCATCTTCATAACCATGGCTGTTTGAGCCCATTGTTGCAGCCACTGTATCCATCCATCTCACTGAGGGTCTTCCTCTTTTTTCATTGACCATCTACTTTACCAAGCATGATGTCCTTTTCCAGGGACTGGCCCCTATTAACATGTCCAAAGTACTTAAGATGAAGTCTTGTCATCCTCGCTTCTAAGGAGCGTTCTTAGAATTGCAATACAACAAAATAATTGCTCGATCGGGCATGTATTATGGAACCTCTGATGTGAAACATATTACCCAGATTTTTAAAATTTACCTTGTCCAGAGTCAGTCTAAAAGCAGAGGTGAGTCGAATAAAAGTTTGTGACTACATTCTTCTTGTGAATTTGAAGAGGTCTTTTGAGCTCCTTTTCCAATTATGAAGAGTCCCTGGGTGGTGCAAATGGTTAACACACTTGGCTGCTAACCAAAAGACTGGAGGTTCAAGTCTTCCCAGAGTTATCTCAGAAGAAAGACCTGATGATCTACTTCTGAAAAACCAGCCGCTGGAAACCCTGTGGAGTACAGTTCTACTCTGACACACATGGGGTCACCGTGAGTCAGAGCTGATTTGATGGCAATTGTTTAGTGCCAATTATGATAACTGAAGGTCAGAGGAAGGCTGTACGTGGTTTACATCATGTGGAGGACTAGAGCTCAGGGGCTAGGCAAATTTTCTTTTTGCGGGAGAGATTCTGACTCCTACTCTCTGGTTTGAAAAGTGGGTCGCTCCATTGCTGATAGATTTGGAAAATAGTATCAGGGAGGATTTTGCTTCAGGCTACTGCTACGTCATGTCTGCTGATTTCAACAACTCCTTAGAGATCGTTATGGTAACAAAATATGGGTTGGAAGAGATTTCTGTCTTGTGGGCATTCATCTAGAATACATGGCCTAAATAATGATTATTTGTGTGGTTTTGTGTCAACCTGAAGGTCAGCCTTAAGTGCAATGCCACAAGACCATTATCCTGAAATCAAGAACTTCAGGGAGGCTCTCATGGTCACACTTACCCAATTCGTGTTTGACAAAATGCCAAATGGCACAGCTAATCCCCAGGATGAAAGAATCAAAAGGAGAAAGATCTCACCAGACTGGAACATTGGATAGGAGCCAAAAGATGAGCATCAACAGGATGTGTTAGTCATCTAGTGCTGCTATAACAGAAATACCACAAGTGGATGACTTTAACAAAGAGAAATTTATTCTCTCACAGTCTAGGAGATTAGAAGTCCAAATTCAGGGCGCCAGCTCCAGGGAAAGGCTTTCTCTCTCTGTCTGCTCTGGGGTAAGGTCTTTGTCATCAATCTTCCCGTGGTCTAGGAGCTTCACAGTGCAGTGACCCTGGGTCCAAAGGACACACTATTCTCTTGACTCTTGTTTCTTGGTTATATGAGGTCCCCATGCCTCTCTGCTTGCTTCTCTCTTTTATATCTCAAAACAGATTGACTTAAGACACAGCCTAATCTTGTAGATTGAGTTGTGCCTCATTAACATAACTGCCGCTAATCCCACCTCATTAACATCATAGAAGTAGGATTTACAACACATAGGAAAATCACATCGGATGACAAAATAGTGGACAATCACAATACTGGGAGTCATGGCCTAGTCAAGTTGACACAAATTTTTAGGGGACACAATTCAATCCATAATCCAGGAATAAATATTACTTTAGAAAAAATCAGTTGATTCAGTAGAGAATAGGTTGGATCTGGCTTGGCTGTGGTTCTCATGAGGAAGATCTGGGAGGTCTTAGTTCACCACAGGCTTGTGCCAGCCAAAAGTGATGCACCAAACAAAACAAAGATCAGGTTCCCCCCCCCCCCGAAAAAAGGGTTAAGCATTTGCAACCAGAAGAAGAGGGAAGATGTTGAGTAGATAAAAATGACAGATATTTGCTACACTGTCTTAGCCTACTATACTGGTTCCCACTCATAGCAACATCATGTACAACAGAATGAAACACTGCCTGGTCCTCTGCCATCCTCACAATCGTTGCTGTGTTTGAGCCCATGGTTGCAGCCATTGTGTCAATCCATCTCATTGAGTGTCTTCCTCTTTTTCACTGACCCTCTACCTTACCAAGCATGATGTCCTTCTCTAGGGACTGCTCCCTTCTGATAATATGTCCAAAGTATGTGAGATGAAGTATTGCTATCCTCACTTCTAAGGAGATTCTGGCTGTACTTCTTCTAAGACAGATTTGTTCGTTCTTCTGGCATTCCACGGTATATTCAACATTCTTCGCCAACACCATAATTCAAACGCATCAGTTCTTCTTCCGTCTTCCGTATTCATTGCCCAGCTTTCGCAGAAATTACTGGATCCCAAATAAGAGGAGAAAAGTTTCATTGCACTGCTTAATGCTGATATCTACAAAGTGTACTGTATCCAGAATAGAGTTACAGTAGTGGGGGAAATGGGCATCCATTATAATGACGGATCCTCCAAATTTCATCCAGAACAAGAGAGAGCTCTGAAGGTCTGTCTCCTATAAAAGGAAATAAACCTGATTCACATCTGATTCAATTCAACTGAAAAAAAGGGGGTGGGCTTCAAGTTACTTTGCTACGTTGTATTCTTTTATTTCATTAAGTATTTGGCAACCTCTCCACAAGATCCTGACGGTAGCAAAATACTTTATGCTAAGTCCTGGGTTAGATGCTGGCGATATATCATAAAAGAAGACCTGACCCTATGGGCTATTAAGAAAAATTATCCAAAACTTGGAAATAAGGCAAAAAAAGAGCGCAATGTGTCCCTTTTTTATTGTGAAAATATATATATAACATACAATTTGCCATTTTAATCATTTTTAAGTGTAAAATCCAGCGGCATTAATTACATTCACAATGTTGCGGAACTGTCACCACTGTTTCCAAAACTTTTTTATCACTCCAGACAGAAACTCTGTACCCATTAAGTATGAACTCCCCATCTCCTCCCCACCCCCGCAGGGAAACATTTCATAGAAGTGGGATCATGTAATATTTATCCTTTTGTGTCTAGCTTATTTCACTTACCACGTTTTCAAGGTTCATCCATATAGTAGCATGTATTGAAACGTCATTATTTTTATGACTTAATAATATTCCATTGTATGTACATACCACGTGTTGTTTGTCCATTCTTCTCTTGATGGACATTAGGGTTGTTTCTGGCCTTTCGGTTATTGTGAACAATGCTGCAATTAGCATTGTTGTACAAGTATCTGTTTGAATCTTTGCTTTCAGTTCTTTTGGGTATATACCCAAGAGCGGAATTGCTGGGTCGTTTGGTCATTCTATGTTTAACTTTTTGAGGAACTGACAAGCTGTTTCCACAGTGGCTGCACCATTTTACATTACCACCAGCAATGGATGAGGGTTCAGATTTCTCCACAACCTTGCCAATACTTGTTATTCTTCTTTTTTGTTTTGTTTTGTTTTTATAATAGCCAACCTAGTGGGTGTGAAGTGTCATCTCATTGTGGTTTTGATATGTATTTCCCTAATGGCTAATGATATGAACATCTTTTCCTGTGCTTATCGAATATTTGTACATCTTTTTTGGAGAAATGGCTCAGTTCTTTCACATTTTTGGATTGATTTGTTTTTGTTGTTGTTGAGTTGCAGTAGTTCTTTATATATCCTCGTTGTTAAATCCTTACCAAATGTATGATTTCCACATATCTCTTCTTGTTCTATAGGTTGTCTTTTCATTTTTCTTGATAATGTCCTTGGATGCACAAAAGGTTTTTTATTTTGATAAAGTCCAATTTATCCATTTTATTCTCTTGTTGCTCTTGCTTTTGGTGTCTTATCTAAGAACACATTGCCAAATGGGTTCATTGCTGGGCTGTTAATTCTATTCCACCGATCTACGTTTCTATTCTTATACCAAAAAAAAAAAAAAAACCAAAACAATTGCTGTCATGTCAACTGCGGCTCATAACGACCCTAGGACAGGGTAGAACTGCCCCGTAGGGTTTCCAGGGAGCAGCTGATGGATTTGAACTGCTGACCTTTTAGTTAGCAGCCAGACACTTAACCACTGCGCCACCAGGGCTCTGGTTATTCTTATACCACACTACTTTAATTATTGTAGCTTTGTAGTAAGTTTTAAAATTGGGAAGTTTGAATCCTCCTACTTTGTTCAAGATTGTTTTGGGTTTTGGGGGGCTCCTTGGAATTCCATATGAATTTGAGGATTAGTTTTTCCATTTCTGCAAAAAACGTTGTTAGAATTTTTATAGGGATTGCATTGAATCTATAGATTGTTTTGGATAGTTTTGACATCTTAACAATACTGTCTTTTCAGTTCATGCCTTTCGTAGCATGTCCTTTTAATAGCATGTCATGGTGTCATTCAACAGCCTGGCTTGCTCAAGGATTATTTAATTCTCTTAGAGAATATATCTGTATTGGCTTTGCTATTTGTTCTTTTATTAGTGTCCAAATACTATGACATCACTTGACATCTTGTAGATTTCTGTCTAGTAGAAAATATAACCATAAATTGTTACAGTTTTATTGCCCTGCAGGACATTAGCCAGTTTTGTATCTAAACTAGCAATCTTAATCTAATGTTCTTCTTTTCAAAATATCTGTAAATACTCAGGTGTTCAATATGCTGTTTGAAAAACTTTTTTGCCACTTTACTGATTCCTTCATTAAAAACTGGAATAAATTGTTGATATATGTTTAATTTATATTTGCATGAAAGTTATGTATTTAACTTTTTGAAAATTATCCTTTGATATAGCTTTCTAGATGACTAGGAGAGAGGCCTTAAACCAATTACTACTATTGGGAAGGATATTAAGAAAAGGTAACTCCAGTGTGCTGTGTGGCCACGTAACCAAGGAATTTAACCTAGTCTGAAGGGTTGAACCACCACCCGTCAGCTTGTCTAGTCTGTCATACTGTGGTGGCTTACGTGTTGCTATGACGCTGAAAACTATGCCACCAGTGTTTCTAATAGCAGCGGGGTCATCCATGACGGACAGGTTTCAGCAAAGCTTCTGGACTAAGATAGACTATGGAGAAAATTAGCCAATGAAAACTGTATGAATCACAACAGAATGTTGTCCGATATAGTGCAGGAAGATGAGCCCCCTAGGTTGGAAGACATTATACAATAGCCTCAAGAATGAACTCAAACATACCAATGATCATGAAGATGGCACAGGACTGAGCAGCGTTTTGTTCCTTTATACATAAGGTTGCCATGAGTCAGAGCCAACTCAACGGCGACTGACAACAACAAGGGATAGGAAATGGCTTCCCTGAAAAAGTGACATTTCTTGAAGGATAAATGGGAATTAGCAAATGAAGGAAAGAAAGTTTGGGACTAGGGCTTGCTACAAAGGTTCAAGGTCATGGATGAAAAAAGAGGGCAGCGGGTAGAATCAATGGATGGAAGTCTAGGAACAGGCTTTTCTCTTGAGGCTTCTGATACAGAGATCCTGGCCTTCCAGGGATGTCAGAATCTCCAGCATGAGTCTGGAAAGGCAGCTTCTGCCCCGTTCCTGCCTCAGCCTCTTGGATCAGGCTTGCGCACGGCTTTCGCATCTATGTAAGGTGTCAAATGACTCCCAGCAAAGAAACAGCTCAGAGGCTCATTCGTGGGACTCAGCATCATTGGAGCTACTTTGCAGCTCAGCTTCAGAGAGCAACAGTTTCCTTCTCCCAGCTGTGGATCCACAGGAGGGGAGAAGCATTTTCCATAAGATCAACAAAAGAGACAGCTCTCCCATCACCTGCCTGCATTACACAGTGGCCTAATTAAATGGGCATCAGACAAAAGGAGGGGCTGCCACACAGTCCCACCCGGATCCCTCTCTCTGCTTTGCAGATGACAGTATTTAGATAATGAGCCCAAACTGCTTCTCATTTGTTTGTAAATTTCAGAAGACTAGGGGGAAATAAAAAAAGCCAGGGCTTGTGTTGCCAGGATATTAAGCCACTCATCATAAAACAAGATAACTAGGTGGCACAGTGGTTAAGCGCTCGGTGATTCAAACCCATCAGCCGCTCCACGGGAGAAAGAAGTGGCAGTCTGCTTCTGTAAAGATCACAGCCTTGGAAACCCTATGGCGCAGTTCTACTCTATTCTATGGGGTCGCTATGAGTCAGAATCGACTCGGTGGCAATGGGTGGAATGCACCAGAAGGGAGTCGCTTTTCATCCAGGCTTGCTGGACCCAACCTCTCAGGCCCAGGCAGGCCATTGTCAGGGAGTTTTCACCTCGAGAGTTGCAGGGTAACATGCTTTTCCATCATGCAATCCAGGCAATGAGAGACACATAAAGAGTCTCAGTTCAGATTGTTGGCACCTGGTGGAGGCAAGGAATTCAGAATTGTGGCAAAGAGAGCCGACTTCAGCGACATAGAGACCTGGGTGTGAATTCTAGGTCTTTAACTTACTAACTTTGTGATCTTGTGCAAGTAGACTCAGCTTCTTCATCTGTACCGGGGAATAATAATAGTATCTATCTCATAGGGCTAATGGAGCTCTGGTGGTGCAGTGGTTACCAAAAGCTGCTAACCAAAAGCTCAGCAGTTTGAATCTACCAGCCACTCCTTGGAAACCCTATGGGGCAGTTCTACTCTGTCCTATAGGGTCTCTATGAGTCAAGATCAACTCAGAGGCAACAGGCATAGGGCTACTGTGAGCATTAAGTGAGGTAATGCATGCAAAGTGCCGAGTACAGGGTCTGGCATGTAGTAAGTGTTCAATAAGTGTTATCTATCAATGTTATAAGGAGTCCTGGTGGCATAATGGTTAAGTGCTCAGCTGCTAACTGAAAGGTCGGTAGTTCGAACCACCAGGCACTCTGTGGGAGAAAGATGTGGCAGTCTGCTTCTGTGAAGATTCACAGCTTTGGAAACCCAGTGGATCAGTTCTACTCTGTCCGAGAAGGTTGCTGTGGTTTGAGTTTTTGGATCATTGTTATGGAGTCTCTGCATGGTAGAAATGGTTAATGGGCTTGACTGCTAACAGAAAGGTTGGAGGTTCAAGAACACCCAGCAACACCTGGGAGGAAAGGCCTGGTGATCTACTTCCAAAAAAATCAGCCATTGAAAACCCTATGGAGCACAGTTCTACTCTGACATACACGGGGTTGCCATGAGTTGGAATCAACTGGACGACAACTAGTAATCATTGTTATAACTATAATAATAATATTAATAAGTAGTAGTAGTATCATCAAGGCCTATCTGTAATGTCTCACTATGTCAAGTCTCAATTTTAAATTTGAGTCTTTTTCACATTGCATCTTCTATCTTTAACCAGCTTCAAAGAGCATGACAGTGTCTTAGGGAAAAACATAAAGAGTTTGGATGCCACTCAGTTTTGGAGACCTAAAGATCATGTGACTTTAAAGCTAAGAGATCACAGGCTGGATAACCAGAGTATCCCAGTTTGCCTGGGACTTTCCCAGTCTTTGCGCAGATAGTTCCACATCCTGGGAAGTCCCAGGCAAACCGAGACATTTGGTCGCTGTAATTATGGGACTGACTCAAGATTGCACAGTGAGTCACAGAAGAACGAGGACATGAATCCAGGCCTTGTGACACCCAGGCCACAGGATGCCCCCAACACTGGTCACTTACCAGTGTCTTATCCTAGGGTGGGGTGAGGAGGAGCACGTATTGATAGCAGTTCCAATGTATAAGCTTTAAGACATAGCTTTTTGCAACTGGTACTACAAACGGGAAGGAGCCCTGGTGGCGCAGTGATTAAGCACTTGGCTATTAACCAAAAGGTCAGCAGTTCAAAACCACCAGCTATTCCACCGGAGAAAGATGTGGCAGTCTGCTTTCCCAGTGATCACAGCCTTGGAGACCCTACGGGGCAGTTCTACTCTGTCTTACATGGTCACTATGAGTCAGAACCAGCTCAACATCAATGGGTTAATACTCCCAACTGGCTCAGATACGTTAATCTCTTTACCACTACTTTGTACTGACTCCCTTTTAAGGAGAAGTCATTACTACTACTTCTACTACCTCTACTAATTCTACTTCTATTACTTCTACTTCTTCTAGTTCTACTACTTCTACCACTACTACTACTTCTGCTACTTCTATTACTTCTACTTCTACTTCTAGTACTTCTACTTTTACTACTTCTGCTACCTCTACTAATTCTACTTCTACTACTTCTGTTTCTTTACTTCTACTATTTCTACTTCTACTTTTACTATTTCTACAATTTATATTACTTCCACTGTATCTACTACATCTACTTCTTTCAATGCTACTATCTCTCCTACTTCTACTACTTTTAATTCTAATAATTCTACTACTTCTACTTCTACCTCTATTTACCATCATCATCGTTTTTTCCCCCAGAGCTTATAAGAGTTGAACTTTTAGTCACTGACCATACATATAAGCGTGACTTGGGCAGGAAAGATCTTGATGAGACTCAAGGTGTCCTCAAACTGATATGCAAGCATAAATAAATAAGCAAGATAAAGGCATTATCTTAACATGTTGTCTTGAATTTTTAATATTGAGGTGAAAGATGACTTTTTAAAAACATAGTCTTGTCCTCGTTCTAAACACATCCTCTTTAGAAGCCATTGTTATGCAAAGCACATTGTCCCCATGTATAAAGAGCAGGGTATTCCTAGACCTGAAGTTTTCTGCCTTCTTCTCCCTTCATTCGCCAGATAGTTACAGGGCTTTTATGCTGCATTTCAAAAGCAGGTATAAAAGCTCTCCACAGTTTCACTTTCTCGAAGAGCCTGTGCTGAGGACAGGGCCTCGGGAGAGGGAAAATGCCATCATAATGCAATTATCTTTGTGGTTGGCAAATTGGAAGATGCCATCCCAGGCACTGAGTGATGTCAGAGGACCGCTCTCACTCTGATTCATACAAATGATCAGGGTATAACAACCTCAGGAAGCATCAAAAATTCCCATTTGGGAGTGGTTATGGGGAGCCTGTAAAATAGCATACAATCTCCTACTGGCTCCAGGATGTACAACTTAAAATACTCAGTACGTATATGGGGAGAATTATGGTTTTTTTATACAAAATTTTTATTAGAAACATACAGTGAAACTTGTGAGAGCTGGAACGAGACGAGACTGCCTTATTCTTCTGGGTCTCACAAGTTTTCTGCCTTTGACAGGGCGCACCTATCACTCTTTATTGGTGGAAAATATTTGAGTTTTCCTTCTCTGACAGGTTTCTGCCTCACACAGGTACCAGCTTTCGCAGGTTTTACTGTACAAAAAACATCCAAATATTTTGAAAACATAAATGAAATTGATGTTTCCCTCCCACCTCAGATCTCCTATGACCCTTCCCAAGGGCAACCACTGTTAATGGTTTCTTGCATGTTCTTTTATCGATTTTCTATGCATGTACAAGCAAATGTATGTAAATATATCCATTTTCCCTAGACGAAAGGGAGGAAACTAGACACACTATTCTGCATCATGCATTTTTCACTCACTATTTTCATATGGATAATTCAGATCTACCTGGCTCTTTTTTTCCCACGTAGCATTGTACTGTCATTTGTACATCTACAAAATGAGACAGTCCACACCTGCTCAAAAAAATTGAACAACTCTCCTATTGATGGGTATTTAGGTTGTTTCCAATCTTCCTTGCACAAGCAATCTTGCAATGAACTTCCTTGTGCATATATCTTTATGCATCATGCAAGCAGATATATATATATATATATATATATGATAAACTCCTAATAGATCATAGAATTTGTGCCTCACAGTTTGTATTGTTGTTGTTAGCTGCCATTGAATTGGCCCCCGACTCACGGTGAGCCCATGCACAACGGAACCGAACGCTGCCCAGTCCTGCACCATCCCCAGGATAGGTTGCGGATCGGACCGTGTGATCCACATGCACACATACAACACATACATACATATATACACAAATATATATGGTGCAGTGGTTAAGAGCTCAGCTGCTAACCAAAAAGGTCAGCAGTTCGAATCCATCAGCCGCTCCTTGGAAAGCCTATGGGGCGGTTCTCCTCTGTCCTATAGGGTTGCTATGAGTTGGAATCAACCCAACAGCAATAAAGTTTTTTGGTTTTATGTATCATTATTTTATAAAATTTAAAAATTATCTAAATACATGTGTGTATATATACATATGCACACATTACAACACATACATACATATACACAAAGATATATATAATTATTTTATATAATTTTAAAATGGTATCAGTATATGTCTGTATACACACACACACACACACATATCTGTACCTTTGGTTGGAAAAATGCACTAGGTGATAAAATTGGACAAATTGTATTTATTACAAAATAAGCCCAGAAAAGACAAGTGACTTCCCCTAAGTCACAGGGTTCTACAAGAGTCAAGACTAGAACTGCAGCCACTTCCAGGTCCCTTTCTATTACAGCTCACTGCAATGCCAGGTCAATACTGCCTTCAGAGATACTCTCTACTTAGTAAATCTCTGCCTTGCATTCTAAGCAGACACTCGCCTGCCCGATTACTGAAAGACTATTTCTCAGCTTTCTATATTTAAAAGTCAGTAAAAGAATCAGCCAAAGGGATGACTATGCACTTAAAACTATGTTTTCTCAATTTTTCCAAGAAACAGAACAGCAACAGCCATAAAACAAAAAGGCCTAGCAGGTGAGTCAAGTGGTAGCAAGTGGACTAGTGTGAGAGCTCATTGAATCATGAGCGATCAGTGAGAGAGTTACAATTTATTTCAGTTAGCCTTTGGAGGGTTGTCATGGATTGAACTGTGTCGCCCCAAAATATGGGTTAGCTTGGCTAGGCCATGATTCCCAGTATTGTGTGATTGTCCACCATTTTGTCATCTGATGTGATTTTCCTAGTATTATAAATCCTACCTCTATGATGTTAATGAGGCAGGATTTTAGAGGCAGTTATGTTAATGAGGCAGGACTCAATCTACAAGATTAAGTTGTGTCTTAAGTCAATCTGTTTTGAGATATAAAAGAGAGAAGCAAGCAGAGAGACAGGGAGACCTCATTACCACCAAGCAAGAAGAACCAGGAGCTCATGTCCTTTGAACCCAAGGTCCCTGTGCTGAAAAGCTCCTCGACTGGGGAAGATCGATGACAAAGACCTTCCCCCAGAGCCGACAGAGAGAGAAAGCCTTCCCCTGGAGATGGCACCCTGAATTTGGACTTCTAACCTCCTAGACTGTGAAAGAATAAATTTCCCTTTGTTGAAGCCATCCACTTGTGGTATTTCTGTTACAGCAGCACTAGATGACTAAGACAAGTGTGGCCATGTCAGTTTCCCTCCTAATGCAGGAATCTTTTTTAAGACACCTCTGAGAGAAGGCAATTGAGCTGTTGATTGAGCTACTGTTTATTTAGCAACAATTATTTGTCAGGTACTGAGTGATAATCTATTGTCAAGACAACATCAAGAGTGATCTTCTGATACTCTACAGCGCACTGAGAATCAGATGGTTACCACCTAGAGGTTTAGTTTCCAATCTCAGAGAGTGAGCCATGCATGAACTAAATAAACACACGCACATACATATGATTATAAATGGTGGCAAGTACTCTGAAAGGAAAAAGTATTTTATAAGAGAACATGACAGGCTAACCTGACCTTTTCTAGGAAATAATATTTGCCAGAAATACAGACATACAGTTGAAGATTAAAGTGGTCTCTGATATGTTCAAATATCTATCCTGATGTGTTCACATACCCAAAGGTTCTGAAGAGCCTGAGCATCATGAGACATGATCAAGAATTTTTCCCAAAAATTAGTTGATTCTGTTTTCCATCAAAAGTGTGGAATTCAAAGGGAATGGGAAGAAATTGATAAATTGGAGTCTGTGAAATTTTCAATTTTCCCTTCAACCCAAAGAATCCTAAATCAAGTGCAAAAAAACAAGTTTGGATTGGAAGATGATATTTACAATTATCTACCTGATGAAAAATTGGTGTCTAGAACATATGAAAAAAACCTCTTTAAAAATAGTTAAGGAGAACAAATAGCTCACTTTTGCCTGGAAAGGTCCCATCACTTTCCTAGGAAATTTGGGGAATCAGATGTTTTCCATACTTATACCTTCAATAAAAACCTCTACCCAAATCAAAAAAAAAAAAAAAAGTGATCTTTTGAAAACATGTGTCAGGTCTCACTCTCCACACTCCACACTCCAGGGGCCCATCACACTTGGAATATAATCCAGACTTTTTTCCTAGCTCACAAAGGGCCCCATGGATGCCTCTGTAATCTCATTTCCTTCCCCTCACCTATTACACGCCACCCTCTGGCTATCTTCTGGGCTTTCAAACATGCCAAGTTCACTGTCCCTCAGCCTGAGATGCCTTCCCCCAGGGCAGCCTGTGGGCAGCTCTCCCTTATCATTCAGGTCCCAGCTCAAATGCCCCGTCCTCCAAAAGGCCTCCCTTTATACATAATCTAAAAGAAGACCTTCCTTCACCACTCTCTCGCATGCCTCTCCTGTTCTGTTTTCCTCATTACTCTAATCACTACCCAGAATTAGGTCAGGCTCCCTAGAACCAGGGCATCTTAGTGTCCTAGTGCTGCTGTAACAGAAATACGACAAGTGGTGAGTTTAAAGAACAGAAATTTATTTTCTCACAGATCTAGAGGCTAAAAGTCCATGTAAGGGTCTCGGCCATGTCGATTCCTTCCTTATTGGTTAGCCCCAGGCATTGCTTGGTTCCTTGGCTCGTAGTGAACCTCACAAGGCATTTGTCTTCCCTCGTGTGTGTCTCTGTGTCCATTCTGCGCTTTTTCTAACTCACAGGTGATTAGATTTAGAACCCACCCTACCCAGGTGGCACAATGATTAAGCACTTGGCTGCTAACCAAAAGGTTGATGATTGGAACCCACCTGGCAGCTCCTCTGGAGGAAAACTTGGTGATCTGCTCCCATAAAGATTACAGCCTGGAAAACCGTATGGGACAGTTCTACTCTGTCACATGGCATCAATATGAGTGGAAATTGACAGCACCCAACAACAACAACTCTGCCTTGACAATTAACATAATTAGCATAACAAAGAAAACCCTATTTCCAAGCAGGATCATATTTCCAGGTATAAGCAGTTGCTGTCGAGTCAACTCTGACTCATGGTGACCCCAGGTGTGTCAGAGTAGAATTGTGCTCCATAGGGTTTTCAATGGCTGAGTTTTCAAAAGTAGCTCTCCAGGACTTTCTTTTGAAAAATTCCAGGTCTAGGGATCAGGATTTCAGTACTTATTTTGGGGGAACGCAATTCAATCCATAACAGAGCCTGTAGATTTTTGTGCAACTGACTTCCTTACTAAGGGAATGCTCTCAGGAGAAACTGGAGATCTGAAGTCCGAGCTGCACCATTGAGTTGGTCCTGCCTTGAGACGAGGGAGCAGGTCTTCTGTATCCCCACATCAGTCATTGAGGCAGCTCTAGTTGCCCAGTGGCATGGCAGACCTATGGACAGGATTGTAGGTGTGAGCAGTTAGGCAGGCAATGGCCGAGGAATGGACGCACCAACCAAGAGGCTCAGAGCAGGACACCAACAGCATCTGCTGCATGTTGCTCATTTATAGTTTAATTGATTCATGTCTGTCTACCTTGCCAGCTTTAAGCTCCATGAGAGCGAAGATCTCATCTGCCTTATTCACGGCTATTACATCTTAGCACATAACAGATGGATGGATGGATGGATGGATGGATGGATGGATGGATGATGGATGGATGGATGGATGGATGGATAGCTGTAGTGGAGTCAACTCCTTATGTACAACAGAACAAAATGTTGCCAGTCCTGCATCAGCTTCATGGTTGCTGGCACATGAATGTCCACTGTTTCTGTTTTGTACCAATCCACCCCACCAAAGGTCTCCCTCACCCAGGCTGGCCCTCTACTTCACTAAATATGATGACTTCCTCTAGCAATTAATCCCTCCTCGTAAAGTGTACAAAGCAAGTGAGTTGGACAATGTTCTATTGAGATCCATGAGGTTTTCACTGGCTAGTTTGCAGGTGTAGATGGCCAGGCCTTTCTTCCTCATCTGTCTTAGTCTGGAAGCACCACTGAAACCTGTCCACCATAGGTGACCCTGCTGGTATTAGAAATACTGGTGGCATAGCTTCCAGCATCACAGTGACACACAAGCCACCCCAGTATGACCATCTGGTAGCCAGGTGGTAGACATAACAGGTACTCAATAAATATTGGTTGAATGTTCAAAGAATTAATTAATAAATGGAGACACCTTATTTCCTCTATCTAGTTAATCTTTATGATCACTGTGGGAGGCAAGACCTTCAGGTCTGAGTTCTTTCTGGGCTCAAATCCAAGCCTGTCCATCTGAGAGCCAATTAACCAGATAGTCTGGACAGAAATAAGTCATGACAGCAAATATCCCCATAACTTTTACCTTGAAGCTTTCTCCCTATTCGCCACCACTTCTCCACCACACACACACACACACACACACACACACACACACACACACACACACACACACACACACACACACACACACACACGTAGGTTTTCCAAAGTATTTATTCCCAAAACCCTGGACCATGAGACCAAAGAATCACAAGTGATATCAGCCCTACAAACCTCCTCACACCCTGTACTCTTTTCTTTGTGCCTCATTCTTTCTCCGTGCATGTTAAGAATAGTCTTAAAATAAACACAGGTTGTCATTATTGCAACTGATGAGGGTTGTGTGTGTAAATGCTAACCGTATAAGTTTGCATACATGAAGGTTATATTGTGCCTTAATATTTAAACTAAATGTAATAAATTACCTGACCAACAGAAATATCGGGGAATTCCTTATCCTCTATTCATTGGTAGGGACTTGGCAGTTAAGGCAGGCTTTAAGACCTTGTTACTCGAAAGGTGGTCCAAAGACCAGCAGTATTAGCATCATCTGGGAGATCGTTAGAGATGCAGAATCTCCGACCCCACCTTCATTTTAATAAGAGCGCCAGGTGATCTGTGTGCTCATTAGTTAGAGAAGCACTGCCTTCAGTCATTTGCATACAGCCTTTCCTATTGTCCCTTCCTTTGGCAAAGCTGGAGCCCTGGTGGTGAAGCGGTTAAGAGCTTGGCTGCTACCCAAAGGGTCAGCAGTTCAGATCCACCAGCCACTCCTTGGAAAACCTATGGGACAGTTATACTCTGTCCTATAGGGTCACTGTGAGTCAAAATCGACTTGAAGGCAACAGAGTTTTTGGCAAAGCTAATTGATTCAAGGAGCCCTGGTGGTGCAGTGGTTAAGCAGCTCAACTGCTAAGTGAAAGGTCGGCAGTTTGAACCCACCAGCTGCTCCTCAGGGGAAAGATGTGGCAGTCTGTCTCTGTAAAGATTACAGCTTTGGAAACACTATGGGGCAGTTCTGCTATGCCCTATAGAGTTGCTGTGAGTTGGAATAGACTTGACGGCACACAACAACAATGATTTTTTTAGAAAGAACCAGCTGTGGTAGACTGGACTCCAACTTCATGGCGACCCCCCATGAGTGTCAGAGTAGAATTGTGCTTCATAGGGTTTTCAGTGGCTGATTTTCCAGAAGTAGATCACCCAGCCTTTCTTCCCAAGTGTGGCTGGGTGGACTCCAACTTCCACCTTTCGGTCAGCAGCCGAGGGTTAACTGTTTGCACCAATAATGGTGGGTAAAACATGCATAATCTCTTTCTCGACAACAGTGAACAATGAGCGGCAGAGCCAGAAAATAAACAAATGGACAAGATATTTTTAATTTGTAATAAGTGCTATAAAAGAAATAACCCAACTGATATGAAAAATACTAATCAGGTGTGACATTTAGATGCTTAACTATACAGAGCAATATGAACGATAAGAAGGAGCAGTCCTATAAAGGTCTGGAGAAAGAGGCTAACGTGCAAGTTCAAACGCATGGAGGTGAGAGAGACTTTGGTGTTTTGAAGTACAGAAAGGAGGCTGGGGTAGTGGGAGCACAGTGAAGGAGGAAATGAGGTCTGAGAAGAAGGCAGGGGCTAGAAGTTGCGGGGACTCAGAAGCCGTGGGAAGAAGCTTTGGAGATGGGAAGCCAAATAGTAATTTTAACCAGGGGAGAAATATGCCCTGATTTCTATTTCAAGAAGATCACTGTGTGGAACTTGGACCAAAGAGGAGCAGGAGAGGAAGCAAGAAGACTAGTTGGAAGCTAAGAGAGTCCAAGCAGGAGCCCTGGTGGCGCAATGGTTAACCGCTCGGCTGCTAACCAAAAGATTGGCAGTCTGAACCCACCAGAGGCTCCAAGGGAGAAGAACCTGGCAACCTGCTCCTGTAAGCATTACCGCCTAAAACCCTATGAGGCAGTTCTACTCAGAACTACTCAGTTCTACTCAGAATCAACTCAACGCACCTAACAAAAAGAGTGTCCAGTAAAGAGATGATAGTGGCATGGACCAGGGTGGTGACAGTGACATGTGAAGAAGGAAATGGAGTTGAGATATGTCTTGGAGTTAGACAGGACAGGAGTTGTTGATGAGTGGGATATGGCACCTCCCAGGGGCATTTCAATTTTAAAAGGTTAATCACTCCGCCGAAGGCCACACAGTTAATAAGTGTCTGCAGACAGACAGCTAGATGCAGATCATCTAATTCCAAACTGCTGTTCTCTCTCCGTCCTTCCATTCATCCATCTTCAGTACAAGAACAGTGTGAACTGGGCAGTAGACATCATTAATTGACATTTTTCTTCTTAAAAAAGTAGAGGTATCATGAAAAAGTTTACACACAGAAAGAAACAATCTTTGTTGGTTACCAGGGATGGGAGGGGTAGGGGGGAGCTAAATGGACGATAGATAAATGGTAAGTTTGGTGAAGGGTAAGACAGTACACAATACTGGGGAAGCCAGTACAACTTGTACAAGGAAAGGTCACGGAAGCTCCACAAACACATCCAAACTCCCTGAGAGACTGCATTGCTGGGTGGAGGGCTGTGGGGACCATGCTCTTGGGGAACATCTAGCTCAATTGGCATAACACAGTTTATAAAGACAATGTTCTACATTCTACCTTGGTGAGT
>NW_004443960.1:12854776-12857210 GCF_000243295.1 Trichechus manatus latirostris
GATGTCACTGAATTGTACATGTAGAAATTTTTGAAATGGTGTATCTTTGGCTGTGTATACTCTCACCAAAAAAGAAAAAATGTCCTCCAAGGTCGTGAAGGGAGATTGCTGACATGTTGTGGGTTTGTTAGCCAATGTCATAAAACAATATGCGTACTAACTGTGTAATGAGAAACTGTTTGTTCTGTAAACCTTCACCTTAAGTACAATTAAAAAAAAAAAAAGTAGAGGTAGAGGTTGGGTGTGAGTGTCATTGGGTGCCATCGAGTTGATTTTTGACTCATAGCAACCCCATCTCACAGAGTAGAACTGGCCCATAGGGTTTCCTAGGATGTGATCTTTATAGAAGCAGATCTCCAGGTCTTTCTCCCATGGAGCCACTGGATGGGTTCGAACTGTCATCCTTTCAGTTAGCAGCCGAGCTGTTTAACCAGAGCTTCTTGGCGTGGGGCAATGTTGTTAATTAAATGTACCCGGCATGTCCGTATCTTTATTGCCAACCTGAGTAGGATGATGCTTGAAGCCACAGGCTGCCAAATTTGAAGTGGACTGGAAAAATGGCCTAAATCAGCTGGTGACAAGACCTCAAAGAGAAGTTATCCACAGAAACCCGCCGTGGGTTTTGGATACTGATTGGTTGTGCTTTGTTGACAAAACAGCTTTGCACGCTAGGCAAGGGAAGACTGCAAGGAGGGAATTATTACTGAGAATTTGGGGTGATTTTTCATTTTGATTTTTTTGTTTGTATACAATAGAATCTTTCATTTTGAGGGCTAAGATGACCTACCCAAACCCATTGCTGTCAAGTTGATTCTGACTCATAGGGACCCTATGGGACAGAGTAGAACTGCCCCATAGGGTTTCCAAGGCTGTAATCTTTACGGAAGTAGACTGCCACATCTTTCTCCAGTGGAGTGGCTGGTGGATTCAAATCGCGGACCATTTGGTTAGCAGCCGAGCACTTAGCCACTGTGCCATCGGGGCTCCTTTAAGACGACCTACAGAAACACCCAGATGATCATAAAAACAAGCTCTCCTTCACTGCCCGCACTTCTGACCATCCTGTCTACTGGAAGACAAAAATATTTGCATAAGCACCAGACTAAATGATTGGGTGCCTATTGATCTACAGGCTTGAGATAATAGTTTTGTTTTTTAAATGGCTGTAAATTATATTAACACAGACCAGGCCAGTGAGAAATGAAGACTCTTACAATGCTGGAGCTAAATCAACAAACTTAAATGACTACTACATGTACCACAATTTTTATCTCAGATCTCCTCAAAGCCTTTTCGTTTCCAATGGAAAACAATGAGCTATACCTCTAAAGATGAGGGGCGCAAGAAGTACTACCCTTTTCTAAGCATAATCTGGGAAGAATCTAGGCCGTGGAAGTGTCATTGAGAATGTATTTCAAAGTCCTCCAGTTTCCTAGAGGGGCCAACAAACAGCTACCTTTTGCTACTGAGTTGATTCCGACTCCTGGTGACCCCATGTGCTTCAGAGTAGAACTGTGCTCCACAGGATTTTCAATGGCTGATTTTTCAGAAGCAGATTGCCAGGCTTGTCTTCTGAGGCGCCTCTGGGTAGCTTCAAACTGCCAGCCTTTCCACTAGTAGTCAAGTGCTTAACCGTTAGTGCCACCCAGGGGCCAGTTTACTGGTATTTAAAAAAAACAAAAAACAAAACAAAACCTGTTGCCAAAGAGTCAATTCCGACTCAAAGCAACCTTATAGCGCAGAGCAGAACTGTCCCACAGGGTTTCCAAGGAGCGTCTGGTGGAGTCAAACTGCCAACCTTTTGGTTTGCAGCTGAGCACTTAACCACTGCACCACAGAGAGGTTCTTAATCATAGAGTGAAGCCCATCAGCTGACAAGTCCTGTCCACAAACACAGAACTTCCCAACCACATCAGTCAGCGTTTTAGTGCCTCATTATTAAATATGAATGAAATCCTTGGATCACCAGACATTTAGGGAAAGACTGAAAGTCAATGACCTAAATAAACAGAGAGAAGAAATGCAGAGGAATGGTAACGCTGGATGTGCAAAAGCACTAATTAAGATCCTCAGAGAGGTAATAAATACAGGGCATTTGTAAAACAAAAACAGGATACTTTAGCAAAGGGAGAGCAAAAGATCAAGAAACAACTCTTGGAGATTAAAAACATGGAAGGCTATATGACAAAGTTTAATGTAAAGATTGGAAGATAAGGTTGAGGTAATGACTCAAAACAATTTTGAAATGATAAAAAGATGAAAATAAGAGAGGCAGATTAAGAATATTAGAGGTCCAGGGAGACTATTTTGTCCTGTAAGCCTTCATCTTAAGTGAGAATAACAGCACAATTAGAAGAGCGTAGTCAATGTCACTTACATGTGTATGTAAAAAAAATTTTTGAAATGGCGTATCTTTGGCTATGTGTATTTTCAC
>NW_004443960.1:12857310-12873557 GCF_000243295.1 Trichechus manatus latirostris
AAGGGGAAATGACTCAATTACGAGACCTGCATGATACACGTTTTCAAAGCAAAAGGGCCTATTGAGTGTCCACACAATGAGAACAGCAGTGATAAAAAGTTCATAAAAGCATTCCGAGATTTTTAAAAAATATATTTTTAAAAAGCCACAGAGAGTGTGGAATTGAAACGGCCTTGGGCTTTTCAAGGGCAGCTCAAAAAAGAAAAAAAAAAAAAAAAAGGAAACAAAACAAACCTGATTCCATCTAGTCAATTCCGACTCATAGCGACCCTAGAGGACAGAGTAGGACTGCCCCGTGGGGTTTCCAAGGCTATAAATCTTTACTGACGCAGACTGCCACATCTTTCTCCTGTGGATCGGCTGGTAGATTTAAGCCGAAGACCTTTCAGTTAGCTGAGCGCTTTAACCACTGCACCACAAGGGCTTCCTTTCAAGAGCAATACTGGAATATTAACACAGGAATCTAGAAGACAAAGTAGGGTGCCTTAAAAATTCTGAGGGAAAGATAATTTCCAGCCTAAAATTTTATACTCAGCCAATTGCTTCATCAAGTTTGATGGTTAAAAAAAAAAAAAAATTTCAGACATACAAGTTCTCGTTAAATTTATCTTGGAAGCGTCTTTTCTTGAAAAGTACTGAGATTATGCTCGCCTCAAACAAGGCAGTAAGCCAAGGGAAAAAAAAAGATACGGAATTCAGGACAGATGGGCTTCAACTTAGAAGAGAAAGCCAAATGAAACCCATTGCCATCAAGTTGATTCCGACTCATAGAGACCCTATAGGGCAGAGTAGAGCTGCCTCATAGGGTTTCCAAGGAGTGGCTGGTGGATTCGAACTGCCGAACCTTCGTGGTTAGTAGCCGAGCTCTTAACCACCATGCTAGCAGGGCTCCACCTAGGAGAAAGGAAAAGGGAAAATCTCCAGGTTAATGAAGGGGATTTTCAGGATGCTCAGCACCTATGCAGTAGACCTTGCCAACTTCCTATTGTAAGTGGAGAAAGCAGGACTCCAGGAGGACCTCCTTCAATAAAGACAATAAAGTGGAAAATGTCTCTGAATGTTTCCGATTTACACCATTGCCCGCCCTCCCTCCACCTCCAGGGTGATGACTACATCAGTGTAGTTCAGGAATTCTGAATCTGGCTAACATACTTCTCTCCACATTACAGATTAGGAAACTGACGCATAAAAACCAAACCCAACCCATTGCCTTGGAGTCAAGTCGGGCTCATAGCAAGCCTATATGACAGAGTAGAACTATAGGGTTTCTGAGGCTGTAATCTTTTTTTTTTTTTTTTAACTTTTGTTGTTGTTGTTGTTGAGAATACACACAACAAAATACGCACTGATTCGATCGTTTCTACATGTAGAAGTCAGTGACACTGGTTATATTTTTTGAGTTGTGCAGCCAGTTTCATCCTGTTTCTGAGTTTTTCCTCCCCCTTTAACATAAACTCATTGCCCCCTAAGGTTCCTATCGAATCTTTACGGTGGTTGTTGCTACTTTGATCCCACATAGCTAGTTCTTAGAAGAACATAATTCTCAAAGCAGATAGTTTTTACTAGTTAAGCCGAACTATTGTATGGTTTTAAGAAGACTTGACAGGATATTTTTGGTTTACTGTTTAAAGATTATCACAGGGCAATAGTTTTAGCGGTTCATCTAGCCTCCATGGCTCCAGAAAGTCTGGAGTCCATGAGAATTTGAAATTCTATTTTACATTTTTTCTCTTTTGATCAGGATTCTTTTATTGAATCTTTGATCAAAATGTTCAGTAATAGTAGCCAAGGTTGTAATTTTTACAGAGGCAGACTGCTGTATCTTTCTCCTGCAGAGTGGCTGGTGAGTTCGAACCACTGACCTTTCAGTTAGCAGTCAAGTGCTTTAACCACTTGGCCACCAGGGGACTAAAAATGTTCTTATTGCAGGCATCCAGATACATCGACTCCAGGTGAACTGCCGTCTCCAGAGATCTATAATTAAAACGCTGAATTAAAATAACTCTTCACTGCTAATGCAGAGGAATTACAAACATCCTATATTTATTTAAAGGTATTATAGGAGATCAGGAAGCCATACTCTCGATAATAATGTGAGTGGATTTCTGATTATACCGGATTTAAATCTAAAGATGTAACTCTAACCAAATTTTTAAAAATGTAATACACACCACTAATATTGAGGAATGGGAGGGAAGAAAACTAAAGTATATTGGTTACCTAACAAGTCCCTGGGTGGTGCTCACAGTTAAGTGCGCAACTAGTAGCTGAAAGGCTGGTGGTTTGAACCCACCCAGAGGCACCTCGGAAGAAAGGCCTGGCAATCTGCACCGGTTAATATTACACCAAGAAAACCCTATGGAACGGTTCTACTCTAACACATGGGGTTACCATGAGTTGGATCCCACTCGACAGCACCCAACAACAACAACAGGGGCTGGAAGAGAGAGGAATGGGGAGTTACTGATTAAGTGGTCCCACGAACCACAGAGTTTGCCCGAGGCTCACCTAGGCCAGGTGTGGACCATATTAATCTGCCCAGCTCAGGGCCCAGCCGCTCCAGCTCCTCACTGCCGGGCCTTCTTGATCCCCCAGGCCCAGAAAGAGGTACCAGGGGAGTCAGAGAGGTAAGGGGTCCCTTTCTCCCCCAGCCTCCACAGGGGAAATAGTCAGGGCTGGGGCTACCCTGTGGACCCCTTTGCCCTTTCCCCTGGAGGCCCAGAGTTGGACAAGTACCAGGCCCAGCTCTTGGAGGTTTCACTCAATTTGGGGGACTCACAAGTCTGCCGTGGTTTAGGGAGGAGAAGGAGGTTCTCTGAGAAGAGCTGAGTGTGGTGGGGAAGGGGCAGAAGGACTGAGGGACAGAGTGGAGCAGGAGGTTGGACGGGCCAGGTGAGGAGACACCTCAGGGCCTGTGAGAGCTGCTCAGAGAATCCTGAGGGAGAGGGACTAGAGGCCAGGCGCTGGATGACGGCTTTTTAAACCTGAAGGTAGGAATCCTGGGCACTGTTACTCTCGGGGAGACAGGGTAGGGGTGCAGGAAGGAAAGAGCGACCCCCACCTTCCTCCCTCCACTGGCTGTGACCTAATTAGGAAGCCGCTCAGAGACGCTGGGCAGGGAGCCACCGCCATCTCCCAGGTAATAGTCAACCCCGAGAGGTTGCTCTTCTAACACCTGTGTCTCCACCTGGTTCCCTGCCCCCTCTGGCGGGTCCTGGAAAGTCACCTGGACTAGGAGGTCCCCCCAGAGGAGCTGAGGAGGGAATCATCCCTGTGCGCGGCCTAGCTGCGGGATGGGGGCAAGTAGCTGTCCAAGTAGAGGAGAGAGAGTGTCTTATTCACCAGTAAAGGGGCACTGGTGGTGCGGTGGTTAAGTGCTCAGCTACTAACCAAAAGGTCTGCGGTTCGACCCCACCAGCAGCTCCTCAGGAGAAAGGTGTGGCAGCCCAATTCTGTAGAGATTACAGCCGTGGAAACCCTCTGTCCTATAGGGTCGCTATGAGTCCGAATAGACTCAATGGCAACGGGTTTTTGGTATCCACCGGCAGGCACAGGGAGTCTGCATAAAGGACAGTTTCTTCATGGTCTGGTGGGGCAGCTGAGAAGCAGCAAACCATTACAATACAGCTTGACAAGTACAATGAGTGGAGGAGCTAGGGTTACCCCAAGAAGAGACCCTAAATCCAGCCGGGAAGGTCAGGGAAGGCTTCCTCGAGGCAGTGGACAAGCCCCTCAGAGACAGTCAAGGCCATTGGCTGGCCCCGGGAGCAACACTGTCACATGAGGTCCCGGAGTGAGGTACAGGTGGAGGCCTCAGAGCAGCAGTTCCCAGACCTCCAGCATCAGTACCTGGGAGCCTGTTAGAAATGCATGTTCTCAGGCCCCACCCAGACCTGCTGACTCAGAAGGTCCGAGGGTGGGGCCCAGCCATCTGGATTTTGAAGCCCTCTACATTATTCTGATGAAGTGAGAACCACTGTCATTTAGTTATTTAGCAACTGGAATGTGCAAGCTCAGATAATCACCTGCCTGTCCTAGGGGCAGATCCAGGTGTTAAAAAACTCATTGCCATAGAGTCACCTCCGGCTCCTGGCGACTCCATGTGTCACAGAGTAGAACTGCTCCACAGGGTTCCCCCCAGCCCGCTGTGATATTCACAGAAGCAGATTGCCGGGCCTTCCCAGGCGCCATATCAGAACCAGTGGTTGAGTGCAAACTGTGTGCGCCACCCAGAGACCTCAGGTCCAGGTGTTATAGCGCCTGAAAAGAAAAGATTACAAAACTGTGAATATAAAACGGGGTACCCGGCCTTGCAAGGGGCCCTTGCAGGTGAGGGAGGCTGAAGCTTAGCTTCATTCGCTTCATCTCTGGTGCTGACAGGTCTCCTTGTCAGCAGAAGGGAGGCTGATGGTGGAAGCAGGAAGCACAGGTCCATCGGTCACCTCTCCTCCCTAGGGGCTGCCCCATGGCTTTGCCTCAGTGGAGAAATCCCACCTGGAAGAGGTCATGCTGCTGGCTTACCTGAGGCAGTGGATGTCTGACTCCAGAGAATCAGAATCACCCCGAGGGCTTGTTAAATTTATTGCTGGGACCCACACAAGTTTTTGATTAAGTAGGTCGGGGGCGGGGGGTTGGTACTTGAGAATTTGCGTTCTAACTAGCTCCCCTGAGGTCATGGTGGTCTGGTGGTAGAATTCTCGCCTTCCGTGTGGAGGACCTGGGTTATATCCTGGCCAATGCGCCACATACACAGCTGTTGCCCATGTGTCACTGGAGGCTCACATGTTGCTATGATGCTGAATAGGTTTCAGCAGAGCTTCCAGACTAAGACAGACTAGGAAGAAAGTCCTGGTGATCTATTTCCAAAATTCAGACAGTGAAAACCCTATGTGAATCACAATGGTCTGATCCACAACCAGTCATGGAGATGATGCAGGACTGGGCAGCGTTTCGTTCCTTTGTGCATGGGGTTGCCTTGAATCGGGGCTACTCTGTGGCAGCTACAACAACATGTGACTTTTCGAAGCCTCTCTCTTCTGTCTGCAGACTGGAAGGGTACAGATGATAAAGTTTTATGTCTATGAATGCATTACCAGAACGTAAAGCATTTAGTACACAGTCAGCTCAGTGAACGGAACATGTGATTTTTATTATCATATTTACTATTCCTTTTATTATTCACTATTTATAGGGTGGAATTCAAGACGTTCTGGTTGAGGCTGAAAGGGCTGGGCCTCACAGAAGAACAGGCCCAGCAGGAAAGGGAAGGATTATGGAACCGATCTATCAGGGAAGGACGGGAAGGCACCTGTGTCCAAGGACCGGAAGGGGTAAGTCTTGAAATAGTCATGAATATTCATCAGAGAGAACCCCTGTGGTGGGGCTTCAGGAGGCCTCCACCTGCGGCCGGGACGTGCAGTAAGGCAGACAGACTCATTCTAGAGCCTGGCTGTCCAGTATGGAAGCCCCAGCCACACGTGGCTTCTGAGTACTTGCTGTAATTGAGAAACAGAGGTTTTAATATTAATTAATCTAAAATTAAATTTTAAAAAAGGTTTCTACTTATTGGAAAATTTTCAAGTATGTTTGGAACAGCTTTGGCTATGTGACTCTACCTTTTCAACTGAAAATTTTGTGAAGTGTAAATACAGATCAACTATTTCCAGTAAAAATTTAGCATCTGAGTGAAGATGTATTCTTAAGTATAAAATATATACCGGCTGTCAAAGATTGCGTACCCTCCTGAAAAAAAGGAATGCAAATACCTTATAATACTGTTTTTAGTAATTATAATTGAAATGATAATATTTTTGATGTATTAGGTTACATATACTTTAAAATGAATGTCACCTGATCCTTTTTACTTCTTTTAACATGGATTGTGGAAATTTTAAAATTACTCACGTGACTTACATTTATCTCCTTTGGGCAGGCCTGCTCTACTGGGTCCGTCATACTTTTTGTCTTGCCAGCATCAAGTGTTAGAGTTATTTTTAATTTTGGACAGTTTGGTAGCCAAAAATGACATCTCATTTTTTTTTTTATTTTCCTTTTCTTGATTTCCAGTGAGGTCAGACATCTTCTCAGGTTTATTGGCTTATAGTTCTGGAAGGTGCATGCTTATGTCTATTTTTCTGTTTGAGAATTACTGTTTTTCACATTGACTCGTTGAAGATCTTTCTATATGAAATGTGGCGTTTATTACTTTTTGGGGTTTATTGTCTGCCTTTTAATTTTTGCTGATGATATTGACATGAAGATGTTTAAAGTTGTTTTGTGATCAAATATCTCAAATATTTCCATTGTTTTCGGGAACCGTATTATTTGACTTTTCTTTCTTTTTTTTATGGTTTCGTTTTTCCATTTGGCTGATTATTTTATCTGGGCTTTTACTTTAGCATGTGGTGTGAGGTGAGGATTCAACTGATACACTCTTTGGAACAAAAATTTTTTACTTTAAAGGAATTTTTTAATTACTCAAAGAGTATATGCCTAACTTGTCTGGGTTTTTAAAAGATTGCTTATAAAATTAAAGTCCTCTCTGACCACTGACTGTGATTCCAGTCCTCATCTCCTTTCCCTCTTCTCTAGAGGGGGTCTCTGTTATTGGTTTTGTTGTTGTTAATTGCTGTGGAGTTGGCTCTGATTCATGGCAACCTTATATATAACAGAGCAAAGTATTACTCGGTCCTGTGCCATCTTTGTGATCATTGGTAAGAGTCTATTGTTGCAACTGTAGTGTCAGTCCATCCCCTTGAGAGTTTCCCCCATTCTCCTTGGCCCTCTACCAAATGTGATGTCTTTTTTTAGCGATTGGTCCTTCCTGATGACGTGTCGAAGGTAAGTGAGTCGAAGTCTTGCCATTTTTGCTTCTAAGGAACAATCTGGTCATTGGTTTAGTATGTACCTTTTCAGACCTTCCCTATACATTAATACTCATACCTTTAGAAACTATTGTTGCTGCTTTTTGTATTGTATCATGCATCACGTGTGTATCATTCTGCAACTTGCTTTTCCCCAACTTATGTATCTCAGAGCTATCTCAGTATGCTTAGATAGACTTTCTTCTTTCAACTACTGCACAGTATATTATGGTACGGATACACTGAAGTTTAACCCTTCGCCCACTGGGGGGCATTTGGGTTGTTTTCTGGTTTTGCTATTATACATGATCTTGCAATGAACATCCTGGTTCAGGCTTTCTCCTTCACATGGCAAATGTTTTCCAAAGGGAAATAACAAAAAGTAGAATTGTGCCATCCTAGGGCAAGCTCATATTTTACTGACAAAATATTCTCCAAAATGGTTACAGCAATTTACCACCAGCAGTGCATGGAAATACATGATCAAATTTAAGTTTTTGGTAATTTAATAGGTAGATCTATTTTTTCATTGTTTTAATTTGCATTTCTCAGCTTGCTAATGAGATTGAGCTTCTTTTCATATGATCATTGAGTTATCTGAATTTCCTCTTCTGTGAATTGCCCATTCATAACCACAGACCATTTTCCTCTTGACATTTTGGTCTTTTTTTAAACCTCTAAAAAAGGGCTTTTTTCTTCCTAAAATATATATTCAAAAAAATAATTTTTGAATTGTTTTATATGTTATAAATATCTTCTGGATGATTGTTTGTCATTTGATTTTGTTTATATACACTTTGTCATGCAGAACCTTAAAATTTTTATATGATCAAATTTATCAGTCTTTTCTTTTATGGCTTTTTAAAAATCTTATTTGTAAAGCCCAAATTCATAAAAATTTGCCCATATTTTATTTGAATATTCTTATAGTTTTGATTTTTACTGAAATTTATTTTTGCATGTGATACGAGGTAGGGATCTGTGTTGGGGTCCCCAAGACCATCCCAGGTTTGATGATTTGCTAGAAGGATACACGGGACTCAGTGGATAGTTGTACTCATGGCTATAGTTTATTACAGTGAAAGGATTCACGTAAAAATCAGCAAAGGGCAACGGTACATGGGGCGAAGTCCAGGGGAACCCAGGCGCGAGCTTCCAGGGTCTCTCCCCATGGGGTCGTACAAGATGCACTTAATTCCTCCAGCAATGAGTTGTGACAACACATGTGAAATATTGTCTACCAGAGAAACTCATCAGAGGCTCGGTGCCTAGGGTTTTTGCTGAGGGCTACTCATAGGCACCCTGTACCTAGCACATACCAAAATTCTAGGGTCCAATAAGGAAAACCATATTGTTTGCACAAAAGTTTAGACATGCTAACCACTCTAATCATTTCTGGGAATGGTGAGAACACTTCCAAATTCCAAGTTCCCAGATGCCAGCCAAGGGCCCACTGTACAAACAGGCCTTTTTAAAGAGAGCAGGCAGACCAGCTTTATTAACTCTCCTCTGCGCAGGATCTACCCCACCCCACCCCGCCAAATGCACAGCCAATTGTCTCAACGCTATTTATTGAAGAAGCTTTTCTTTTCATGTTCCTAGAAATACCTCCTTTTTTAACATGTTTTGTCATCTCTTTCACTGGTTTATAGGTATATTCCTGTTCAAGTTTCACCTAGTTTGGTAATATATTTTTGGTGTCTGGTGGGACACATTTCCCTTTGTTTCTTCTTCCCAAAGTTATTCTGGATTCTTTTTTTTTTTAATTTCAGAACAGACTTGTCAAATTCTATGAAAAATTTTATTGGTACATTGATTAGGACTGCATTAAATTTATAGAACAATTTGGGAAGAGTTGACTGACAGTTTTGTAATATTGAGTCATCTCAATCATGAACATGGTATACCTCTCCAGTTATAAAAGTCTCTTTTATTATTTAGTAAAGATTTATAATTTTCTCTGTAAAGTTCTTATTTTCTGAAAAGTTTATTTGTAGGTACTTTAAAGTTTTGTTATTTAGGTACTTTGATTGTTTAAATTTCTTATTACATCTTCTAATTTCTCTTGGTGGTGGACGGGAAAACTATACATTTTTATGTTGGTCTGGTATCTGGCCACTTTGCTCAACTCTCTTCTTTTTTAGTGGTTTGTCAGTTTGTTCCCTTAGTATTTTCTAGCTGTTATATGCATAAACCAGTTGCCATCAAGTCAGTTTTGACTCATGGCAACCCCATGTGGGTATGAGGAGAACTGTGCTCCATAGAGTTTTCATGACTGTGACCTTTCAGAAGCAGATCACTGGGCTGTCTTCCAAGGCACCTCTGGGTGGGTTTGAACTGCCAACTTTTCAGTTAGTAGTTGAGTACTTAACCGTTTGCACCACCCAGGGACTCCCCGTTAGTCATAGTCAAACTTAATTTACGTCCTTTTTCACAACATACTGCATTATTTTATTCTTTCAATAAATATTTACTGAAAATCTACTTTATACCTGGCCTTGTGCTAATTTCTGGGGATAGAATGGTGAGGGGAAAAAAAAATTCAGTGGAATGCCGTTTGGAAATTAGCAGAGAAAGAGCTAGTTGTTATTCAAATGTACTTAAGTCATTAGTCCATTGACTAACATGTAAATGTAGATTTCATTTAGCAAAATGAAAGGTGGTGTACTATGAGAATGGGACATAGGGCAATAAAAGGAGATTTAAATGCCGGAAAATCCTAAACATTTGGATAGTTGGTAAAGTAGAGGATCAGTGAAAACAAGGGAAACTCTCAAGGAGATGGAGTGACACAATAGTAGCAACAATAGATTCAAACATACTAATGATTATGAAGATGATGCAGGACTGGGTAACATTTCATTCTGTTATACATGAGGTCACCATTAGTCGGAGCCAACTCGATGGCAACTAATGACAACAACAAACGACATTTGGGGGGAAACAATAAAGGCTGATGCTATGAGGGAAAGTGGAATAGGGTTGAATAAAGATCAGTCGATTCCTTTCTAATTTTGCCTCAGTCTTTGGGTCCATGGACACGGGCTTCCAATGCCATGTGAACTGAACTTTCCTATTCCATGTGGACCAATCACTCTTTCTCTTTGAGCTTGTCTGTTGCATTTTGGGAGGGAGATAGAGAAGGCTCATTACCAAGTCCTCCTTGAAGCCAGCCTATTGTGTGATCTGTGAGGGCCCATAGAGTTCATCTTTTACTGCTAAACAAAATGAGACATCACAGGTTTAAAATAACTTCATACCATCAGGGTCACTTCAGAAGATGTTCTCAGCCAAGAGTTGCCATTCATCCTAAGCAATAAAAAAAATTTCACAAAGCTATTAGTAGCACAAGAATAAAGGCAGACAGACAGAGAGAAAGAAAGAGCTCAATACCCAGCATCTTTATCCAAAAATATGTACTGTCAAGATATTGTTCAGATGGATATAGTCTCAGGAAGGGGAGGAAATGGAGTTAGAAGGAAGGTGGGAAGGAAGGGACAGGTGAGACCATAGCGTTCCTCATGTTCTTCAGGAAAATGATGCTTATTCAATCATTCATTCAATGAATACTTGTTGTTGTTGTTAGTTGCCTTTGAGTTAGTTCCGACTCACAGAGACCTTATGTATATAACAGAACGAAACTTTGCCCGGTCCTGCACTATCTTCACAATTGTTGCTGTTTGAGCCCATTGTTTCAGCCACTTGTTGCAGCCACTGTGTCAATCCAACAAATATTTATTGAGTATCCATTATGTGGCATGTGAGGTCAGTGGTTCAGTGGTAGAATTTTTGCCTTCCGTGCAGGAGACCCGGGTTCTATTCCTGGCCAATGCACCTTATGTTCAGCCACCACCTGTCTGTCAGTGGAGGCTTGTGTGTTGCTATGATGCTGAACAGGTTTCAGTGGAGCTTCCAGAATAAGAGAGACTAGGAAGAAAGCCTGGGGATCTGTTTCTTTTTTTTGTTGTTGTTGTACTTTAAGTGAAATTTTACAATTCAAGTTAGTCTCTCATATAAAAATTTATACATACATTCTTATGTGACCTTAATTGCTCTCCCTATACTGTGACAGCACACTCCTCCCTTCCACCCCTGATTTCCCATGTCCATTCAACCAGCTTCTGACCCTGTCTGCCTTCTCATCTCACCTCCGGACAGGAGCTGCCCATTTAGTCTCATGTATCTACTTGAGCTAAGAAGCACACTCTTCATGAGTATCATTTTATGTCCCATAGTCCAGTCTAATCTTTGTCTGAAGAGTTGGCCTTGGGTATGGTTTTAGTTCTGGGTTGACCAAGAGTCTGGGGGCCATGCTTTCTGGGGATCCTCCAGTCTGGGGATCTACTTCTGAAAATCAGCCAGTGATAACCCTGTGGATCACAATGGTCCGATCTGCAGCCAATCAGGGGATGGAACAGGACTAGGCAGCATTTCCTTTCATTGTGCATGGGGTCGCCATGAGTCAGGGCCAACTCAACGGCAGCTAAGAACAGCAACAAAATTATGTGTCAAACAATGTTATAGGCACTGGGGATAAAATAATGAAAAAAAAAAAAAAAACAGACATTATCCCTACCTGTCTGGATCTCACAGGCAAGCTAATGTGAAAACGTCCACAGAGAGCCTGGAAGGGGGCTGCAGGAAAAGGCAAAGAAAGAAAACATTTTTTGAGTGCCTTACTGCCCTTACCTAATCCCCTCAAAAACTATCAAAGATATTATCATCATCATCATCATCCTCATTTTAGATGAGGAGGCCAGGACTCAGAAATTTTAGGTAAATGCCCAATATTGTTTGCTAAGTAACAAGAAACAGAATTATAACCTAGGTTAGTCTTACTCCATTACTTAAATAATTTCAGGTTGGGTGTATTGTAGTGGAAAAACCACAAGTCTGTTTAAGTTTAAAAACAGAGAGTTTTATTACAGTGAAAAAGCGTTTTTCAAATGGGAAACAGTGCCAAAATAGACTCAACAAGGTCCTTCAGGGGGCTGCAGTGATCCAGAAGCTTAGGAAGGAAAAAACTGCAAACACAAGGGTACAGCTAAAACATTTTTGATTAGTTAACTTTTACAAAGTTGCAGGTGGTGGAGTCTCAGTTGACATCATTGTTGGAGTTGGCCTCCTTTCCCAGGGTGGCTCCAGGTGACAGGATCTGGCTGACCATGAGTCTCCTGGAACATTTAAAATATAGCTATACAGAACACTGTAAAGAGATCAGAAAAAAACAACTTTTTAAGGTGAAAGGAAACTTGGCATAGCCACTGAGTCACATATTTAACATCTTGTGTAACACTTGTACAGATCTGAATTATCTTTTTCTAACATTGACTATTTCTAACTGCAAGGTCTTCATTTAGCAGAGTAAGGTAGGTAAAACCACATTTTTCTGTAGAATTGCTTGTTTCTAGGTCAGAGGTACAGTGGAAATTTTACAGAAATGACAAGCTGCATTGTATGACAGAAGTTGTCTTTAAAAACACAAAATGGAATAACTTAGGACAAGAAGGGATTTGGCTCAGACCCCAACCAGAAGTCCCAGGCATGCCAAGGGCTTTAGTTTTGGGATGCTCTTCCTCATTCCCCCCTTTTGATCATGAATTCTTTTGGGAATCAATGATCACAGTTAAGAGTACCTTTCCTCTGCATGGACTTTGTCCTTGCATCGGGATTGTTACCTTGCTATTCATAGGGTCTTATCTTCAGGGCAAGCTAATCTAATGTTGCCCAAGAAGCAATCATTTTCTGCAAGGGTTTAAAAGGTTAAATAGGTGGTTGCTTACCTTGTAAGTCATTTAAGATACAGGACACTATTATACGAATGATGAGGCTCAGATGTCATCAGACAGATAGTTGGGCACTACCATAGGCATCCTACCATACTGTTTTGCCATGCCATTGCTTAAGTACTCTGCTTCAGTGATCCTTTACTATGGGGATGTGAACAGAGCAAGGCTGAATAAAAAGGAACAACTTGACAGACAGAAGTCTTCCAACTAAAGTGTGAGGCAAAACTCCTCTGTATAGTTAGTTTCTTTAGGATATATGACATATTGAACTGCTAAAGGAGTAGTTGGGTGATTACAGAGATTTGAGAAACATTTCATAGAACATTTGATTATATAAACAATTAGTACAGCAATAATTTGGAAAATTAAACCTTGGAGTATGGAGCACAGCCAAGACTTTATATTATTGTAGAACCAACTGAGTATGTTAAAGAAGTCCAAAAAAATGAGGTGTTAGGTTCAGAATTAATACGTAACTAAGTAGCTTTTTGTCAATTTTTTAAAAGATTTTGTTAGACCTGACTGGAGGTATTGATTTAGGTGCAGTATAAGATATTGGCTATAGTATACACTCCTCTTTGTTGTGTCAAAAGGAGTATCCTAACTAATAAAACTGTTTCAAATGTAGTAAGTATTAGGTATAGGGAAATGGCTTTAATGACCTGTATTAAAAGCAAGGGTTTTCAAGGAATAATATTGACCTGAGACAATATTATAATCAAAAGGAGAATGGTGAAAGTATGAAACAGATTGTAAGAATATTGGTAAAACAAAAGAATGCAATAATGGGGAAACTTGATACAAAAACAACTAATATGGATTGTAATTCTTGATGGTTACAAAAATATAATTATTTCTTAAAAGTAGTATTTATAAAAAGTGTCCTGGGCTTAGGAGGGAAAATATATTAAAACAAAAATAATATCTCTTAGGTGGAGTTTAGTGATAGTAGAGAAAAGGATTAGGATAATTAGAAAATAAATTCTAGGCATTTTTACAGTTAAATTCTTTACCATTCTAAAAGTTTTAAGTTTACAGAACAAAAGTTATTTTAAAAGCATTGAAAATTAACAACTACTAAATGTATAAAATAATGCTGGGCTATTCCAAATAAAAATTTCTAAAAATAAGGGATAATATAATAGTATAGTAAGGCAATGAAAGGGAAAATGATTATAAGTATGAAGCAAATTGCCAAGATATTAATTGTAATTCTTACTAATTCTAATTGATTATACACAGTAATTTTAAAGGCAAAAATAATTATTACCAATTGTTAGAATAAAATTGTCTTTAGAGAATAACAAGTAGTACTATTGAGGCTACAATTATGTGTATGGAAAGGCAAGGAATTGTAATAAAAGATAGCAAAGCAACTAATATTAAAATAACAATGATGTTTTTCATTTAAAGAAGAAAAAATTAAACATTTTTAAGAAAAGGGTCAAATGCAGTTCAATGATTTTACGTTTGTAGGTTTAGAAAAAGGCCTGGTCCTGGAATCTTGGGAATGTAATCAGTCTACCCAGATGTTTCTTCTCACCCTTGAGTTCCGCTGTTTTCTTTAGGTTCTCTGCTCTTGGTCAGTCTGTCTTTGAATTTTAGTTTTAGTCCTTCAGTAAGTCAGCAAGTACAAAAAGATTTCTTCTTCTTCTTTTTTTTTTTAATAAGCATAGTCTCTAGACTAAATAGAAGGTAATTTGGATATATTTGACTTTCGAGTGTCAGATGTCTCTGCCTTTTTGACCTGTGAAGAATACTTTTTTTAAGTGAGATTAAGTATAGCTGTTAAAGCATTTTATAATACTAGAAACAATGAGAAAGATTCCAAAGTAAAGTAGTGGCAATAAACTTTAAAAGGAAAACTAATTATTTATAAAATCAGTTAAGAAAGGAACAGGATTATTAAGATTCAGCATTGGCATTCAGTTTTAGTAATGGCATAGGTGCGTTTTTGTCAGTAGTAAGGATGTTGAGGGCCATTCAATTCTGAAGATCTATTTCTCTCATAGTAGTTATTTCAGCACTTGTTTCTTGGAGTCAATGAGTGGAATAATTTAGAATATTCTGAATATACACTTCTTCAATTTGCAGGCTACAGAGTCTCTTACAGATCAGAAGAAAATTTACTCGAAGTGTTCCAAACTATTAAAATAATCAATTTTTATAAAAGGAAAAAGTTTCTATATACAAGTGGAACATTTAATTTTAACAATATTCTCTTTTAAGCCTTATAGTAATCCTTTTAGTTTACCCAATCCTATGTAGTTAATTTGGTTTCATATAGTTCTGGATTAATAGTATTTTGAAAATTCCATTAGTTTTTAAAATCTTGATTTAGTCCAATTATTTCCATATTTGAAATATTATAATCCTTTGTATAGGTTTGATATGGCCCAGTTTCATTTAAATATTTTGTTAAGTAGTGAAGTAAAATCTGTTTGTAAATGACAACTTAAAATGCTTGTGGTTAGCTTATGACAATATTTCCTAAAAGAATTATATAAGCAATGTAAAACTAAAAAATCTTTAAACAGAAGAAAATACCTTTAGACATAATGGTAATCCCTTTTCTTAAAGAGGTTTAGACATAATAGTCTTAAAGCACAACACTATGTTACCATATACATTTGAATAGTAATAAAAAATTTATCAGTAAATGGTGTTAATTGCTCAGTTAAACCAGTGGACCAAGTTAGTAGTTAAAAATTATGCAACACATTTCTTGTAACATAATGATTTTTTAAAAATTAGTACTTTTTTTTTTTATAAAACAGAAACAAATCTTTTGTGGCTTTTTATGAAATCTTAATGACTCAGAAATTAAAACTTATTAAATTAAACTTATTAAACATTTTTCTTATGAAATTTCAAAGTCATTAGGGGTTTGTCTTAGGTTACTGAGAAAAAACCATTTGCTTAACAGTTAGAAACCCAATTTTTTTGCTAGTTGACAAAAAGCTTTTAGAAATTTTTATAAATTAATTTTTAAAAACATTTTAGTTGCAGTAAATAAGAACTTTAACCATCTTAAATAAATTTCCTTTTTATCTTTGCCATAACCTTTAGCCATTTATTGCTAAAAATCAGAAATTGAACTTTTTAGAAAATTAACAAGATAAAGTTTTAATTTAGTTTAAGTTATTTAAAAAGGTTTTGCTTTTTAAAAAAATTTCCTTCTACGGTTCACATAAAAACTTTTGTTACGCTAAGCTTTCAATTAAGACTCTCATTAATTTAAGTTATTTAATTTGCATAAGTGCTTATTTATTACTAAATCAATTAGAAGTATCATAAATTAAATTCAATAATGCCATCCAGAGGTAGAAAATTGTTACTTTTTCTTTTGTATGTTTATAGGATCCTGTGAAGAAGCAATAACTTAAAGGCCTTGTCGTACCAAATATACAATTTATCTTTTTTTTTTTATCATGTTTTCTTTTTTAAAAAAAATCTTTTTGTTGTACTTGAGATGAAGGTTACAGAACAAATTGTTTCTTATTAAACAGTCAGTACACATATTGTTTTATGACATTGGTTAACAACCCCACGACATGTCAACGCTCTCCCTTCTCGACCTTGGAGGACCTTTTTT
>NW_004443960.1:12882700-12898210 GCF_000243295.1 Trichechus manatus latirostris
ATTTAAAAAAAAAAAAAAAAAAGAATAGATTGAAATTTTGGTCTCTGAGTCAAATAAAATTCTTAGGAGGGTCTGTGGTGAGGTTGGTTTGTGACTTAAAGACTCTGAGATTCCTCCATATGATACCTGATTTCATTCTTTTGAAACTAATTTATTTTGCTGGCAAAAGAACAGAAGGAGTAATGTTAGAGCTCTGATTTTGCAGCTTCTTACTTTGTTTAACCTTGAAACTGCCTTCTGCAGGGAAGCTTTTAAAATATAAAACAATGAATTTGTGTGTGCTAATAATTAAAATTTTAATACAAACTAAACGAGCGACATTGGGGATGTTTCCTCTGGTAAAATT
Source organism: Trichechus manatus latirostris (assembly GCF_000243295.1). NCBI lineage: Eukaryota > Metazoa > Chordata > Mammalia > Sirenia > Trichechidae > Trichechus > Trichechus manatus. Next base: position 12,883,047 of record NW_004443960.1, read on the forward strand.
CTTAAGGTGTTAAAATGAAGACTGACAAAACAAAATGAAACAAACAGTAATTCTTGAATGACTCAGACTCTAGTTTTGAAGACTCAGCCTGTGAAGATTCAGCTGCTTAAAATTTAGCAGGAATTATAGATAGTGAACTGAAAGGAAAGGGGATGGAAGGAGAAGTGATAGGCGCCTGAGATTTCTAGGAAAGCAGTTTTGCTGTCCTGCTGTTTCGAAGGTGTCCTGGTACCAATAAAAACTATGGTCTTTATTTTCTAATTTACTGCACAGGAAAAATTAGTTTAGACATGTCAGAAGTTCTCCATATGAGTTGTTTATCTTGATCTTCATATGGAACATTTGTCCTTTGTTTTTCTGTCTTAAAGATAGAATAGGTAAGCAAGTGAATTTTAACCTACTCTTGGAAACCCTGGTGGTGTAATGGTTAAGTGTTACAGCTGCTAACCAAAAGGTCGGCAGTTTGAATTCACCAGGCACTGCTTGGAAAGTCTAGGGGCAGTTCTACCTTGTCCTATAGGGTCTCTATGAGTCGGAATCGACTCGAGCAACGTTTTTTTTTTTTTTTCTCCTAGTGACTTTAAACACTAGAGCGTACACTCAAAAAGTACAGAAGGGCAAATGTACAACTCGGGTTACTCTTCGAGTAGCTTTATGCACCTAGGGGAATGAAAATATGTGGCAAGACTGAAACCGTGCCCTGCAGCAAGACCAAAGCTGCGGTCTTGTTCAGCTTGGCACGAAACAGGGAAATTAGTGGACAGAAATAAAAGAGACAGAAAAGTTAATTTGGAGAAGTCAAAGAATCCCTGAAGTGGCCAGATATTTCCTAAATTTTCTTTAGTTAGACTGTGCCATTAGTTTATAAAAAAGTATCCAGTGGCGGGACCATAATGTTTGCTCATTAATTATGTGGCAGTCCTCAAGGGATATTCTCCATTTTTGGATTTGTTATTACCCATTTCCCTGTTAAATGGATGTGTGCACAAACCAAATCAGAGAACAGTTCTTTGTTATTGTCTAGGTACCAAAATCCAAAAGGATTTGAGATTCTGTTGTTACCAAAATCTCAAATTTTAACCCAAGCTTGTGAGTGGGAAACTTTTACCCTGCATCACAGGCAGAAAGCCTTAAGGACAGTTTCCTCTAACAGTATCATGGTAGAGGGAGTGCAAAGCTCATAAATAACCAAAGGGAGCACTATTTTCGTTTTCCTCAGGCTGACAAGAATTTCAAATTTTCCTGAGCTGTTTGAAAGTAGAATTTCTCTTCATGAACACCCTGAGACTGAAGAAGCAATATTACCTCCAACACCAAAACAGTGTGAAAAGGGAAAACAAATCTAGGCCAAATTAAGAACGAAAGTAAGCCAGTAACAAAACTCAGAGGCCCCAGATGCAACAAATGGAGGCTCTTATATCCAAGAAGTACTCACCCTATCAACTCTCAAAGGTCCATAGAAAAAGGAGAGTCCAATTGACTCAGCTGGATCCAGGGCCCGATTTCTCAGCTTTCTAGAGGCTGCTGGAGGAAGTGGCCTCCAGATCCCACTTCTGACACCAAAATGTTTTGGTGGAAAAGCGACGAGTCTGTTTAAGTTCAAAAACAGAGAGTTTTATTACAACAAAAAAGTATTTTGAAAAATGGGAAGCATGATGCAAGAATAATCTGAACAAAGTGCTTCAGAGGGATGCAGTGATTCAGAAGTTTATGAAAGAAAAACATGCAAACACAAGGGTACAGCTAAAACATTTTTGATTGGTTAACATTTACAGAGTTGTAGGTGGCAGAGACTCAGTTGACACCTTTGCAGGAGTTGGCCTTCTTTGCAGTGGTGGCTCCAGGTGACAGAATCTGGCTGGAACATTTAAAATATAGCTATACAGAACATTGTAAAGAAATCAGAAAAAAAAATTTTTTTAGGGGGTCTAAAGGAAACTTGCCATAGCCACTGAGTCACATATTTAACATTTTGTCTAATACTTGTACAGGCCCTGAGTTATCTTTTTCTAACATTGACTATTTCTAACTGCAAGCTCTTCCTTTAGCAGAGTAAAGTAGGTAAAACCACATTTTCCTGTAGAACTGCTTATTTTTAAGTCAGAGGTACAGTGGAAATTTTACAGAAGTGACAAGTTGCATTGTATGACAGAAGCTGTCTTTAAAAACACAAACTGGAGCCACTTAGGACAAGAAGGGATTTGGCCCAGACCCCAGCTAGTAGTCCCAGGCATGCTCTTCCTCATGTGAATGGCATGTATCCATTTCCTGGTTTATCTCAAGTAAAGATCCTTCCTGGGGTGGCTTCCCTCTCAAACTCAGCACAAACATAGGTATACAAGCACCCTTAGGGAGTCAAAATTCATTTTCATATTAACTACAGTAAAATATCATTAAGAATAAATCTACTGCCATATAAGAAAATCTTAAAAATCAAAGTCATCTAAAAAAAAACCAAACCTACTGCTGTCGAGTTGATTGTGACTCATAGAGACTCTATAGAACAGAGTAGAACTGTTCCATAAGGTTTCCAAGGAGTGGCTTGTGGTTTCGAACTGCTGACCTTTTGGTTAGCAGCTGAATGCTTAACCACTGCACCGCTAGAGCTCCAAAGTCATCTACAGACAGTATTATAAACATTTGAGTAACCCTCTTAGTAACCGAATTTGGCTGTACTTTATGGCCATGGCCATGGCCATGGAGCTGGCAAAATGGCTGTTAAGAACGTTTACTGCTCAGATTTCATGATTTGATCTTTGAATTTTTTTTTCTGACTGCAGAGTCATGGACTAGATTGAAATAATTCAATCGAAACAGACATTTCATCATAATAGCTAAGACTGGCATATTAAGTTCTAATCACTGTTCTAAGTGCTTTAAATTTATAAACTCATTTAATCCTCTCAATATCCCCCTGAAACAAGTCTTATTAGTACCACTCCCACTTCACAGTAAAAGAAACTCTGGCTTAGAGAGGTGAAGTAACTTCTTTAAAATCACATAGCCGACAAATGACAGAGCTGGGATTTGAACCTGTCTTAGTTTCTTAGTGTTGCTATAATAGAATACCACAAGTGAGTATCTTTAATAACAGAAATTTATTTTCTTTCTGTTTAGGAGTGTAGAAGTCCAAATTCAGGGTGCTGCCTCTAGGGGAAGGGTCTCTCTGTAGGCTCTGAGGGAAAATCTTGCCTTCTAGGCATTCCTTGGAGATCTCCATGTGGCACCTATATTTCCCCCATTCCTGCCTGCTTGCTTCTTTGCCTAATCTGCTCATTTTATATCTCAAAATCAATTGCTTTAAAACACACCCTACATTGATAATGACCACATTAGCATAACAAAGAAAACCCTATTCCCAGATGGGATTACAGCCACAGGTATAGAGGTGAGGATTCCAATCCATATTTTGAGGGAACACAGTTCAATCCATTACAGAACCTAAGCAGTTATTACACCAGAGCCTAATGTATGTTTTTCCACCTTCCAATGGAAAGGGAAAACCCTCTTCTTTGATCTCATCACGCTAATCAGGAATTAAATTGTGTTTGCAGAAGACTGTTCTGGGGAGTGGATGACAAATAAAAGACCAATTCCTCTCTGATTCTGTGATTCATGGCTTCAGATTTGAGCAGCTTAGTAGAAATTGAGACCAAAACCTGGTGTGTTTTGGGAAACTCCAGTAGAGGGGGTCAGGGGCCCTCTGGAGGGTGCTTGCAACTGGGTATTCACCCCCAGGTCAGCAGGGCTATGGCTTCTTGAGAAGAACGCCTTGGTTGCCACCTATTACACCAAGGCAGGAGCCCTTGACTGCTCCTCACCCAAGCTGGTAAAATCCATTGTTTTTCCTGCCTCTCTTTCCAACACTCAGAAATGACTCTGTCCACGTGCTCTGAACAGCTTAAAGCAAAGCTAACCCATCCCACTTCAATTTGAGCCTCCCCTGACATACTTCTCTCATTGATTCCAAAATATGCCTTAGAACAAGGAAGCCCCTGGGGTGTGGGGGTGGGAAATGTGATTCCACATGGGGTTTAAGGTCTGACAGATGTTGTTGTTAGGTGCTGTTGAGCTGACTCCAACTCATGGCGACCCCATGTACCACAGAAAGAAACGTTGCCAGTCCTGCATCATCCTCACAATCACCATTATATTTGAATCCATCATTGCAGCTATTGTGCCATTCCACCTCACCTAGGGTCTCCCTCATCCTCGCTGGCCCTTTACTTCACTAAATACAATGTCCCCCTCCAGCAACTGGTCTTTCCTGATGACATGTCCAAAGCAAGCGAATCACACAATGTTTTATTGTGATCCATAAGGTTTCATTGGCTGGTTTTGGGAGGTAGATCACCAAGCCCTTCTTCCCAGTCTGTCTCAGTCTGGAAACTGCTAAAACTTGTCCGCTACCAGTGGCTCTGCTGGTATTTGGAATACTGGTGGCATAGCTTCCAGCATCATAGGAACACCCAAGACACCACAGTAGGACAGGCTGATAGATGGTGACTTGTCAGATGAGAGGCAAAGTTCCACACCCCTCACACACAGGTTGTATGTTAAGTGGTTCAGATTTGCTGCAACTAGAACCTGGAAGCTCTCAGATCATTTCTGGGGGAAGATTAAGAAAATGAATGCAACTAAGTGAAGAATAGAGCCCTAGTGGCAAAGTGGTTAAGCGCTATGACTGCTAACCAGAAAGGCTGGCAGTTTGAATCCACCAGCTGCTCCTAGGAAACCCTATGGGGCAGTTCTACTCTGTTTTCTAGGGTCACTATGCGTTGGAATTGATGCAATGGCAACAAATTTTAAGTGAAGAATGTTGGGGATGCTGCTGGGGAGGTGAAGTTTTTCTCTGAAGAGGCGTATCACTGAGGCAAGAACATCTGACCCTTTTCTGGCATGGAGTAAGAAATCTGAACGTTCTGCAAACAAAAAAGAGAATTCTGTAGGTTGCTGGGTTGTTGTTTTTGGGTGGCATCGAATTGATTCTGACTCATACTGACCCCATGTGACAGAGTAGAACTACCCCATAGGATTTTCTTGGCTGTATTCTTTACAGAAGCAGACTGCCAAGTCTTTCTCCCGCAGAGCAGCTGTGTGGGTTCAAACGACCAACCTTTCAGTTAACTAACCAGCAGCCTAATGCTTGACTGTTGCACCACCAGGGCTCCTTAGATTGATGGGAATGTATCTGAAAAAGGTACTGAGAGAATAAAAAATGGAGAGAAAGATGAAAGGGAAAAGTGGAAGGGAAAGAGGGAAGGAGGAGAAAGAAAGAATATAAATATGAATGAATACAAGAAAGCCAAGCCTCACAAAACATAGAAATCATTGTTTTATTTCCAATTTTTCTGTCTATCTTCCTCTTGGGCTGTTGGGCTTTCACATAGGTGTCCCATTCAGACTTACGCTACTCGGTAGCTCTTGGACTTCTGAATCACTTCTGCCTCTGTATTTGTCACCCCCAACCAATACTTACTGATCCTGAGGTGTTAGAATAATAGAAGGAGATGCCCTGGGGGTCAGGAAATCTTGGTTCGAATTCCAAAGCTGCCATACTTAGGCTGAGTGACCTTGGGCAAGTCACTTCTCCTCACTGAGATTCAGTTTCTCCATTAGTAAAATAAAGAGGTTGGGTTAAATTAGGGCCACTGTTGTTTCTTGCTGTAAAATTCTATGGTGCCATTTGAATGGGCATGAAATTCCCACTGGTCTCCTCTCCCTCTTGACTCGAGTGAGTATGCCAAGTTCCCCAGCTTCCCTGAGGATCAGAAGTACCCAAGATGATTGTTAAAAATCCAGGTTGAGGCCCATCCCAATGTACTGGCTGAGACTCTCCAGGGCAGGGGTCTGGGAAGCAAGGGAGACATCAAGAGCCCCACGTGATTTTCATCTGCAGGGAAGTTTGGAAAACAACATGTTAAGCTAATTGGATTTCATGGCTGATATGGTTTGATATGCTATTTGTCCTAGTTAAAATATTTGCATTTAAAGGGGCCTCTGCTACCTAAACCCAAAGGTCATTAGTAGCAGTGAGAATTATGTAGGGTGAAGACAAAGAGTACATTCAGTGGCTCCCCAGTGCCTAGAAACAGCTAATTGTCACATGCTTTATCTTATCCACCTCTCACCAACTGTGTGAAACTTGGGCAGGCAGATTACTTAACTTTTCTGCATCTCAGTGTCCTTGTCTATAATGGGGGTAATCCGCTACCAGTCTGTCAGTTTGTTGTACTGTGGTGGCTTGCATGCTGCTGTGACGCTGGAAGCTATGCCACTGGTATTTCAAATTCCAGCAGGGTCAACCATGGTGGACAGGTTTCAGTGGAACTTCCAAATTAAAACAAACTAGGAATAAAGGCCTGGCATTCTACTTCCAAAAAATAGCCAATGAAAACCCTATGGATTACAACAGAACATTGTCCGACTTGCTTGCTTTGTCATCAGAAAAGAGCACTCACTGGAGAGGAAATTGTGAGATGGATTGACACAATAACTGCAACGATGGACTCAAACATGCCAGAGATCATGGGGATGACATAGGACTTGGCAACCTTTTCGTTCTATCGTATATAAGGTTGTCATGAGTCAGAGTCAACTCAACAGCAGTTCTCATCATCATCAGTATGGGATAAAGACAGTACCTGCTTCACTAGTTGTTGCGAAGTTATGTTTAGCACAATGTCTGCCACATAATAAGCACTCAACCCATATTCCTTCCAAGAATCCTAGGAGAAATGTATCATTATTCCAACTTTACAGATCTGGAAAGTAAATTCACATGGGCCAAATTCATTGTCCAGGTGACCTTGGTAGGTAATTTCGAAGTGAGGCAAGTGGAATTAGAACCCAGGTCTCTGCTGACCCTAAAACTTTTGTTCCTCTGTATATAGCATACTATCACCTGGTATGTATAGCTGCCACCACTTGTCTGTCAGTTTACTGCACTGTGGTGACTTGCATGTTGCTGTGATGCTGGAAGCTATGGCCAGGGGCCGACTGTGGAACAGAACATCAATTGCTTGTGTGCAAGTTCAAGTTGAAGCTGAAAAAATTAAAATAAGTCCATGAGAGTCAAAATACAAGACCTTGAGTATATCCCACCTGAATTTAGAGACCATCTCAAGAATAGATTTGATGCTTTGAACACTAATGACCAAAGACCAGACGAGTTGTGGGATGACATCAAGGACATCATACATAAAGAAAGCAAAAGGTCATTAAAAAGACAAGAAGAAAAGAAAAGACCAAAATGGATGTCAGAAGAGACTCTGAAACTTGCTCCTGAACATAGAGTAGCTAAAACAAATGAAAGAAATGATGAAGTAAAAGAGCTGAACAGATTTCAAAGGGTGACTGGAGAAGACAAAGTAAAGTGTTATAATGAAATGTGCAAAGACCTGGAGTTAGCAAACCAAAAGGGAAGAACACACTCGGCATTTCTCAAGCTGAAAGAAGAAAAAATTCAAGCTTCAAGTTGTAATATTGAATGATTCTATGGGCAAAATATTGAATGATGCAGGAAGCATCAAAAGAATACACAGAGGTACCGTACCAAAAAGAATTTGGTCAATATTCAACCATTTCAAGAGGTAGCATATGATCAAGAACCAATGGTAATGAAGGAAGACATCCAAGCTGCACTGAAGGCACTGGTGAAAAATGAGGCTCCAGGAATTGACAGAACACCAACTGAGATGTTTCAACAAATGAATGCAGCACTGGAGATGCTCACTCATCTATGCCAAGAAATTTGGAAGACAGCTACCTGGCTAACCAACTGGAAGAGATCCATAATTGTGCCCATTCCAAAGAAAGGTGACCCAACAAATGTGGAAATTATCAAACAATATCATTAATATCATACACAAGTAACATTTTGCTGAAGATCATTCAAAAACAGTTGCAACATTACATCAGCAGAGAACTGCCAGAAATTTAAGCCACATTCAGAAGAGGACATGGAACAAAGGATATCATTGTTGATGTCAGATGGACCTTGGCTGAAACCAGAGATACCAGAAAGATATTTACTTGTGTTTTATTGACTATGCAAAGGCATTCGATTGTGTGGATCATGACAAATTATGGATAACATTACAAAGAATGGGAATTCTAGAACACTTAATTGTGCTCATGAGGAACCTGTACATACATTAAAAGGCAGTTGTTCAACAGAATGTCTTTGTCATCTAGTGCTGCTACAACAGAAATACCACAAGTGGATGGTTTTAATGAAGAGAAATTTATTTCCTCATAGTCAAAGTAGGCTAAAAGTCCAAATTCAGGGCGTCAGCTCCAGGGGGAGGCTTTTTCTCTCTGTCAGCCTTCTTCTCTTCAGTGTTCCCCCAGACTAGGAGCTTCTCAGCACAGGGACCCCGGTCCAAAGGACGTGCTCTGCTCCCAGCTCTGCTTTCTTGGTGGTATGAGGTCCCCCTTTCTCTCTGCTCACTTCTGTCGTTTATATCTCAAGAGATTGCCTCAGGACACAATCCAGTCTTGTAGATCCAGTCCTGCCTTACTAACACAACAGCCACCCATCCTCCTTCATTAACATCATAGAGGCAGGGTTTACAACATATAGGAAAATCACACAGTACCAGGAATCATGGCCCAGCCAAACTGATAAACACATTTTTAGGGGGACATAATTCAAACCATGACACAGAACAAGGGGATACTGCATGGTTTAAAATCAGGAAGAGTTGTATCCTTTCACCATACTTATTCCATCTGTATGCTGAGCAAATAATCTGAGAAGCTAGACTATATGAGGAACACAGCATCAGGATCGGAGGAAGACACACTAACAACCTTCGATATGCCAATGACACAACCTTGCTTGCTGAAAGCAAAGAGATCTTGAAGCACTTACTGTTGAAGATCAAAGACTATAGCCTTCAGTATGGATTACACCTCAACGTAAAGAAAACAAAAATCCTCACAACTGGACCAATAAGCAACATCATGATAAATGGAGAAAATATTGAAGTTATCAAGGCTTTCATTTTACTTGGATCTACAATCAATGCCCATGGAAGTAGCAGTTAAGACATTAAACAACGTATTGCATTGGGCAAATCTGCAGAAGTCCTTTCTAAAGTGTTAAAAAGCAAAGATGTCACTTTTAGGACTAAGATGTGCCTGACCCAAGCCATGATATTTTCAGTTGCCTCATATGCATGCGTAAGCTGGACAGTGAATAAGGAAGACCAAAGAAGAATTGATGCCTTTAAATTATGGTGTTGGTGAGGAATATTGAATATACCGTGGGCTACCAGAAGAACCAACAAAACTGTCTTGGAAGAAGTACAGCCAGAAAGTTCCTTAGAAGGAGGATGGTGAGACTTTGTCTCATGTACTTTGGACATGTTGTCAGGAGGGACCGTTCCCTGGAGAAGGACATCATGCTTGGTAAAGTAGAGGGTCAGTGAAATAGAAGAAGACCCTCAATGGGATGGATTGACACAGTGGCTTCGACAATGGGCTCAAACATAGCAACGATTGTGAGGATGGTGCAGGACTGGGCAGTGTTTCATTCTGTTGTACATAGGGTCTCTGTCACTCGGAACTGACTCGATGGCACCTAAAAACCATAACAATGTATAGCTGAGAAGCCCTGGTAATGCAGTGGGTAAGCACTAGACTGCTAACCAAAAGGTGAGTGGTTCAAACCCACCAGCTCCTCTGCCAGAGAAAGATGTGGCAGTCTGCTCCCATAAAATTGCAGCCTTGGAAACCCTATGAGGCAGTTCTACTCTGTGGTGTAGAGTTGCAGTAAGTTGGAATCGACTCGAGGGCAATAGGCATCCTTTGGTCAAACCGCCAACCTTTCTATTAGCAGCAGAGCGTGTTAACCCTTTGCACCACTCAGGGACTCCCATCCTTATTTACTCGGCCTTATTTCCCACTTCCACTCCCTTCTCTCTTCGATCCAGGGCCCAATTCTTTCAATCTTCCAATGGGCCGTGTTCTCTATTGGCTTTGAACCAACAACACATTCATTCCCTCCCTCCACCCACATCATTCCTGCTCCACCTGCCAACTCCTTCGTGTTCTTTAACTCCCTTCCACTAGTCAATCTTCCTTAAGGCTCACTAATGGAGCCCTGGTGGTGCAGTGATTGAAGTGCTTGGCTGCGAACAAAAGGTTGGCAATTCAAACCCACCAGCTACTCCAAGGGAGAAAGATGTGGCAGTCTGCTTTCATAAAGATTTATAGCCTTGGAAATCCTGTGGGGCAGATCTACTCTGTCATATAGGGTCTCCTTGAGTTGGAATCGACTCGATGGCAGGGGATTTGTTTTTTTCTTATGTTGGTAGAGTAGCGTCTGGGTAGCATATTTCTTTGGTTCTTAGATGGTGAAAGTTCTTCCTTCACTGGCATAGTTTTGCTCAAGGGAGTTGTACAGGCTTCTCTCTTCTCTTGGAGGATTTATAATTCACCATATTCCCTTTCTGGCTGGCCCACCTCAGGCTGCATCAGGTTTGATATGCCTTTCTAGTTAGATCTCTTATTTATGGGAGAAAGGCTGTTTTCACAAACAAATTGAGAAGCAGAGTTTTCCATCCTAGAAACAAATTGTTTGATGTGTTTCCTGGGTTTGAAAAATGGAGTTATGATTCCTTTGTATCCATATCCATGTCCACATGCAGAATTTGTATACTATGTGGATGTTTTTACTCTTCCCAATATTTCACCTGAATGCCGGTGGGTTTGTATACCTGCTAGGCTCAGTTATGACAACTCACATTTACAGGAGCCTGCTGGTACAATGGATAAGCGCTCAGCTACTAACCAAAAGTTCGAACCCACCCAGTGGCTCTTTGACAGAATGACCTGGCGATCTTCTCTCGTAAAGATTTATAGCCTAGAAAACTTTATGGGGCATTCTGCTCCGTCACATGGGGTCACTGTGAGTCAAAATTGACTCAATGGCATTTAACAACAACACGCTACTCTTGGGCCAGATAGGCCAATCCAGACGTTTAGATCCATCTAGACTTTGCAAAGGCAGGTCCAGAGTTACTGAGAAAAGCAGAAGACAGAAAGCAATCAATGACACAAGGGAGCTCTGAGGTATTTGGGTCTGGGGAGTTTGGGAAAATAACTTTGAAGGAAAGGAAAGTTAGAAGAACTGGTATCCCTCTACCTGTCCTTGTATGTTCATCTTGTTTCAAGCCAGCAGTCCTCAATTTATTTTGAAATTGTTGTAACCTGCCCTTGAGTCAGCCCTTGACTCATGGTGACTTCATACACAATGGAATTAGACCATTGTGATCCATAGGGTTTTCACTGGCTGATTTTCAGACGTTGATCACCAGGCCTTTCTTCCTAGTCTGTCTTAGTCTGGAAGCTACATTGAAACGTGTTCTGCATCATAGCAACATGCAAGCCTCCACTGACAGATGGGTGGTGACTGCACATGAGGTGTGTTGGTTGGGAATTGAAACTGGGTCTCCCGTATGGAAGGCAAGAATATGCCAGGGTCCCCAGGTTCCCTGAACTATCATTGCCCCCATTTTGAAATTAGTCCTCTTTAAAATCACATACTTTTAAATGGTTAAAACGGTGAATCTTATGTGAATTTTACCTCAATAAAAAAAAATTTAAAACAAGTATTGACATATCACATCAAAGTATGGGAAGGGGTAAATAAAATGTTATTTATTTATACGACAGAAGACTATATAGCATTGATGATAAAAATGGACAAACATGGATGAGATCAGTGTGCATAAACATGGATAAAACCAAAAAGCCCATTGCTGTTGAGTCAATTCTGACTCATAGCGACCCTGTAGGACAGAGTAGAACTGCCCCATAGGCTTTCCAAGGAGCGGCTCATGGATTCGAACTGCCAACACTTTGGTTAGCAGCTGAGCTCTTAACCACTGTGCCACCAGAGTATTTTCATCTATTTAATGTATCTTTCTGCAACCTTCTTTTTTCTTGTTGTTATTCTTTGGAGATCTATGTTAAAAAAGAAAAAAAAAGAAGGTTGCAGAAAGATACTATTAAGTAGATGAAAATACATAAAATACGTTCTTTATGGATATATGCACCCTGTTTTAGTGATATCTACAATAAAAACAGAAGCCCAGGTTGCTCAGTGGGTAAGCGCTTTGCTGTTAACCAAAAGACTGGTGGTTTGAACCCACCAGCTGCTCCTCAGGAGAAAGATGTGGCAACTGCTTCTGGAAAGATTGCAACCTTGGTAAAAGGTAAAGGTTAAAGGAGAGATTTAAACTGTATTTACTGGTGTTTTATTATTTTAAGTATACAATCTGATACAAATACAACCAAGCACTCACTTTGGTTAATTTTAGGTGGTGAGTACATAGGAGTTGGTTACACTATTCTATATACTTTTCTATATATTTAATCTCCTCCCTGCCTCAAAAAAGGAATACTACTTGTATATGAATAGAATATTTCTGGAATGCTCACAAGAAATTGGTCACAGTGGTTGTTTAGGGGAGAGCAACTGGTCAACTGGGGGATCAGAGGTGGGAAGGAAACTCACTTTCTAGCTGTGTGGCCTTAGGGAAGTTACTTAAAGTCTCTGTGTCCCCATTTCCTCATTTGTAAAATGGTGGTAATAATAGAACCTGTCTATAGGGATGTAGTGAGGATTAAATGAATTAAAGCGTGAAAAGTATGTAGAACGGTCCTGGGCATAAAGTATGTGCTTAACAATTATTTTTATTTTTTTATTTTTTATATTTTTATTACTGGAGGAGCCCTGGTGGTGCAGCGGTTAAAGTGCACGCCTGCTAACCAAAAGATCAGCAGTTTGAACCCACCAGCCACTCCGTAGGAGAAAGCTATGGCAGTCTGTTTCTGTAAAGACTTACAGCCTTGGAAACCCTATGGGGGCAGTTTTACTCTGTCCTATAGGGTCTGTATGAGTTGGAATCGACTAGACAGCAATGGGTTTATTTTCTTACTAATGTTATACATCGTCTAACCTTTTGCAGTGTTTGATTTTTAAAAAAACCATCTGACTTGACTTACATTTTTAAAAGATTATTTAAAAGAATCATTAATATAAACTCTTCCAACTTTCTGGTCTGTTTGAAATTTTTCATAAGGTGGAAAAAACTGTCATTGCAGTTGTATTCATTGGCCTTAAAATACTCTTCTCAACTTGTATATCTCTTTGGAGATAACCATATACAAAGAATAATATACCATCTATATATATCTATGTGTTTGTACGTGTGTGTGTGTGTGTGTGTCTGATGTAGATAGTACTTGCCCAAGAAAAGTTCATTTCCAAGTCAAAGTCAGCCAATTCTTATGAAGAATAGGGTTGGTTTGTGTTCCATGCTCTAGAACCTTCAACACTTTAGCTGAGAAATCAGAACAGGGCTTAGTAAGGGGTGCAGCCAGCAGAGGTATGGAATTGAGCGAGGTCCCAAACTGGAAACGAGGGGACTTGAGCAGCCCATGGATGTGTGCTTTGTCTGACCTGCACATTGTTTTTTTTAAAAAAATTTGGTTAATTTCTTTTTCAAATCCCTAAACACCGTTTGACCTTGGGCAAGTTACTTCACTTCTCTGAGTCTCAATTTTCTTATCTGAAAAATGAGGGTTAAAATATTTGCAGATTTGTTATGAGGATTTAAGGAGATCAGATGTGCATAGCACACAGCACCAAGCATGGCACATCGTAGGCATTTAGGAAATGGCAGCTTTTATTAATGAGCATGGTAAATGCACAAATGAATGTGAGTTTTCAACCTCAGAGAGTGACAGAACCTTTTGCTTGGCAGCCTTACACTGAATTCCTGATGGTTTATCCAATCCACCTAATCCACCAGCCCTCCTGCACAGTCCGCCCACCCACAGTTGCCATTAAGGCTGTATGTTTTCCAAATGTCATTTGGAGAAGCTGTTCCTCCTTTGAATGACAGACCCAAAGCTGTGATGTCTCATGTTGGGGAATGTTGGCTTGCCTTGGTCCCTACATGGCCTCCAAAGCTTGGCTACCTTTGGATCTCAAACAATACTTCCAAGAATGGTAGGGGCCTGGTGGCTGAGATTCTTCGGGAACACAAAGGACAAGCATAAAGGGGCCATCAGGAGGAATACACAGCTCACCAAACGTCCTCCCTGTGGGAACTGTCGCTGTCATGAACCTGTGTGGTAAGTACCTCTTCACTGGATGTTAAAGTCCCTGGGTAACTCATCTTTGTCTGTCTAATTCTAGCAAAGGACCTGGTACAGGGGCAGGATCTATTAGGAGTTAGTTGAATGCATCTATGAATAATTGTTATTTTTTTAATTTTTAAGGGAAATTTCAAACATATCCCCAGACACTCACCACCTGGTCTCAACAATTATCGACCTTTTTGCCATTCTTGGTTCATCCGTCCTCCCCATTGCTTTTGTTCTCTTTTGTTTTCTGGGAGAATTTAAAGCAAACAAGACATTACATCATTTCATCTGGAAATACTTAAGTATGTATCAGTAACAGATAGACTCTTTTAAAAGCATAACCCCAGTACCGTTATTACACCCAACAAATTTAATAATTTCTTATATACGATCTAATATTCAATTATTATTATTAATATTAATATTCAAAAACGAGCCCTGGTGGCACAATGGTGAAGCACTTGCCTCCAAATCTACAGGTTGACAGTTCGAACCCACCCAGCAGCCCTGCAGGAGAAGAGAACTGGCAATCTGCTCCTGTAAAGATTTCAGCCTAGGAAACCCTATGGGACAGTTCTGCGCTGTCACATGGGGTCGCTATGAGTCAAAATTAACTCAACAGCACCTAACAACAACAGAGACATGTGAAGAAAAGCAAGGTACAAAATTGTGGAAGGAGCCCTGGTGGTGCAATGGTTACAGACCTGGCGATCTGCATCTGTAAAGATTCCAGCCAAGAAAACCCTATGGGGCATTTCTGCTCTGTCACATAGAGTCACTATGAGTTGGAATCGACTCGACAGCACCCAACAACAAGAACAGTTATATTCAGGACTCTACATTTATCTCAAACATGTCTTTTATTTATTTTTAATTGAACTTTATTTTTTTTTTTTTATTGTACTTCAGGTGAAGGCTTACAGAACAAATAGTTTCTCGTGGAACAGTAGTACACATACTGTTTTATGACATTGGTTAACAACTCCACAACATGTCAACCC
>NW_004443960.1:12905979-12947503 GCF_000243295.1 Trichechus manatus latirostris
GCTGAGTTCTTTATCTCTTCATTTGATGTTTTAGGGTTTCAGGATTGTTGTTTTCTCTGTTCGGCTTAATTTTTCGGATCTTTGCTGTGGAGGGATGGCATGGTGCTTCTGCCTAGAGCGCCATTTTGCCTGAAGCCCTCAAACGTGTCTTTTAGAGTTGAATTTTGAAATCAGGATCCAAACAGTATCCTTACATTTTAACTTTGACAGTTGTGTATAATGATATCACTGCAGTAGTTACTCCGCCCTCTTTTTTGTTCATACCATTTATTTATGGGAAAAGAAACTGGGTCATTTGTCTTGTAGAATTTCCCAAATTTCTGGATTTGGCTCATTGTAGTTTATAGCTCTTCAAATCTTCCTCTCTATCCCCTTTACTTCCCATAAACTGGTAGTTAGAGCCTTACTATTTTCATGTTTAGTTTTTCCAGAAAAAAAAAACACCTCTTGAGTGATGCTGTGTGCTTCCTGTTGTATCACACCTGGAAGCTCTGGTTGCCCAACTTTTAGTGGGTGAAAAATAGTGATTTTCAAGTTAAAAAAACATCTTTTTCTGGAAGAAGAAATTGGAATTTTTCTATAAAGAACTATTTGGTGACTCTGAAATATAGCCTATTCAAAAAAACAGGATAGCTACTTGATTTTTTTCCCTTCAATTATAAATTTTGAATAATGACCTGTTGCCCTAGCAACTTCCAAAGATGACTAGTTACTTTTTAGGTTTAACATAATTATAAACTCATAGACTTTTATGTATTTGATGTGTTTTATTCCTTTGTGGTCTTTTTTTTTCCCCCCTATGCTCGGATTGTCCCATCTTTGGCCTGTGGAAGCCCCTTCAGATGAACTTTTGTGTCATTGCCATTGACACAAACACTTATTTTTGATAGCTACCTTGTTTTCTGACACAAAATGGTGTGGCAATTTCCCCTTATTTATTTCCTGTCTTAGACCTGGAGTTAACCATTTGCTGAAGTAGCCCTGATTCTTTTTCATAGGAAATGGTATTTAGAGGCCACAATCTGAGCCTAAGGGTGTTAATTGCTAATGGTCTGTGAAAGCCTCTTTGTGTTTTTAGTGTTCAGAGCCAGGAAATTTATATTTTTTATTTAAAAAAAAGTAAATCCTGACTTCATACTGATACTTCCAATTCAAATAAAAATGATACTTTTTTTACTTGTTTTAATTTTGTATCTATTTTCTCTTATGCTGAAAATCTAGGTACAAAATGACAATTTAATTATATATGTGTACGTATATATATTTATAAAATTTCAAAATAATAGTATTATTAATGCTAAGACTACCAGTAACTGTTTAAGTTCTTTTTGTTTTAGGGATATATACCACTTGGAATGCAAAGTCAAAATATTGTGTGTCAAAGTCACTTAAAATTATTCTGTGTGATTGCCAAAAAATTCATACACAGTTAGCTTTATTTGAGTAACTTTAATCTCAGTTTATTGTTATTTTTAATAGTAAATATTGCTATTATGATCTAGCATGGTATTTTACACATCGAAGGTGCTCCACTATCTGTGTTTCGATGATACTCAATCTCCTTGGGGTTTATGAATAAAATAGTGCCCCATGTTCTTTGTGCTTGGGTTTATGCTTCACACAGTGACTTCCTTTCAGAAATTAGTACAATATGGAAAGGTAGAAAAAAGTAACTTTACACTGGAAAAACCTGAAAATCACTACCTTAGCTAGGTGATCAAGGTCAACATCAAGAGTGAAAAGTCACATTGATAGTATGCATCTTTGATATGATGTGCTGAAAATGTCACTTTACCTCTGTATGCTTCCTCCGAAAAACCTATGCTGTTGTTGTTAGGTGCCGTCGAGTCAATTTTGACTCACGACGACCCCATGTGTGCAGAGAACTGTGCTCCATAGGCTTTTCAATGGCTGATATTTCTAAAGTAGGTCACCAGTCTTTTCTTCTGCAGCTCCTCTGAGTAGGTTGAAACTGCCAACCTTTCAGCTAGTAGTTGAGCACTTAACCATTTGTGCCATCCAGGTAACTCCCCAAAAACCTGTAATTCCAGTCTAATCGTGAGAAAAACATTAAGCAAATCCCAATAGAGAGACATTCTATAAAATACCTGACCAGTACTCCACAAAGTGTCAAGACATCAAAAACAAGCCTGAGAAAATGTCACGGCCAAGTGGGGCCTGTGGATAACTGTCCTGAACAGAAAAAGAACATTAGATAAAAACTAAGGAAATATGAATGAACTATGGACTTTAGTTAATAATAATATATCTATAATGATTCATTAATTGTGACAAATGCACCATATTAATGTAAGATGTTAAGGAGCCCTGGTGGCACAGTGGTTACCTGCTCGGCTGCTAACCGAAAGGTCAGCAGTTTGAACCCACCAATGGCTCTTTGGGAGAAAAAACCAGGCAATCTGCTCACAAAGATTAAACCAAACCAAACCTGTTGCTGTCAAGTCGATTTGAACTCATAGTGACCCTATAGGACAGAGTAGAACTGCCCCATAGGGTTTCCAAGGCTGTAATCTTTACGGAAGCAGACTGCCACACCTTTCTCCTGTGGAACAACTGATGGGTTTGAACCACCCACCTTAAGCAGTTGAGCACTTAACCACTGTGCCACAATGGCTCCTTCCATAAAAATTCCAAACCCATTGCTGTCGAGTAAATTCTGACTTATAGCAGCCCCAGTGGGGCAGTTCTATTCTGTCATATAGTTCTATTCTGTCATACAGTTCTATTCGGTCGCTATGAGTCAGAATTGACTTGGTGGCGTACAACAACAATGTAAGATGTTGATAATAGGGGAACCTATTACAGAAGACCGTACTATTGCTGGAGCCCTGGGGGTGCAGTCGGAATTGACTCTACGACAATGGGTTTGGTTGTTTTTTTTTTTTTTTTTTTTTGGTACTATCTTTGAGATTTTTCCATAAATCTAAAATTACTATAAAATAAAAAAATTTATTTAAAAAAATCCAATTATTTTTTATCTCTCCTTCTCGTCTGCAATGTCTCAGACTGAGGGAAAAGAAGAAAACGGTCCCTCTACCACAGTTACAATACCCATTCAATATGCTGCTCACCTATAAATTGGGTTATTGGACTGCTAAAACTAAGGTGTGACATTCTAATAAGCTTCACATTTTAAAAGAAACCCTTATTTACTCAAGTCTCAAAATATAATACCCGTGAGACATTTCTGAGCAAAGCTTTTTGGATGCTCTATATCTGTGACTTCCATAAGCAATCTGCACAAAGAGAAACAACACAAAAATAGGTTCACAAACTTGCCATCAGACTTCTGAAGTTGCATAGACAAAGTGGATGGCTTTTGACTCAACTATTTAATAAAATCTCACAATACCAAACTAGTATAGATAAAACATGGCGCAGTAGAAAGATCTTGACCATCAGTATCAGATGGGCCTGTGTTCTAATTATGATGCCACCACTTACAACTGTGAGACTTACATCAAGCTACTTAACTTCTTTGAGCCCAATTTCCCAATTTTAAATAGGGACAACTAAAGATTTATTGTGGTGCCTAAATGATATAATACATGTGAAATACCTATATGGTGACTAACACACAAGAGATTAAAAAGCAGGACAGATAGACAGCTGCTGTCAAGTCGACTCCAACTCATAGCGACCTTACGTACAACAGAACAAAAGGTTGTCCAGTCCTGCATCATCTTCACTATCATTGACATCCACTGTTGTGGCTATTGTGCTAATTCATCTCACTGAGGGTCTCCCTCACCCTTGTTGGCCCTCTACTTCACCAAACATGATGTTCTCCTCAACAATTGATCCCTCCTAATAACACATTCAAAGCAAGCGATTCGGGCAGGGTTCTGTTGTGATCCATAAGGTTTTTGTTGGCTACTTTTCGGGAAGTCACTAGGCCTTTCTTCCTAGTCCGTCCTAGTCTGGAAGCCTCACTGAAATATGTCCACCATGGGTGACCCTGCTAATATTGGACATACTGGTGGCATAGCTTCCAGCGTCATAGCAACACAAAAGTCACCACAGCAGGACAAATTGACAGACAGGTGGTGGTTAAAAAACAGAGATGGCTGTCATTTTATCATTCTCATCATCATCGTCAACGTCTCCATTTTCGAGCTGAGTAAACTCGGACAAATGACTCAACATCTGTAAGCACAAAGAAGAACAACACAAACATAGGTTCACTTTTTCAGTTATAAAATGGGGATAAAAATCATATGTTCCATACAGAGCTGTTATGAAGAGTAAATGAAATAATGCTTTTACTGTGTTTTCTCTTGTGCTTGGATATAGTTACTTGTGTCTGTCATTTTCTTTCTTCTATCTACTTACTTATCTGTTTATCTATCTATCGTCTGTCTGTCTGTCTGTCTATCTTTAACATTTAAATGAACAGAGTTCAAGTCCCCCTAAACTTGAGTAAAAAGAACTGAGCTAGAAAATTTCCTGTACAGGTTTTCTTGTCTTATTTTGAACTCATAATTGTTTTTAACGGTGGAAAGGAACGGGTTTTGAAAAAGCTAAAGGGCTTTGCTATTCATGTGTTCCAGATAAAATTCTCAAATAATGCATCTAAATGAAGGATGCTTTAGCCTGCAATAATTAAAGGAGAAACTATTCATTTTGAGTTATATTTAAACTGTGGATTTATTGCATTTCCAATGCTTTGAATTCAGAGTATAAAATAAAGCCAAGGTCATAGAGACTGTCTCCACTTAAAACTTACCCCTAATTAATAATTTTTCGAATTAAAAAATTGTTGGTGTTTTCTCAATGGTCAGCTAGGAAATCACTCATAATTCTGGATGCTTTGAAGCCTGGAGCCAGGAATGCTTTTCTTATTTTTCAATGCAGCTGCCTATATTGTAGTATCCTTGCAAGCAGTTCGTCAATAATTATTCAAAACTTTATTGTCTCACAGCGTTTAACATCGAAGTGGTTGAATGTCCTTTGTTAGCCTGGTCATTTCATCCTCCACTGGCACCTCCCTAAGGCCACACGCTGCTCCCTCCCTCAGGTGACACAGATTCAGTTTCCTCTCTTCTATCAACCAATAAACAGGCAGACATAATGGTCAAGTTGCCTTGCTGCGTGGGCCTCTGAGATCCTTTGGATTCATTGGGAATCTAGCACAGAAAATGAAGGGAAGGGAAAGAACTGAAAGAGGTGTCACATAGAATTTTATCTTAGAAAATTAATAAAGAGATACTCAGGTTTATCATGCATAAGCTCATTTTAGTTTATTGCAAGATAGTCACGGCAAGACGTGCAAGTAAGACCTCACAATATTCATTTAGAACTGGAGAGTCAGAATTAACAATTACAATGTTAATTCAAGGGTTAGAGTCCAAATCTTTGGGCTTAAGGCTTTTGCCTTTAAGGAGAGGTCTAGGGAGGAAAGCTTAACCACGCTGGAACCCCGTGGAGGCCCCTCTTAGTTAGGGTCTGAGGTGGGTGGTGGCCGTGGACAGTCTCAGCAGGCTGTCTGTCTTCAGAGAGAGTAAGAGACTAGAGAAAGTTCCCTTTGGCTCTGCCTTCTTTCAGGGAGCAGAAATTCAGGGTTTGTACGTGGAATTCTCACCTTGGCCTCACATGATAAAGGCCCATGTGACATCGAAGACTAGTGTGTTAACATCGTCTTTCCACAGTTATAGGTGAGCCAAATGACTCATCTTTTTTCAAGGTTAGAGATTAGGGGGGTTGTTTAGACTTATGTCTCAGTGCTAGTTTACAAAGATTAACTATGCTATGTCTTCTTTATCATAGCACATCAGGTCAAAGTCAACTTAAATGTCATTTACATTCCTTACATACTTCACATACTTCCGTGTTTCTATGTCTAGGTTCAAAAATCTTCTAAATAACTTTCTAATGGCTTATAGTTTATGTTAGAGAGCCTCACAAAGGTAGATATATTTTTATTTCTAAATTTAAATTATATGAGTGATTGTATGTAGGAGTTTTGAAAGCATGATAATGACATATCCTATGGGATTTGAGAACATTATAGGAACGTACAGAACAAAGAGGTCCAGGACTGAATCCTGAGGAACTCCAACGTCTGACATCAAGCAGAGGAAAGACCTGGTGATCTGCTCCTGGTAATCCATTCCCGTAAAGATGACAGCCTAGAAAATCCAAAGGAGTAGTTCTCCTCTGTCACATGGGGCTGCTATGAGTTGAAATTGACTTGACGGCACCCAACAACAAGAAGAGAGGAGATAAATGCAAAGGCATGGTCAGGAGGCATGAGGACCACCAAGCAGGCCAGAGAAGCCAGGAAAGCTGAGGGCTCTGTGCAGGCAGGGGCAGGTGACATAAGAAGCAAGGTAAGCATGGGCTTACCTCACATCAGTGAAATTGTTCACTAGAGATTAGGAGGTAAGCACAAGTAAGCCCGTGCTTACCTTACTCTCTGGTTTATCCGCCCCTGTCAGGGATTATAAATTTGAAAAGAGGCTTTGATTCTGTAAGAAGGTGCTGTGGGGTTGGGAGAGAGATAGCTGCCAGCCATACCTAGAAGCTGAATCTTTGATGTGGTGAAAAAATGTGAAATTGTTCACTTCAGATGATCTGGTAAGCAAGGGAAGCACTGTGCTTACCTTGCCTATTGGATAATTCACTGCTGCGATGCAGGCCTATGGCAGGTGCTGTTGAGGGAGGGAGTAAAATAAAGACCAAAATGTAGGCGTTTGGTTGGACAACGGAGTGCTGGTGGTGCAATGGTTAAGAGTTCGGGTGCTAACCAAAAGGTTGGCAGTTTGAATCCACCAGCTGCTCCTTGGAAACCCTGTGGGACAGTTCTACTCTGTCCTGTAGGGTTAGTATGGGTCAGAATCAACTCGACAGCAACAGGTTTGTTTATTTGTCTTGGTTGGACAACATGGAGGTCATTGGTAATACTGGAAAGAGACGTTTCCATGGAGGAAGGGGAGGATGTTAAGGTGGAGAAGGTTACAGAGTGAATGGAAAGTGAGGAAGTGGAAGCAATCCATGCCTTCCCTTGTGTTTGAAAAATTTTGTAATTAAATAAAACAAAGCGTTTATAAACCCAGTATCAAAAACTATGTATATACACACACACAACACACACACACCCCTCACATTTCATTTAACAAATGATCTGAGGTAAACATTCAGGTACATAGGATCTCAATGCCCTTCCCAATCTTTCCCTGGGTAGCACAAATGGCTAAGCACTTGACTACTAGCTAAAAGATTAACAGTTCGAACCCACCCAGAAGAGCTTCGAAAGACAGGCCTGGCGATCTGCTTCTGAAAGGTCACATCCTTGAAAACTCTATAGAGTGCAGTTCTACTCTGCACTCGTGAGGTCACCATGAGTCAGAATTAACTCAAGAGCAACTAACAATAGCATGCTACAGCTCTACCCAAAATACCCCTGTTATAACTTATTCTTTCCATATACTTTAACAATTACGTTCCTTCGCTACTCTCTACTGGAGACACCATTTTGGGGTCAACACCACCTACTCTTCTTCCTGGGAGAAACTGGCTCTCAAGACTCATTGCGTGACCACATGGTTAGAGAAAAGGACTCAAGTCCTACTGATGGGCTACGAGGCCCAACATAACCACCTAGTCCCTCTCCAAAACTTTCTAACCACTTTCCCCCTCATAGTCCTCCAGCCACATTGGCTCCTTACAGATCCTCTAGCATGTCAGCATCTGCCTCATGGCCTTGTGCCTGCTCTTCCCTCTGCCTTTATTCCCAGTGGTTACATGGTTCATTCCCTAACCTCATTTGAAACTCTGCTTAAATGTCACCTCCTCAGATGCCACCTTCCCTAACTTTTCCTGTCTCAAAGATCAACTCCGTTCACTTCCTACCCCTCACTCTGCATTCTTAGTCAGTATGATGAGCAGGTTCCCCTGGTACAAAGTGGGTGCTCAATAAATGATTGCTGAATGAATAATAGAATGTGGCTTATTTTGTTGTTTTTAAAGGGATTTTTTGTCTCTTTTTTTTTTTTCCTTTTTACATTTCTTTTTATTCCTAGTCACTAAGTAAAAACTCACAGAGTCTGGGAGTCCTTGAGTTGAGAAACACCTCAAAGAATATCTAGACCAGGTTTTCCCACCAATTCTATAACATTAGGAGAATCTTCTGGGGGTGGAAGGCAATCCAGGATCAAACACATTCAGAAGATGCTGCGAATTATCCTCTTGGAGAATCACAATGCACATTAGCATAGTGTAGATGATAAGTTCTACCATGGAAACAGTTTAACTTGGCTTCACCCAGCAGTTGGTTTAAAGTACGTGTTATGATTATGATATATTTTATTTCTTTGGAAATTTTCACAGCACTCTATTTTTGTGGAATATATAGAAATATATAAAAATACAGTACAGAATAGCAGGAGGTCAGTATGGGGTGGTAATTAAGAGCACAGACGCTGGGGCCAGAGCTGCCTTGTTTAAATCCAGGCTCCAAAGCTTCCAGAGTCCCTGGGTGGTGCAAATGGCATGCTCAGCCGCTAACTGAAAGGTGGAGGTCTGAGTCCACTCAGAGGCACCTTGGAAGAAGCACCTGGCAATCTACTTCCAAAACCTCAGCCATTAAAAATCCTAGGGAGCACAGTTCTGCTCTGACACACATAGGGTCACCATGAGTCAGAACTGACTCCATGGCAACTGGTTTTGGTTTTCCAACTTCCTAGCCATGTAACCTTGGGCAAGTTATGGAATCACTCTGTAACTCAGTTTCTTATACGTAAAATGAGGCTGATAATAGCAATACCACCTCTTATAGTTATAATGAGGATTAGCTGGGTTTAGCCATGTACGTACTTAAAGAAGTGCCTGGCTCATAGAAAGCACCTGTTACTGTTGTCAGGTCCCGTCTAGTTGGTTCCGACTCGTAGCAACCCGATAGGACAGAGTAGAACTGCTCCACAGGGTTTCCAAGGAGCAGCTGGTGGATTCCAACTGCTGACCTTTTGTTTAGCAGCCGAGCTCTTAACCACTGCGCCACCAGGGCTCCTGAAAGCACCTGGTGACTATTATTACATGCATGTGTTTTTTAATAAAAAAATAAGTGACAGAATGCAGCGTTGGTGTCCAAACTCTTTAGACCCTGGAAGCTTTCAAAAGCAAGGTTTAAAGTTCACTATAATGAATAAGGAATTCTGACCTCCTTGGCCAGGAATTATTTTTGGGCAATTTGGAAATCGCTCTTGCTCATTTCATTGAAAGCTTAAGGATCTCACATGACCTCTCAGTGTCTTTATTTCTCGCAGCTAAGCTGTATACACACAAGCGAACAAACAGAAAATAAACAAAATAATAACCAAGTCCTGTTATGCAGCTTTCAAAAATATATTGTTTCCCTCTTTCTCTGCTTCTGCCTGTCTCTCTGCTTTTATCTCAACCTCTATCGGTTCCTGGGTTTATTTCTCTCTGTCTCTCTCTGTCTGTGTGTCTAATTTTATAGGTTTCTTTGTCTCTCTCTTTTCCTAGGTCTCTGTCTCATACACACACACAAAAACAGTGCACGTGGTGTGTGTACATGTGTGTGTGCGCGCGTGTGTGCACATGAATAGGTTTCAGACACGACTCTGCCCCTGCTTGCATCTTACACCAACTCTTCTCTCCCTTTAGAAAGAGGGGATGGGATTCCATAACACACACATTTTATTGTCATCCTCGCTTATGCCTCCTTTGAATTGGGCTAAGTGGAAGTTGAGGACCCCTCTAAATGGCTTCTTTTCTCTAAATCAGCACAGTAAACATGCCAGGGTTTATTTGGCCAAGTGTTCCATTTGGGAGGATTTTTTTCTCTTGAGATTCCGTTAAAATGATCCATTTGTAGTTCAGTCTTTGTCTCTTTTTGCAACTCAGCCCCACCCAAGTCAGCCACCTTTTTTGTCTGGTTCTCAATTATCGATGGTGCTTTTATTCTTATCCACAACTTTAGTTGCTACCTAGCAATTTGAATCAGGGTGTTCAGCCTCTGAGGTTTGCTAGAGAATAGCACCCCTGATAATAAGTGTTGGTTGGCAGGCCCCATTTTCTGTCTGCATTGTTTAATGGTGGAGAGAATGATCTATAAACAGCAATCCAAATCCCAGTATTTTCTTTTGGGTAATTCTCCTATTAATTTCACTATGAGCAGAATATCTGTGGTCTTGTTTTGAAGTGAGGACATTTGACTCCAGCAATTTTATCAGATGTGTCCAGAGTAGATGGGAAGCTAATTTTCAATCCATCGAAACAATATCCCCAAGAACCTGTCATGATGAGGTTTACTTTTGTGGGTTTAAAAAAAAAAAAAAATCCCAACAACTTTTTGACCTCTACAATCTGTCTTTGGAAAGTGGGTTCCACTCGTGTGACACATTCAGACTGCCTTGCAAAAACGTAATTTTTATTTAACAGTCCTAATATTTCAAACACACCGTGTTGACGTTTTTATCAAACAGGCTGTTTTTGTTGGCAGTGGGAGTTTGCAAACTAATGAAGAAAATAAGAAAGGAAATTAGCTTAAAGCTGCTGAGTATTTGCAACCAGAAAGTAAATGAAGGAGGTACCAACGTTAGAAATAATTACCTTCACTGCCACCGTCCTCCATTAGTGCTGGCAAAAGACCCAGGGTCTGACAGTTAAATTAAAGCTTGCAACCCAGTGAAAAATTAGCAGCAGAAAGCTTGAATTCTGGTAACATCACGCTGCATGCCATTTACTGTAGTACTTGACAACTTTGCTCCATTCATAAGATTCATTGTGGGTAAGACTGCATACAAGAATGTAGAAAACAAATTCATCAGGCAGTATTTACAGATCAATGGCCCAGCCAGTTTGCCATTAAATAAGAATTTCTCAATAAAATTCTTCTTTAATTATGTAGCATTAGATGATGAGTGGAGTCTGGGCTTTGAAGTCAGACACACTTGAGGTCAAGTCCAGTTTCAGCATTTATTGGCTAGGTGTCGTTGAGCTAGTGACTTTAACTTTCTGAACTTTAGTTTTCTCATCTTCAAAATGTAGATAATAATATGCGTAGTGGTTAAGAGCTCGGCTGCTAACCAGAAGGTCAGCAATTCAAATCCACCAGCTGCTCCTTGGAAACACTATGGGGCAGTTCTACTCTGTCCTGTAGGGTCGCTATGAGTCGGAACTGACTCGATGGGCACCTAACAGCAACATTAAGGTTATTGAGGATTAAATAAGATAGTGCGTATAAAGTGCACAGCATGATGCCTAGCACATCACAGGTGATCACAGGAGTACTTGTTGTTCTTATTGTTGTTCAAGCAAATGGTAGAGGGAGAGGCTGATTACAGTGGAGGCTCTTGGAAGAAGTGGAAGTGGAGCTTGGTCTTGAACTACGAGTAAGAGTTTGTCGTGTGCGTATGGGTTGGGAGAGGAATGGCACCTAGGAAGACAGCATGCTTAGCAAAGGTCTGGAGATGGGAGTACTTATGGCTTATTCAGGAAATGAGAGAAGGAGGATGGCCTCGAGCCATTAGTTTCAGGACCAGTTTTCTCTGTGACTCCTCAGGCTTATTAGGTAGCCAAGTGACTTGCCTCAAACTAGGTTCTCTAGTTCAGCTCTCTTCCCAGAGAGGGCTCAAAGATGCTCTCTGCCATTCAGGTGTTGTTGTTGTTAGCTGTTGTCGAGTTGGCTTCGACTCATGGCGGTCTCATTGTGGTGTGATTGATTACTTTTGTGTGGCCTTTCTAGCCATGGTCTTGTAACTCCCACCCTGGTGATTGGGCAGGTCTGTGTGATAGGGTAATTGTGACCTACCAAGGGGATTGGGCCTTTTTGCCTTAAAAGAGAGCCAATTCCAGAGCAGAGAGGACGATCCTACCACCACCAAGGAAGAACAGCCTGGAGCAGAAAGCACATCCTTTGGACCTGGGATCCCTGTGCTGAGAAGCTCCTGGAAGCAAGAGACTGAGAGAGAGAGAGAGAGAGAGACAACAAGCTATAATCCTGAAGACGGTGAGAAGAGGGAGCAGGAGAGACCTGGCAGCAGGAGATGGCGTGGTGGGCTTCCCAGCCCATGGAGACAGATAGCTGAGTGCCTTTAGGCAGAAGCCGAGGGCCAGGAAGAGGTGTGCCTGGGAGCACAGCTGGGGAGAAGCTGTCCTGATGGAAGAACAGTATCCTGAGTGTCGTTGAGCCTAAATTCTAACTGTTACTTCCCTAATAAACCCCGTAATCGTGAGTATGGTCTGTGAGTTCTGTGTGGCCATTGCAATGAATTATCAAACCCAGCAGAGAAGTAGAGAGTACCATGGGAGGGACGGTTGGTGTCAGAATTGGTAAAGATGGCGGAGAGAGGAGGCTTGTCTGGTCTCCGCCTCATGGGAGTCAGCCTTGCCCTGTTGATCTTGGTTCTCCTTCCCACTTGTGAAGTTGGAGGAGGTCAGACACCACCCTCATGCCGTTTTTATACCCATGTACAACAGAAGGAAACATTGCCTAGTCCTGCCATTGTCATGATAGTTGGTATGCTCAAGTCCATTGTTGTGGCCCCTGTGTATTTTGAGTGACTTCCAACCTAGGGGGCTCATCTTCCAGCAGTATACTGGGCAATATTCTGTTGTGATCTGTAGAGTTTTCATTGGCTAATTTTAGGAAGTAGATCATCAGGCCTCATTTCTTCCGAGAACCTCAAATGCATGAACTCTTTTCCCCTCATCCAGGCCAGCATTTACCAATCTGATGAACGAAAAATAGTGTCCTTGGGTTGACTGCTCATTAGGAAAATGGGCACAATGTTATAATGCTATAATCTTTTAGGAAATTATCTGACAATATCTGTTAAAATTAGATATATAAATACCCATTCATCTACCAATCCAACTTTTAGGAATCTATACTATAAAATGAAAGTACCATATATAAAGATAAGCACTAATATGTTTATTGCACTATTATCAATAACAGCTAAAAAAGGCTAGAAGCAGACTCAGTGTTGTCCATTGATAGAGAGATTGTTGAATTAATTTTGAGGTTTGTTCATTCTACGGAATATCATGCAGCAGCTTTAAGATGAATTAAAAACATCTCTATGTATCAACCTGAGCAAGTTGCCTACTGCCTGAGTATAATGTGATTCTTTTTATTTTTAAGTAGAAAGAAAAAACCTTTATGTATGTAATGATAGGTGGCAAAAATGGTTTGCACTTGACTGCTAATGTAACGGTTGATGGTTCAAACCCATCCAGTGGTACCATGCAAGAAAAGGCTTGGCGATCTGCTTCTTTTAAGAGCGCTGCCAAGAAAACCCTATGGAGCAGTTCTACTCTGTAACAGATGGGGTCACCATAAGTCAGAATCAACTCAACAGCAACTAACAACAACACATATGTTCACATATAATTACATAGTGCAGAGAAGAGTGTAGAAGTTCACACACCAAACTTAACCTTGCTTCTTTGGTAGAAGAATAACAGGGATTGAGTGAGGAAAGGAAAACCATTGCCCTTGTCTTTGTAAACCTCTGTTTTTGACTTCTCGTCACAAGTGTCCATTTTGTAGCTTGAAAAGAAAATTCAATAAAATATTTAAAAAGGCACTTACCTGCTGAATGGGAATTCAGTGAAAGAAAAGCAGAGTGAACGAGAAGGAAAATTGTGGGAGCTGTAAAAACAGAAAAGGAGAATGATAGCAGCTTTTGTTCATTTATGGGCTGGTTGACTTAAAATGGACTTGAGGAGAACTTTTTCCCCGTCTTGTATAATGAAAAGGGATGCTACAAAGCCAATTTGTGTATTTCAGCTGGGCATGGAGACTTCCTTGCATGAGGTGGTCCCAACTCACCTCTCCAGCTCACCTCCCACCTGACCCTTGGCTTTTTGGTAATAAGGAGCTGCTTATCTAGTAGTCCACACCCTATCACGCACACACATACACATGCACACACATACACACACACACACACACATTCACATGTGTGCTCCATGATGTCCCTCACCCAACACATTCTTCCCACTTCTCATCACGTGATTAACTCTGATTCTCTGAAATTCACCTTGAGAAGTACTCCCCAACCCAAGCCTTGGCTAAGTGCCCCCGATGTGCACTTCCTTAGTATCCTGAGCAAGCTTCTACTTTAGCACTGACATATGACCTTGAAATAATTGGTATATGTACTATCTCTCCCTCAAAATGAATTTTCTCTTTCTCTTGATTAAACATTTTAACTCTTTCAAGACTCAGTTATTTTCTGCTTTGAATTTTTTGTTGATACCATGTGTTTTCATTAATGGAAGCATGCTGGATCACTGAATGTTGTTGGATTTTTGGTAGGTAGTATGGATTTCCGCTAACAATCTTACCCTCCAAGTCCCAAGGGACGTACCTTGTCCCACTAATTCTACCCCTAGACACCTCCTAGAGTTCAGAGAGATGTACTGTGTCCCAAAGAAAAATTTTCAAAATTTCTGTGTTTCCTACCAAGAATGCACACACCTCATACAATACCCTGTAGAAACAGTAACGTGTGGCACAGGCCTGTTTTTTTTTTTTTTGTTTCAAACAGTCATAAAGGCCCCTGTCTTGTGGCAGCACGCACTGTCAATGAGAAAGCATCTTTCCAATGAGGCTGAGAGGCGGAAAAAGTGGGTGGGCAACGTATATCCGAAGGGTCATGATTAATTGGGTTAATTATAAGATGAGTCGTCCCTGGGTGGTACAAATGGTTAAGTGCTCTACTACTGGCCGAAAGGTTGGCAATTTAAACCCACTCAGAGATGCTTCAGAAGACAGGCCTGACAATTTACTTCTGAAAGGTCGTAGCCTTGAAAACCCTATGGAGGTGGGGTCAGCAGTGATGGAAAACTGTGTTGATTAAGGGTGGGTTTGCAGAGCCGATGATTGTAATTGCTGTCAATAAGTTGGACACCTGTGAAAAAGAAAAAAAAAAAACTCTATGGAGCAGTTCCACTCTGCACACATGGGATTGCCATGAGTCAGAATCAACTCGATGACAACAACTAACAACCACAACATTTATATAATGAACAAGAGTTGTCATATACTTCCGGAAAATACTATGAATTTGGAGAATTTTTCTTTGGTTTCTATTTCAGATGAGAAAATTGAGACTCAGAGTAGCTGAGTGACTTGCTCAAGGCCATATAGTGAGCTATTGATAGACTCAAACTTCAAACCCATATCCCCAGATTCCTCCCCAGGACATGTCTACTCCGCCCAGTAAATTGTGGAAATATACACACTCCAATGGAATTAGCTAAGTGGCTCTGATGATATTACTATTACCAAGTGTGCTTCATACTTTAGTACAGGTTGTCTCAGAAACTCCTGTTTGT
This sequence comes from Trichechus manatus latirostris, assembly GCF_000243295.1. Lineage (NCBI taxonomy): Eukaryota > Metazoa > Chordata > Mammalia > Sirenia > Trichechidae > Trichechus > Trichechus manatus. Next base: position 12,921,310 of record NW_004443960.1, read on the forward strand.
TGTGCGTCCTGTTGACTGACTCTCAGCCAGACCATAATATTCTCATAATCAGGTATATGAGTTAGGAAGCTTTCTGCTGCAAGTAACCAGAAAATCTAACTTAAAATAGGTTAGGCATTAACCCTTGTGTGCCCAGCAGGTCATATGGTGACCATGAAGTTTTTCAGTCTCTGGAGCTTATTGGGAAGCTGCTATACCACTGATGGTACATGCTGCCACAGGACAGGAGCCGTTGTCACTGTTTGAAACTCAAGAAACGGGCATGCATTGCACATTACTGTTTTTACAAGGTATTTATGAGGTGTCTGAATTTTTGGTAGGAAAAGTAGAAATTTTGAAAAATTTTGTTTGTTACACATATGTACCAGTAGACACTGGTGAATACTCTGGGGTAGAATTAATGGTACCTCATGTGTACCAAGGGACACTAAAAGTAGGCTTGTGGCGGGGAGGGAAGAAAAAAAATCCATACTACCTAACAAAAATTCAGACACACTCAACGATTCAGCATGCTTCCATTAATGAAAACACATGGTATTAACAAAAAATTCAAAGCAGATAGTAATTGGGTCACCAAAGGGTTAAGGAAGTATATTATCTCACATAACAAAAAGTTTGTCTCAAGACTTCAGGAGAATTGAGGGCTTCCCATCTTTTCTCTCTGCACCCTCTTCATGTGACCTCTGTCCTCAGGTGGGTTACCTTATGGTCACAGGATGGTTGTCACAGTTCCAGGCCTCACATATTCATACTGAAAGGAGCAAATGTGGGAAGAGAGAACATCCATGTATTGAACCCTTTAGACAATTGAAGGGAGAAAAAAGAAAAAAAACCCTCTGTGAGTCTGGTGCTGTAAAGAATTCACCTTGCCCAAAAGTTTGGCTCCTGGGAGGTAAACTCTTGTTGTCGTTCGTCGCTGTCAAGTTGATTCTGATTCATGGCGTCCCCATGTGTGCAGAGTAGAACTGCTCTATAGGGTTTTCAAGGCTGTGACCTTTCAGAAGCAGATCCCCAGGCGTGTCTTCTGAGGCTCTCTGAATGAGTTCCAACCGCCAGCCTTTTGGCTAGTAGTATGCACTTAACCATTTGCACCACTCAAGGACTCCAAGGTAACCTCTAAGCCCTTGGAATGTCCTGCCTGATAGGAGCCTTGGTTTACCTGGGGTCCTTGGGTCATGCCAAATAGTCTATGCTAAAAATGGGATTTATGGTGGGATTTAACTTAGGAGCAATGGGAAGCCACTGAAGGATTTTGAGCAGAGAATGACTTGCTTATTCTGAAAAGAGGCATTTGGGTAAGATTAGAAGGTTCAAATCTATGCCCTGAGTAGGCGTGTCCAGACTTCTACTGGAGTTTCCTTGAGAACTGCCTTGGATGAACCATTGCCTCAACCAAAGAAGTACTCCTTCGATCTCTTTTACATCCAATGGTCTAGAGATTAAGGTCAGCCATGCAGAAGTCAGTAAAAATTCTGAACACCAAGGCTTGGATGAGCTTCCCTGGTTAGCAATTCTCCATGTGTATTGTGACACATTATTGCTTGGAGGAGTAAGCACTGTGCATGATTCCACAAGAAGAGGACAACTGGAAGCTCTGCACTTGGAGTCTCCTGGTCTCTTTCCTATTTGCCTCTTTCCTTGGCTGATTTTAATCTGTATCCTTTCACTGTAAGAAACCATAATTGTGAGTCCTTCTGGTAAATAATTAAACCTGAGGGTGGTCTTTGAGTCCCTGGAATGTGCAGCTGGTGTCAGAAATGAGGGTGGTCTTGGGGATCCTCCCAATGTGCATTTGTTGTCAGAAGTGAGAGTGGTCTTGGGGACCCCCAAACTTTGCAATGTCCTTCTTCTCACATCTTACTGGTCATAGGTGTGTCACATGCTCATTTATCATTCAATCACAGGCAAGAGGAACTTACATGGGTAACTTGAACTAATAAAGATTTAGTCCCTGGGGCTAGTGAAGGGGCCCTTCCTTTCCTGGAGCACATGGCCCATGATTCCTGAAGCTTTGTTAAGAAGAAAAGAGAGGGATGGTCATAGCTGTTGGGAAAGCAATTAATAGCGTCTACCACAAATTGTTGCAGCTTTTTTTCCCCCAGTAGAAGCAAACACAATACCACAGTCGGGCCTTTTACCCTCTGCCTTTCCCATTGCTCTTTGGATCCATCTAAATTTCCCAAAGGCTGAGAGGCATGTCAGTTTTCATTCTAGAGAACAAAAGTGATAAACTTGGCAATGTTTTTATCCACGTGGCATCCAGAAAGTGTTGAAAAAAACAGCTTGATCTGACCTCCTCCCATGATTGGTATTGTATAAAATAAGAACAAAAAACAACAGTGGAGAAACTGATGGAGTTCTCCCTTAGGGGCTCTTTCCATCTACCAACCACCTCCCATCAACTTAGGCCTAGAATACCGGCCAACTTGTTTTGGCTTACAAACTATTTCTAGAGATGCAATAATCTGATTTAAAAAAAAAAGAAAAAAGTTCCTGTCATAATGATGTTCATTTATTGAGTGTTATTATATACTAGGCATTGTGCCAGGGCTAAGTATTCATTATCTCCTTTAATCCTCAAAACAATCATGCAAGGTAGGTTATATTAATATTCTTTGCATATAGATGAGGAAACTGAGAGAAGTGAAGTAAATGTCCCACAATCACACAGCCAGTAAGTGGTATAGTCAGGCCTAGAGGCTTCTCAGTCAGGGTCTAGCACCATTGACCTACACTGTCACATAGGTCATATAGGCTGGGGGAAGAAATTTAACCTAGGAGCAATGGTAAGCCATTGAAGGGTTTTAAGCAGAGAATGACTTGCTCATTCTGAAAAGAGGCAATTGGTAAGATTGGAGGGTTCAAATCCATACCCTGAGTAGGCTTGTCCAGAATATGCTGGTATTTCCTTGAGAATTAGCTTGGATGAACCCTTGCCTCAACCAAAGAAGCACCCCTTTGATCTCTTTTACATCTTGGATTCCATATAATATTTCATTTGAATGAAATATTTCACTTTTTTTAGAAAAGAAGATTAGAAAGTTACTGATCTAGATCAGGGTTGGAAAACTATGTCGTGTGGGCCCAATTCAGCCCACCGCCTCTTTTTGTAAAGTTTTGCTGGAACACAGCCGTACCCACTCATTTATGTATTGTGTATGGTTGCTTTTGCTAACAGTTGTAGATTTGTGCAATATGTGTAATATTTAATCTCTGGCCCTTTACAGAAAAAGTTTATGGACCAATGTCTTTGGCTGGGTTCTTTAGAGAAGCAAAACCAGTGAAGCATATATACATAAATATATAGAAAGTGGTTTTTCTCAAGGAAATGGCTCACACAGTTGCGAAGGCTGGCAAGTCCCAAGTCCATGAGTCAGGCATCAGGCTGGAGGTTTTTCCCGACTCACATGGCTGCAGAGGCTGATGAACCTGCAGTCGGCAGGTCAGATGGTGGGCTGTTGGCTCACGGGGCTGCAGAAGCTCGTGAATCCCAAAATGAGCACAGATCACAAAATGGAAGACGACCACACTATACTGGGAATCCTGACCTAGCCAAATTGACACATTACATTGATAATCACAACCTCTGATCTAGATCAAAATTTTTCCACCTCTGCACTACTAGCATTTTGAACAAGGTAATTCTTTGTTGTGGGAGACTGATCTGTGCATCTAAGATGTTTAGCAGAATCCCTAGCCTTTACCCACTAGATGCCAGCAGCATCCCCCTCACCTAGCTGTATCAATCAAAAATGTCTCCAAATGTCCTGTAGGGTTGCAAAATCAACCCCAGTTGAGAACCACTGATCTAGATGATATTCAAGTTCCTTCTAGATCTCACATTGTAGACATTTGTGATTTTTAAATAATTTATTTTTATTATCGTTGAAAATATACACAGCAAAACATACACCAACTGAACAATTTCTATATGTACAATTCAGTGAAATTGATTACGTTCTTCAAGTAGTGAAACAATTCTCACCCTCTTTTTCTTAATTATTCCTCCACCATTAACATAAACTCACTGCCCCCTAAGCTTCCTATCTAACTTTTCAAGTTGCTGTTGTCCATTTGATCCCATATAGATAGTTCTTTAAAAGAGCCCAATGCTCAAGGCAGGCATTCTTTACTAATTAAGTAAACGATTGTTTGGTTTAAAGAAGACTTAAGAGGATATTTTTGGTTTAAGGTTTAAAGATAATCTCGGGGCAATAGTTTTGGGGGTTCATCTAGCCTCAATGGCTTCAGAAAGTCTAGATTCCATGAGAGTTTACATTCTGATCTATGTTTTTACCGCCTTTTGATCAGGATTCTTCCATAAAATTTTTGATCAAAACATTCAGTAGACATTTGTGATTTTTTAATATTTGTTTTAATGAAAATGGTCAACAGTACTGAAAGTATCAATTTTTATAGTATTAATTCACCAGCTTTTACTGAATACCTACTGTGTGCCACTATGACATTATCTTTTCTCTAGAGAGATCTTTTATGATTTTCAAATAGCTCCACAATATCATTTCAGTAACGTGTTTTAAAAATAGCCCCCCTCTCATTTCTAGGGAAGTATGTGCTCATTGTAGAGTATGTTTTTGGCCTTATTTAAGGTGATAGATGGTAAACTGGGGAATGGGGAAGAGGATGGAGCTTAGTGTTGAGGTTCTAGCTCGTCCACTTTCACTTCCAGCGTGACATTAATGGAATGAGTCAATTAAATTTCTCTAAACTTCAGTTTTCTCATTTCTGAAATGGGGACAGGAATAACTACTGCAGGGAGTGGTTGTGAGAATCAAATGAGATGAGGTCATGGAAACAATTGAAATATTTAAAAATCATGGATATTATTATCATCTGCATCTTCACATTACACAGCAATGTTTGAAAAAAATAAAAATAAAAAACACCTTGGCAAAAATTTGAATTTCTTTGCAGAATAGGAGAGATACCTCTCTGAAGCACTAAAGTTTTGAGAATGTTTATGAAATGATTCAATTTTTTTAAGTCTTTTTTGCTGGTAAAGAAATATCACTATGTGAACTAATGCATAAAAGGCATGGAGTAAAAGAAAGAAGTTGGAAGTCTGTTACATCTTATAATTTGGTGCTTCTAAACTCTTGGAAGCTGGAAAATCATTGCAGGGTTAGACAAGAAAATGACTCTTGATTAGGATATTTCCAGGCCTGTAGTGTCAGTACCGTAATTAAAAGAAAAAAAAAAAAATCAAGTCGAGGAGGTGATGCTTTCCATTTTCACAATTTCTCCTGCTTTTGTAAATTCCAAGAATTCAGAGAGCCTCCGTACCTGTGCCATTATCAAGTATTGAAATCCTCGTCTCAAAATCTACTGCTTTGTGAGAATAGCTATAGAGTTGTCTATAGTTTAGACATTTCCTTGCAGCCAAAAGATTACACAATGGTGTAATCAGGGAGGCATGTAAGCTAATTATCTAGAGTTGAAGGTTGATTCAAATTCAGCTCTTCTAATAAGAGTTTTTTACAATTAAGTTTTATGCTGTATGTGGGAACTTTTTCTAGTGTATGTATGCATGATGCATCTGTGTGTATATGTGGGAATGTTAAGGGTATGATATGTGAAAAGCTGTTCAGGGTAAATGGGAAAAGTCTGAAAGTCTCCATCCAAATACTGGAACTATTGAACACCTTTGAAACCAGCATGTGGATCCTGGGCTAGAAATCTAAAAGTCTGGGTTGCATTTTGTCTTTGCCAGTAACTTTGCCCTTGGGAGAGTCACCACTTTCTGAGCCTCAGTTTTTCTGATCTGTAAAATGAGCACATTGAATGGAACAGAGCTTTTGCTTCTATCTATCTAGCCTTTCCTTCTCTTCTGGTCTCCAGCCCCACATTTTAGCCAACTCAACATATTCAACTTCGGAGGACCTCCCTTTCACCTCTCCCATCCCAACACATCACCTCCTGCTGACTTTACTCTTAATGGGATTATCACTGGTGAAGGATAATATTCCAAAAAAAGTAAAATCATGACTCTCACACAGCTGTGAAATGAACACATGTTAAAGATTTTCCTTAACGTGTTAAGTCAGTGGAGGAATCAGGCAGTGAACAGTTTAAAGGAGAAGTCAAAGAAGCACAAATTTACATGGTCCGGTAAAGGGAGAGTGAAATGAATGTGCAGATGAACACAAAACTGTGTTTTTCATAGTGGGCAGAGGGAGTTGTCCCTCTACTAAACATAATTCATTTGCACATGTATGAACAAGAATTCTTTTTTATTGCTATCGGTTACATAAGGTCCCTGGGTGACACAAAGGGTCTACTCTTGGCTAATTTAAAGGTTGATCACAAAAAAAAAAAGACCAGACTCACTGGTCTGACAGAGACTGGAGGAACCCCCAGGACTGTGGCCCCCTGGACAACCTTTTAACTCAGAACTGAAACCACTCCCGAAGTCCACCTTTCAGCCAAAGATTAGACAGGTCTATAAAAGAAACAATAACACTTGTGAGGAATGTGCTTCCATCATGTACAGGAGACCAAATGGGCAGCACCTGCCCAAAAGCAATGACGAGAAGGCAGGAAGGGACAGGAAAAATGGATGGAGGGAAACGGAGAACCCAGGGTGGGGAAGGGGAGAGTGTTGACACATCATGGGGATTGCAAACAATGTCACAAAACGATTTGTATATAAATTGTTGAACGAGAAACTAATTTGCTCTCTAAACTTTCACCTAAATCATAATAATAATAAAAAATTGAAAACTAAAAAAATACAGATTGGCAGTTCAAACCCATCCAGCTGTGCTGTGGAAGAAAAGCTTGGCAATCTCATTCCCTAAAGAGTACAGCCAAGAAAACCCAGTGGAGCAGTTTTACTGCGTAACACATGGGGTTGCCATGAGTCGGAATAGATTTAATGGCAGTGGGTTTGTTTTCTCCATCAGCTAACTACCGCTTTCAGAGTTGTGAAATAGCTCCTATAGAATCAGGGAATGCAGAAAGGCGTGCTCGCCGCGGTGCACACTTTTCCACTAAAGCACGGAAGTTCCTTCTCCGCGCTCCTGGTCACTCTGGCTGAGACGCTCAGGGAATTTTTGACGCCCCTTCTCTGCAGTCCTCTTGAGCCCCTCCTATTGTTTGTTATCCCCCTGTCATGGTTTGAATTATGTCCCTCCAAAAATGTGTGTATCAATTTGGCTGGGCCACGATTCCCAGAATTGTGTGGTTGGCCTCTGTTTTGTGATTGTAATTTATGTTAAAGAGGATTAGGGTGGGATTGTAACACTACCCTTACCCAGGTCACATCTCTGATCCAATGTAAAGGGACTTTCCCTAGGGTGTGGCCTGCACCACCTTTTATCTTACAAAAGATAAAAGGAAAGGGAAGCAAGCAGATAATGGGGGATCTCATACCACCGAGAAAGAAGCACCGTGAGCAGAGCACGTCCTTTGGACCCAACGTTCCTGTGCAGAGAAGCTCCTAGTCCGGGGGAAGACTGATGACAACGAGCACCTTCCACAAGAGCCGACAAAGAGAGAAAGCTTTCCCCTGGAGCTGATGCCTTGAATTTGGACTTGTAGCCTGCTAGACTGTGAGAGAATAAATTTCTCTTTGTTAAAAGCCATCCACTTGTGGTATTTCTGTTATAGCAGCACTAGATGACCAAGACACCCTCTACCTCTGACCTAGTTTAGGGTTTTCGTGCCTCTTCCTGGATCACTGCTTGAGTTCCCCTGAGCCCACCCTTCTCTTTGACCCCAGATTCCTGTCGCTTTGGCAATCGAAGGGAGAGAGAGCGGTGGAAAAAATTCAATTCAATTTTACAAGCATTTGCTGAGGATCTACTGTGTGGCTTCCAGCTCTGTGCCAGATTTTGGAGATAAGGAAACTGCTGACCAGGAGCTTGGGTCCCGGTTGATAAGATGTGGCTAATAGGCCTTCCGTTTTGGGCTTCTATTATGGATTGGGAAACCCTGGTGGTGTAGTCGTTAAGAGCTATGGCTGCTAACCAAAAGGTCAGCCGTTCGAATCCACCAGGGGCTCCTTGGAAACCCTATGGGGCAGTTCTACTCTGTCCTATAGGGTCGCTATGAGTCGAAATCAACTCGATGGCAATGGGTTTGGTTTTTTGGTTATGATGGATTGAATCGTAACCCCCCCAAAATAAGTGTTGTAATTCCTAACCACTCTACCTGTGAATGTAATCCCACTCGGGAATGATTTTTCTTTGTTATGTTAGTGAGGGAGGCCATATCAGTGTAGGGTATGTTTTAAGCCAATCACTTTTGAGATATAAAAGGAGCAAATTAGGTACGGAAGCAAGGAAGCACAAACTGGGAAAGATTAGTGTTACATGGAGATCACCAAGGAGCCACGAAAGAGAAGCTGAAAGAGACAAAGACTTTCCCCCAGAGCCAACAGAGACAGCCTTCCTCTAGAGCTGATGCCCTGAATTCGGACTTCTAGCCTCCTAACAGTGAGAAAATAAATTTCTGTTCCCTAAAGCCAATGGCTATTTCTGTTATAGCAGCATTAGATAACTAAGGCAGCTTCCAAATGAATCTCCCTTTTTATTACATTGAGGAGCCCTGGTGGTGCAGTGGTTAAATGCTTGGCTGCTAACCAAAGGTCCATGGTTCAAACCTACTAGCTGCTCCATGGGGGGAAGATGTGCAGTCTGCTTCCGTAAAGATTTATGGCCCTGGAAACCCTATAGGGCAGTTCTTCTCTGTCCTGTAGAGTCGCTATGAGTCAGAATTGACTTGATGGCAATGGGTTTGGTTTTGGTTTTTGGTTTTATGACATCATTTGGGTTCTGGCATTGTATTGGACTCCTCTTGTGGACCACTGCAAATCCTCTCAGCCCCACCTCTTACTCTCAGTGCTGCTGTGGAGACCCCTTCAGAGCAGATTTAGATTTTCATGTCACTCCCTTGATTAAAACATTAACAAGCTCCCCATTTCTGATCTTTCCCCTTGAATAAGGCCCAGCCTTCTTAGATATATCCTAGGCTACATTCCTTATCTCCCACTTTTGCCCTGAAAGTTCCAGCCACTGAAGACACCTTTCATTTTTCTGCCTCCATGACTTTGGTCAAACCCTTATTTTGAGTTAGAGCTATATCTCCCATCATTTGTCTACAAATTCCTCCCTGTTCTACAAGGGATAGTTCAAGTCCTTTCTGTTTCCAGTCATCTCTCAGGATTTTCTCAACCAGACGAAACCCTTTTTCTCCTTGAAACGTGTCTTGGTAGACAGTGTTTTTGTAAACTTTTCCTCTTAGATGTTGTTTCTGGGAAATGTTGGACTCATTACTGACTCTGATTTTGAAAAGTTATGAGTTTGTTCTGATCAAAGATTCTATAGAAGAATCTTGATCAAAAGGGGGAAAATGTAGACAGAATTTCAAATTCACAATGGAGAATCCCTAAAACTGTTGCCCTGAGATAATCTTTAAACCTTAAACCAAAACTACCCCCTGAAGTCTTCTTTGAAGCAAATGATAGATTAGCTTAACTAGTAAAGAATGTCTTCCCTGAGTGTTGTGTTCTTTTAAATAATTAGCTATGCGGGATCAAATTGACAACAGCAACTTGAAAGGTTAAATGAGAAGCTTAGGGGGCAGTGAGTTTGTGTTAATGGTGGTGGAAAAATTTGGAAAAGGGTAGAGAGAATGGTTGCACAACTTAAACAATATAATCAGTGTCACTGAATTGTACATAGTTGTATATTTTTACCAAAAACAATTATTTAAAAAAGTTATGGGTTTACATGTCATACTTGTGTTAAAGGATTAACTAGTCATACTATGAATAACTTCAATTTTATATTGTCAGACTCAGCAATTCCCTGTTTACTTAGAATTATTCCATTAGTTTGGATGAAATGTTTGGTAAATAGTATAGTACTTCCTAAACTTTTTATTTCTTTCTTTTTACTTTTTTTTTGAGAACTTATTTTATTTAAACCATGGGCTCTCTCTCCTCAACAGGTTAACAAAGCAAAATTCCAGAAAATTTTTCACGACATTTCAGAAAGCTCTCAGACCCCTAAAGCCCATTTGCCCAAGATTAAGAACTTGTGCTTCAATTCAATTTAATTTTCTTCTATACTGTATTAGCTGAAGTGGAAGGGAACTATATTTGGTATTGCCAGCAGTTGACTTCCAACAAGACTGATATTAAACTTGAATCCATAACTGTATTTTTATGGGTCTACTGTCAGATGGAAAAGGGTCTCTGTGTGAGCCATGAAAAGGTCAGGGCATTATAAGTGTTATTCTACTTGGGTGTCAGTGAAATATGAATTTTGGCTCTGTACTGACCACAAATGCTTAAATCTAAACTGCTTAGGGCTTGAATGACCCTCTCTTCCTCACATAAAAAATCTTTCCCAGATGAGTAGAGAACCATTTAGTGCATCAGATCCAATGCACTGATAAAATAATAATACCCTTCTGGTCTCAACGGGGCTATTTCCTACTAAACAAAACAGAGGCTGTAGCTACTCAATATCAAATCAGCTGTTTTGGAGGTTTCTTTGTTATTATTTTATAAAGCTGTTGAAACAGCTGTGGGCCTCACAATTAATTAATTAACAAAACTAATTGATCTAATTTGGTCATTATTATGCTAGAGAAAGCAATCCAAGCAGTACAGTTTCACGTGATAGATGTTCTGAGCATCTTGGTGTCACTATGTGTGTGTGTGAAACTGAACTCGCTCTTTCCCTCCGCTCTCAGTCAGTGGCTTCATGATTTTTCTGGCCCTAGACTGCTTCATCTCTGGGTGGCACAAATGAACGGCTAAGCACGTGACTACTGGCCGAAAGGTTGGTGGTTCGAACCCGCCCAGAAGTGCTTTGGCACTTTTCTTTCAAAAGGTCCCATCCTTGAAAACCCTATGGAGCACAGCTCTACTCTGCACACGTGAGGCCACCGTGAGTCAGAATCAACTCAGTGGCAACTTAACAGCAACAAAGGCTATGTTCTCTTTATTCCTAGGATGTCATTTTTTTGTCATTCCCATCATTGACATTGCCACCCATCTCCTCAAACCCAGACAACTGCAATGCCTTCCCAATTAAGCTTCCAGAATCTAAACTCTCCTCCATACAAGCAACTTTCTTTTAAATATTATTTTTTATTTACATAGGTAATGTATGAATGCATTATCCTTATTAAAAATCAAAGCATTACAGATGTGACTGAAATCCCTTTGACAACCTTTTTGTTATGGATTTAATTGTATCCCCCCAAAAGATATGTTGCAGTCCTAACCTCTGTACCTGCCAGTGAACGTGAACTTGTCTGGACATAGATTATAATCATCATTACTTACTCATATATAAAAAAAAAAAAAATTGCCGTCCAGTGGACTCCAACTCATAGGGACCCTATAGGACAGAGTAGAACTGCCCCCATGAGGTTTCCAAGGCTGTAATCTTTACGGAAGCAGACTGCCATATCTTTCTCTCACACAGTAGCTCGTGGGATCAAACATGGACCTTTTGGTTAGCAGCCGAGCACTATAACACTGCACCACTAGGGCTCCTTACCCATGCTGTGTTGTTGTTAGGTGCTGTCGAGTTGCTTCCGACTCATAGTGACCCTACGTCCAACAGAACCTAATGCTGCCCAGTCCTGTGCCATCTCACAATCATTGCTATGCTTGGGCCCATCGTTGCAGTCACTGTGTCAATTCATCTTGTTGAGGATTTTTCTCTCTTTTTCACTGACCCTCTACTTTACCAAGCATAATGTCCTTCTCCAGGGACTGGTCCTTCCTGATAACATATCCAAAGTACACGAGACAAAGTGGATTCCAAAATGGGGGAACTCACATTCTCTTGCTCCGAGTCTCTGCTTCTACTGAGTATCTCACCTCTTGCTTCTTACCTCCTACAACTGCTTCTTCCTTTCTGACCCACACTGACATGGTCTTCCAAGTACTGTTGGCACAGGCTGCCGTGTATAACACCTGTTTATTTAACTGAGGATTTTCTACTAATAGGGGGAGAATACAGCATAGAACAGAGCAGATGATAACTTGAAATGAAATATTAGACATTGCCATCCAAACATTTATCATCCATTTCCTGGTACTTGGGAATTTCTCACAAACTGTACCTTTGCTGAAGGTCTCTGTCTCTGGGTGATGCAAACGGTTTGCATTTAACTAGTAACCTAAAGGTTAGCAGTTTGAACTCACCCAGCAGCACTGTGGAAGAAAGGCCTGGTGATCTCCTTCCAAAGAATAGCCACTGAAAAACTTTGGAGCACGGTTGTACTCTGACACACATGGGGTCACCGTGAATTGGAATCGACTCCACAGCAAATGGTTTGGTTTTGGTTTTTTTGTATGTGTCAGTCACTGTGGCTATAGCAGTGAACAAGACAGACAAGGTTCTTGCCCTCTTAGAGGTGACATTCTAAGCTGGTGGAAGGGGAGATAAATATAGACAAATAAACGAATAAGAAAATTACAGTCAGTGAAGACAGTACATATGCTTCTCAATGCATATTTCCCATCAGTTTGCGTGTGTTGCCAAATTAGTTTAAAGCTATGCACCCTTTAAAGGCAGTTCCCCAGGTGGTGCAAGCAGTTAGGCGCTCGACTACTAGCTGTAAGGTTGGTGTTTCAAACCCACCCAGAGGCACCTTGGAAGAAAGGCCTGGCGATCTGCTTCTGAAAGTGTACAGCCTTGAAAACTCTATGGAGCGCAGTTCTATTCGGCACACATGAGGTCGCCATGAGTCATAACTGACTTGACAGCAACTAATAAGAACAAAAACAACACAAGTAACAGAAACCTTTAAAAAAAAAAAAAGCCTATACTCATAAGTGTCAGTGTGGAATTTGGGGTTTGAGTTGACATCCAGCTCTCTCCTCACGGCCCCCTCTGTCTTCTGCCCCCACCGCTTTCTATGACCAGGTGTATGAAACTGAATGTGTTCATTCCTCAAAGGTGACTTTGCTGCTCCTGACGGCCTCTGAGACTCAGAGCCTGGGCTTTCAACTTGAACGTCCTCTCTGAGGAAGAAAGAGTAATTTTTTTTCTGTAGGATAGCAAACAAGAAACGAATTCCCAAAGTGCAGGGAACTCAAAGGCCCATTTAATCTGTCCTTCGGGAGTGAAGGGCGGCCATGTGGACAGAGGGAAGCGACAGTGGCAGAGTGCACAATTTTCTCTTGAAAATAGGTGCTCCTGCAGGCAGGCAGCCCACTTTTGGTGAGAAACCACAGTTGACTGGTGTCTGGGCTTTGTCGTTTTCTTTATTGTCAAGATGTTTTCGTTTACAATGAAAGGTTCCTCAAATTCGAGAAGCTTATCTGCGAGCATTTATCTTAGAGATGAAAGAGTGTGCATGTGTGTTTGAAAGGCTTACATCTAGCTGATTCTAAGTCATAGCTTAATTTTAATTTATAATACATTTCCTGTGGGGTAAATTCATGAGTTGCTTCTTCGTATGAACTGGGAGTCTGAGAGCTACCGTCCTGTGGTGTATTATAGTGGGGGACTGCATTAGGGGTCTTTTTAGATGATGACAGGCAAGAGTAGTGTCATCTTGATCAGCCCCTCTCTCTTTCTCTCTGTGTGATTTTGATGTCTCAGGGTTTTTTTTCCCCCAGCTAGTGGCAAATGAAACTGTCCGAATTAGAGCATCTGAAAAAAATGCCTAAGGGCTTTCCAAATACAGGCATTTGAAAGATACCGTATTGATTTCAGAGCGTGTGTTTACCCACGCTTTCCACATTTATTGTATGTATAGTACACACACACACTTTATATGTATATATGTATGTATGTATATACGTGTGTGTATATATATATTCATTTTTCCTCTGATACTTTTAGGGGGTGACTCTGAGTTTCTCTCCTACAAATGTTGAGTACTGATCTTTTCAGTATGTTTTAGACCCTTTACCCAACATATTGGATTAAGGCTACCAAGATCCATCCCCCACCCCACCCAGTTGCCGTGGCCGCAGGGGCCCGAGGTAACATGAGTTAAAAAAGAGACCAATTACCTGGCAAGATCTTAGGAGGTGTTAGTAGACCAGGCATGTCTGTGAGCAGCTTTCACAAATACTCTCCCCTGCTACCAATTCTGTTCCCAACACAACCCCTTAACCACCCCAGTGAACATCATCAGGAGACATTGGGTAAATTAATTATCAGCTTTCAAGCCTTGACCCAAAAAGCTCCCACCCATCATTGCGTGCGGCAGAATGAGAGATTTCTAATTCAGGCTCGTTTGGTGGCTACATTCATCCAAATAAACCCTGTCTTTGGCATCCCCATCCCAAACTCTCGGATTTTACACACCTGGAAAGGGAAACATCTGCCTTTCACCTTTCCCATCTTTGACCTTATTCTATGAAGGCTATGACAGTATCCAAGATCTGTAGGCAGGTTATTCAGTGGGAATCTTAACACGATGAACTCAGGAAGGAAGAAAAGGAAGATGATGCATATTCCACCTCTTCCAAGCCATCCTTCTCTGAGGAGCCTGGGTAGGACACTTGGGGAAAGAGGGAGGTTAGAACTTTCCTATCCAAAGTAATTGACGATTTTATTTTATTGCTAAAACTCTGTAGGATTAACATTCCTCCTCTTGTGTTTAAGAATATACCTCAACTGACTGTAAGCCCTTTGTGGACGAGGATTGCCCATGGCGTCTCTATTCCTACTTCTCAGCGTGCTGCGAACACACCATCAATGAATGGTTTTTTGATAGTTGATTCTATTACCCAAACCCATAGCCGTCTAGTTGATTCCAACTCATAGAGACCCTATAGGATGGAGTAGAACTGACCTGTAGAGTTTCCAAGGCTATAAATATTTATGGAAGCAGACTGCCACATCTTTTTCCCATGGAGTGCCTGGTGGGTTCAAACTGCTGACCTTTCAGTTAACAACTGAGTGCTTAACCACTGCACCACCAGGGCTCCTTGATAGCTGATTATTGGTAGGAATTTGAGCATCTCTTTAAGATATGCAGTTATAAGGATCCTTGGAATTACATTGGGCCCACCCCAATAATCAAGGATAATCTTTCCGCTTCAAGTCAGCTGATTAGAAAATGTAATTCTATATGCAAACTTAATCCCCCCTTGCCGAGTAATGTAACATAGTTACAGGTTTCCGAGATGAGGATGTGGACATTTTAGGGAGGCCGTTATTCCTCTGACCATGGTAGTTTTTGGTCTCCCTCTCATTTGCTGGTTTCAAGTGTTTAAGCAGAACTTGTGTGAAGATCAGCCATCCAATGAGTCAGCTTCTCCAAACAAATCACCTTTTCCTGGTAGGTATAGAGGTTCCTCAGACCTGAGCCAGGTAGGAAACACCCAAAAGTTTTAAAGAGACCAAAAGCCATAGGAGCATGCAGAGGGGAAAACTGAGCACAGACAAGGGACATTGGAGACCCGGAGGGCTAGAAGCATCAGATCCAAGGAATCAGAGAAGAAAGAAGCATGGGCCAAACAGGGATTTGTAGGGGCTGGACGTAGTGAAATTTGGGAGGCCACCCTCACTTCTGACATTGCAAGTTCAGAGGTCCCCAAAGCCACTCCCACTATAGGGACTTGGTGGCACCGTGGTTAATCGCTCAGATACTAACTGAAAGGTCGGCAGGGCAGTTCAAACCTACCGGCTGCTCTGCAGGAGAAAGATGTGGTAGTCTGCTTCTGTAAAGATTACAGCCTAGAAAATCCTATGTGGCAGTTGTACTCTGTCCTATAAGGTCATTATGAGTCGGAATCGGCTCAAAGGCAATGGGTTAACTAACTTTAGAAAGATTTAAATAACTCAGTAAAGCCTTTACCTCATGGTTACAGCTTATTACAGTGAAAGGATACAGATTAAAATCAGCCAAGGAAGAGGCACATGGAGCTGTGTCCAGGAGATAGCAGGCATGAACTTCCAGTTGTACTCTCCCTGTGGAGTCATCTGGGAAATGCTTATTTCTCCCAGTAATGATGTATGACAGTATGCATGGAGTATTGCCAACCAGGGAAGCTCACCCAAGCTGGGTGTTCAGGCTTTTTACTGGGCTGAGTCATGTAGACATGATTGACTCTTCCTATGGCTGAACATAGTCTCCATCCCCTCCAGAGGTCAAGGCGGTATTGTATGGCCCAACACCCCCAGCCATAAATCACATTATTAGCGTAGACTCTATGGCGTGACCTCAGGCCCCCAGGTAAACAAAGACACTCTTATCAGCAGGCTATTCCAAGGGTTTGGAGGTTACCTCCCAGGAGCCAAGGGCAAAAGCCAAACCTTTCTTTTGGTAAAGTTAATCCTTTACTGCATACAGAAGCTGCACACATAGCCATTCTTGAATCACCTCCACCAGCAAGTCCCACCAGCTGTGCCTTCAAAACATATCTGGAATATTCCCCCTTCTCCGCATCTCTGCTGCTCTCACTCTTGCCCAAACCACCCTTACTTCTCATTTAGATTATTGAAAATGCCTCCTGAATGGTCTCACTCCTTCTACACTTGCCTCTCCATCATATATTCTTCACATAGCAACCGGAGTGATTTTTAAAATACATAAATCACATCATATTACTTCCTTGCTTAAAACCTTCCAATAGCTTCCCATTCCCTTTAGAATAAAATGAAAACTCTTTGCTTTGGATTACAAGGTCCATCTCTACCCCACTGACCTCTTCTGTTTCCACTGTTCTGTTTCTTAAACATGAAGTTTCTACCTCAGGGCCTTTCCAGTAGCTGTTCTCTCATTCTGTAATGCTCTCCTTCAGATTTTTGTGCGCTGTTTCTTCTCATCATTCAGATCTCAGATTAAATTTCTCTTCCTCAGAGAGATCTCCTAAAGCTATCCAATGTAAAATCGTCATCCTCTCACACTATTACTTCATTCCATTTTAATTTATCTGGAAATACAGTCATTTCTGTATGCTAGTTTGCTTTGTTTTCTTCTTCTTTTTTGTTTGTGTTTTTCTGTTTCCCCCCAAGAAGATATAAGCTCCTTGGGAGCAGGGATCTTATCTATCATGTTCCCCGCTATATCCTTGCTTAGCATCTAGTACACAGCCTGGCATGTGGTAACCAGTTCACCAGTTGCCCTTGAGTTGACTCTAACTCATGGTGATTCCATGTGTGTAAGAGTAGAACTGTGCTCCAGAAGGTTCTCAGTGGCTGATTTTTTGGAAGTAGATCTCCAGGCCATTCTTCCAGAGTGCCTCTGGGTGGACTCAAACCTCCAACCTTTCAATTAGAAGCCAAGCGCACTAACCGTTTGCACCACCCAGGGACTCCTGGCATGTAGTAGGTGGTCAACAAATATTTGTGGATTGAATGGATGAATTATATCACATCCTCTCCACCCATGGTGGGAGTCCTGGTGGCATAAATGGTTAAACACTTGGCTGCTAACCGAAAGGTTGGCAGTTCAAACCTACTCAGTAGCTCCATGGGAGGAAGAGCAGGCGATGGACTTCTGTAAGGATTGCAGTCAAGAAAACCCTGTGGGGGCAGTTCTACTGTATCACGTGGGGTTTCTATGAGTCAAAATTGACTCGATGGCACCAGACAACAACAAAAACCACCCATGGTTGGTGGCCTGGTTTCTTCTGAAAAATAAAGGTTGTTTTTGCATTGACTATTGCTGATATAAGCTACTGGAAATGGGATGTGGAGGCGGGACCGCTGACTTACAGAGACATTAGCTCCTTGTGTTATTAGCGTTTAGCTCACCATGCCTGAATGGCACTCGCTCCCTCCCAGTCTAGTCCAAGTGATTGATCTCTGTGTGTGGCTCAGGTTCGATAGCCCCAGAGGCTGCTGAAATTAACTGCCTGAGCTTGAAAAGGTTTTCTGAGCTAAACCAGAGCGACCAACATGTGTAAACAGTAGTTAGCGAGAAGAAAAGGTAAAATTGCATGTGTCATCCTGTTTTTCTATCATACACATTTGGAGGTTCAAAGAGATTATATGAAAACAAATACCCCAGAGCTCTCATTTGTACCTACCTTCAAAGAGCAAAGAAAAAGCTTTTGAGTAAAGTAGGGCAGTTGGTACCTTTCTTTTTAAACGAAGGCCAAGGATGTTTGTGGAGCAGAATAGTCATGCCAATGAGAACCATTTATCATCTGTCAGCCAGGCCCGGGCACGCCATGAGACACTGCAGAGTAGTTAGTGCACTTAGCTCTCATGATAACTTTGTGGGTAGACACTGCCAGCTCTTGTTCTAGATCAGTGGGAACTAACACTCAGAAGTAACACAGAGATAAGGGCTTCCTTTCTTTTCATTCGTCTGCTCATTCAAGAAATATTAGGCATCTACTGTGTAGTGGCGCAGTGGTTAAGAAGAGCTCAGGCTGCTAACTAAAGGGTCGGCAGCTAGAGTCCGCCAGCCACTCCTTGGAAACCCTATGGGGCAATTCTGCTCTGTCTTATAGGGTCACTATGAGTTGGAATCAACTTGACAGCAACGGGTTTGGTTTTTGGTTTTTGCTGTAGCAGAGATGCACCTTCCACGCCTGAGACCTGGGCTAGATTCCCAGCCATTGCACCTCATGTGCAGCTACTACTCGTCTGTAAGTAGTGGATTGCATGTTGCCGAGATGCCCTGGTGGCATAGTGGTTACGAGTTCGGCTGCTCATCAAAAGGTCGGCAGTTTGAATCCACCATAGGGTCACTATGAGTTGGAATCGACTCAGTGGCAGTGGGTTTGGTTTTTTTTTTATGATGCTGAACAGGTTTCAGAAGAGCTTCTAGACTAAGACAGACTAGGAAGAAAGGCCTGGTGATCTACTTCTGAAAATTAACCAATGAAAGCTCTGTGAATCACAATGGTTTGATCCGTAACCAATCATGGGGTTGGTACAGGACAGGGCAGTGTTTAGTTCCGTAGTGCATAGGGTCAGTTGCCATGATTCAGGGGCCAACACAATGGCAGCTAACAACTGTGTAGCAGGGGCTGTGCTAGGCACTATGTGTCCAACGATGGGCAAAACAGACATAGCCCTTCCCTGTCCTCATAGGGCTTAGAGTCCTCAGTGAGGAGGACAGGCGTTCAGCAAATAAATGTGCAGGCACCTGAGCATTATGCTCTTTTAAAAACTGTCTATATGGGATCAAATGGACAACAGCAACTGAAAGGTTAGATAAGAAGCTTAGGGGGCAGTGAGTTTATGTTAATGGTGGAGGAATAATTCAGAAAAAGAGGGTGAGATGGTTTCACAACTTGAAGAATGTAATCGGTGTCACTGAATCGCAAATGTAGAAATTGTTGAATTGGTGTATGTTCTGCTGTGTATATTCTCAACATCAACAACAAAAATAAACTAAAAAAAAATAAAATTGAGAGAAAAATAAATGTGCAGGTAAATATTTAATTATACAGTGAAACCTGTGAGAGCCAGGAGTGCCTTGTTTTTCTGGGTCTCGCAAGTTTCCACCTTTGACAAGGTGTGGTCTTACCACTTTTCTCTTGCTCTCTGTTAATGGAAAATATTTGAGTTTTCCTTCTCTGACAGGTTTCCACCTTACACGGGTTCTGACTTTCTTGGGTTTTACTGTACAATGGTGTTGCCAGGTGGAAACCCCAGGTTCTTACTTGGCATGACTCGTATTGACCAATAAATGAGAGACCGAGGTGGGAGAACAAGAAAGGCACCTTTATTTTGTTGTACAAGGAAATGGAGTCAGTCAGTGCTTACTGCTGCCAAGACTGCTTACCAAGGATGGGCAGGCAGGTTACTTTTAAAGGGTTTTACAAGTAGGGAGTTCATACAGGTTACGTCAGCAACATCCTTAATCATACTATGCAGGTGCAATGGGGTTTACATATAACCTCCAAGCAAAAGCAGGGTTCAGATGCAAAGCCGAGGTGGGGGAGCCCAGCAAAGGAAACGATTTTGCAATACAACACTGTAGGGGAGGAAGCCAGGTAAAGAATACAGCACTGTGGGTGTTCTGTCTCAATGGGACAGAGGCTGAGGAGGAAAAGAATGAGGTGCAATGAAAGGATACAAAGGAGCCGTCTTCAGATTAGGGAGTCGGAAGGCCTTTATGAGAAGTGACATGCAGCTGGATGAAAAAGAAGAGGGGGAGCTGGGGAAGAAGTGTTCCAGAAGTGGCGGATGGTAAATGCAAAAAACCTGGGGCAAGAAAGAGCTTGGTGTGGTCCAGAGTTGAAGCAAGGCTACTGGCTAGATGGTGGTGAGCTGGTGGAGAGGAGCAAGTGTTTGGAATGGCCAGACCTTGCAGGGCATTGTGGGAGTTTGAGTTTGCTTTAAGAAGCCAGAAAAGGGAATGACTGAGGCAGCGCTTCCCCAGGAAGCTAGGAAGTTAGCGAACCTTCTAGCATGTTCCCTAACACATCTTTTTTTGAAAATGAATTTAAACTGGGAGAAATTAATCCTGTTTTTTGCTGAGGACTATGCCTTTGGAGTCCTGAACTCCACTCGGAAGATGGTTCAAAAAATAGCAGTCCATGGCAATACCAGTTGCTGGTGATTCGAACTCAGAGAGATCCCACGTGTGTCAGAGTAGAACTGTGCTCCATAAGGTTTTCAATGACTGATTTTTGGGGGAGTAGATCACCAGACCTTTCTTCCGAGGTGCCTCTGGGTGGACTCGAATCTCCAACATTTCAGTTAGCAACTGAACGTGTTGATCATTTGCACCACCCACGGGCTCCAGTCCCTGGCAATACTATTAACAAACGGCACTCTCAACAGCAAAGGATGTTGACTCTCATGATGTTGCCGGGCGAAAACCCCAGGTTTTGCTCAGCGTGACTTGTTACAGCCAATAAACAAGAGGCTGAGGTGGGAGATCGGAAAGACGCCTTTATTTCGTTGCCCAAGGAAAGGAGCAATCGGGGCTGCTGCCTCCAAGACTGCTTACAGGCAGCTTGGGGAGGTGGGCTTTTACAGAGAGCAGACAAGGAAATGCAAATTCATCATGAATGTTCAGGATTGACCTTTATGCAGGTGCTCAGAGCTTGGGGATGACTATGCATTTTCTTTAGATAAGGGTTTGATCCCCCAGGATGGAGGAAGAGGATGGTTTTCCTTCTTTAGGATGTTAAGTCTCCACCCAGAGGCAGGTTGAAGCCATTTGTGGCCCATTCTGTGGTTATCTGGTCGAGGACAATTTCAGAAGAAGGTGCAGCTTATTCTGCTTGGTGTAGGAGGATAAGCTAGAGCAGGCGTCTCCTAGAAGGGCTGGGCTCTGAGGCTGCCTGCCTCAGTAAAGCTCAGAGGAGTTCATTCATATGATGGAATAATATGCAGCCACCGAAGTAATGAAGAAGGGAATGTAAAGGACACGTGTGAAAATGCTCCAATTGTATTTGATTGTGAAGTAGCAACTATTGCATCATCCCACACTGTAAAAAACCAACCAAACAAACAAACAAAAGTAACTATGTTTTGGAAAAATGAAAAGCCTGGAAGACTATCAAAATGTTAACAGTGTTTCTAGGTGGTGGGATCCACTTTAAATATCATAATAATTTGAGAATAGATACTGATGATAATTTGAGGGTAGATGATGGTTAAGAGCTCGGCTGCTAACCAAAAGGTCAGCAATTCAAATCCACCAGCTACTCCTCGGAAACCCTATGGGGGCAGTTCTACTCTGTCCTGTAGGGTCTCTATGAGTCAAAATCAACTTGACGGCCATGGGTTTTGTTTTGTTTTAAATTTGGGGGTAGATATTGCCAGCCCTATACTCTAGATGAGGGAAAACTAAAGCTCAGAGGTAACACACAGTTAAGTGATTCATTCATTCATTCAAGAAATATTTATTAGGCATCTATTATGTAGCAGGAAACCCTGGTGGCACAGTGGTTAAAAGCTTCGGCTGCTAACCAAAAGGTCAGCAGTTGGAATCCACCAGGTGCTCCTTGGAAATCCTATGGGCCAGTTCTACTCTGTCCTATAGGGTCACTATGAGTTGGAATCGACTCGACAGTAACGGGTTGGATTAAGACACTGTGATAGGCCCTGAGTTTTCAATGATGAACAAAACAGATGACTTTAGAAATTTTATTCTGGCTTGTTTCAGGCATACTAAAAAGTACGTTTTTAAATATGTAACTAATATCCACGTACCTAATACTTAGCCAAAGAAATAAAAAATTGCCAACACAATTGAAGATCCCTGTATACTCCTCCCCTTCCCCTGAGGGGTAAACTGTACTTGGGTATTTATCATTCTCGTGCATTTCTTGGATTGCAGTTCATTTTTATCTTCTTTTTGCATGCTCACGTCTTCTAAATTCCCTACGGTGACCATGTATTCTTTTCAAGAAAAAAAAAGTAGAAGTTATTATTTTTTTTTAAACCCAACGAAGGTGATGGAAATAATAAAGAAGAAAAATCCAGAACATTCCAGCCAATGACCTTCCTTTGTCCTGATGGGTCCTTTGGCCCCAGCTACCCCAACTGTCCCCCCGACCTCTCTCCTGAGATCTAGACACCCCTTGGCCAGAAAGGACTCCTTTCAGATCTTTGTGCCCCTAAAAATATTTAAAACACTGTATTTGTTGACGCCTGGAGCTGGGATTGTCAGCCTCCTGATAGGAATTTGTCCTTGATCTCTTGCCACTCCATGGAACCTGCATCCTTCTGGACAACACTGGCGGAGGACAAAGAGGATCAAACGTTCATCCCCGGCAGCAGGGATGAAGCCACTCGAATGCATTTCCAACACAAAAGCTGAAAGGAGAGTGAAACTTTACATTGCCTTTTTATGATGTGTGCCTTAGTCAGCTTCTCTGTTTGCAAAGACAAAAGGAATTAGTATTTAATATGAGTACATGGAGGGAGAGGGGAAGAAGCCATTCTCTGCTGTGTTTTTGAATCTCTAATCTCCTTAAAATGTCAACCTTCAGTCTCTTGATTATGAGAAAGACATTGTCGCCTCTGTTTCTCACGGACGTTGTGAACACCTGGATTTCATCCTTGGACTCAGATCTGAGCTTTAGTGTCAGCTCTGTCACATATGCATTCTGTGACCCCAGGCTTCAGTTTCCTCTCTGGTAAATGGGATCATAACACCTACCTCACAGGGGTGCAATGAGGATTCAGCGAGATGATTCAGGTGTACCAGGTGAAAAAATTATTATGAACTCCATGGACCGAAATGGACTGTTGCCTGTTTGCCTCTTGGGGGTTGAGGGCCTGTAGCCCATTGCCGTCCAAGTCGCTCTGAGTCGGAATCAACTCGAAGGCAACGGACTGCAGGCCCCCACCCCCCAGGAGGCAAACAGGCAACAGTCCATTTAGGTTCCTAGAGTTCGTAAGAACTTTTTCACCTGGTACACCTGGATTATCTCGCTGAATCCTCACTGGACCCCGGTAAGGTGGGTGTTATTACCCCATTTATCAGAAGAGGAAGCTGAAGCCCAGGGTCACAGATTGCACATGTGTCAGAGCTGGCACCAAGGCCAGAGGGCTCTATATCAGTTCTACTCCGTCCTATGGGGTTGCTATCAGTCAGAATCGACTTGAGGGCAACGGGTCTTTTTGGCTGATGCAGAAAGAAAATGAGACATCTGAAATTTGAAAGTGTCTGTCTGGTTTTCTGTGCTGCTTAAAGGCTGAGTCTCAGAATAGTTGACACTTGGTTTTAACAAAGGTTTTGTTTTTTTGTGTGTGTGTGTGTGTTTATGAATATAAGGATAGGCCCAGGGCTAAATTGCCCGGCACAATATAGGAAGGCCTGAGGGTGAGAGCACCTGAGAAAACAGAGGCCTGAGGAGATAGTCTTGCAGGGAGTAGAGAGCTGAGCACCAAGGTCATGTGGAACCCAGCCAATACGCCACTGAGCTGAGCTGGTATTCTCATCCCACTCCACCCGACGCCAGAACATTTGTGTTTCCCATTACACTGAATGAAAGGGAAGGAATCCTCGGGCGCACAAACGGCTAAGTGCTCCACGACTAGCCGAAAGGTTGGTGGTTCAAACCCACCCAGAGGAGCCTCAGAAGACAGGCCTGGCGATCTGTTTCCAAAAGATTAACCAGAAAACCCAAACCCGTTGCCGTGGAGCTGGTGCCAACTCATCATGAACCTTTAGGACAGAGGAGAACTGCCCCATAGGGTTTCCAAGGTTGTAAATCTTTACGGAAACAGATAGCCACATCTTTCTCCCTTGGAGCAGCTAGTGGGTTTGAACCGCTGACGTTTCAGTTAGCAGCTGAGGGCTTTAACCACTGTGCCACCAGGGCTCCTCTCTGAAAGCTTACAGCATTGAAAACTCTTATGGAGGTTTCTACTCTGCACACAGGGGGGGGTCATGAGTTGGAATCAACTCAATGGCAACTAACAACAAGAACAAATGAAAGGGAAGCCTGGAGCGCAAACACATTAACCCAGCAGGCCTTGTTGTTGGTGGTGTTGTGTGCCGTCGAGTCAATTCCAGCTCATAGCGACCCTATAGGACTGAGTAGACCTGCCCCACAGGGTTTCCAAGGCTGTCAGTCTTTATGGGAGCAAATCACCAGGTCTTTTCTCCCACAGAGTTGCTAGGTGGGTTCAAACCACCAACCTTTTGGTTAGCAGCCAAGTGCTTAACCATTGTCCCAAAAGGGCTCCTTCTAGAAGATCCTACTTACATCTTTCCCCACCCCACCCTCCCCTACCCCACCCCACATCCTTCATCCCATTGCTTAGGGTTCTGCTGAGTACAACTGGAATATTGTGTTTCTGTGCTTCGTGCTTCCTGGTGCCTAGGTCTGGCGGGCGGGCTCATCTCTTCTCTCAAGTCTTCCATTGTCAAAATTTCAATCATCCTTACTGCCTAACTTCAAAGCCAGCTGCCCTCTGAAGCTTGCCCTGGCTCCTGGGCCACGTCTGATGGACACCTTGCAGCACACATCTGTCCTATGTCACCTACCACCTCCTAGCTTTACTTACGTGTGCCTTTTCTTACAGGACTGGGCTTCCCTGAGGGGCCAAGGTGGATCTTATTCACTTTTGCATCATTAGTGTCTAGCACAGGACACTCAGACAG
This sequence comes from Trichechus manatus latirostris, assembly GCF_000243295.1. NCBI lineage: Eukaryota > Metazoa > Chordata > Mammalia > Sirenia > Trichechidae > Trichechus > Trichechus manatus. Next base: position 12,946,294 of record NW_004443960.1, read on the forward strand.
TGTGTTGAATGAATGAATACACTCATTTATTCAACTAGTCTTTATTGAGCATCTACTCTGTGCCAGGCATGTGCTAGGTGTTAGGGATATCGTCATGTGTCAAGACAAAAGTCCTTGCCCTAATAGAGCTTATATTCTAGTGACAAGTGACAGACATAATAAATGGATTGAAATTATATAATGTGTTAGAGGTTACCCCTTGCTGTCAAGTGGATTCCGACTCATAGTGACCCTATAGGACAGAGCAGAACTGCCCCATAGGGTTTCCAAGGCTGTAATCTTTACAGGAGCAGGCTGTTAGATCTTTCTTCCGTGGAGTGGCTGGTGGGTTCGAACCCCTGACCTTTTGGTTAGCAGCCAAGTGCTTAATCACTGTGCCACCAGGGCTCCTGTTAGAGCATAATCTGTGATACAGGAAAACAATGGATACAAGTAAGGAGGTTTGGGAGAGCCAGGGGTGTGGGCTGCAATTTAAAACAGGGTGGGCAGGGAGGGTCCCACTAAGAAGATGCCACTTTGAACAAAGACTTGAAGGCAATGAAGGAGGGAGCCATGCAGATACGTGGGGAAGAGCATTCCAGTCAGAGGGAACAGCCAACAAAAAAGCCCTGAGACATGAGCAGCGTTTTGAGAACGAGCAAGGGGGCCAGTGTGGCTGGGGCAGAGCAAACAAGGGTGAGATAGTTGAGGATGTCAGAGGGGTGACAGAGTTGGGGACAGGAGCAGAGACAGCGACAGGAGATCGTGTAAGTCCTTAGAGGCCACTGTGCAGCTCTGGGCCTCACCCTGAGTGAAATGGGGAGGTCCCGGAGGCTTCTGAGGAGAGGCAGGGCACAATCTGACATAATTTCCCAGGATCTCACTGGCTCACGTGTGGAGAATGGACAGCCCAGGAGAGCAATGAAGGAAGAATGACCAAATGAACAACAAATAAATAAATGAGCACCTTAAGGGGGGTAGGGTCGAATTACCTTTCCCTTTTGACAGAAGGAAGCAGGACTTATAAAATAGTCTTGACTAGAACCCACTAAGGAAGTCTTTTCTGAAGGTTATGTTGGCTTCTGAGAAATGTCAGCACTTCTCTTGGCTCAAATGGAAAGGATTTTTTTTTTCTTTCACAATTATACGTACAAATGTAGATGAGATGTGGAAATTTTTATTCCCTTTGGTATTTTCCTTCTCTGTCTCTCTCTCTCTCACACACACACAT
>NW_004443960.1:12947603-12991753 GCF_000243295.1 Trichechus manatus latirostris
AATAAAACTCTAACACTTTCCTCTTTGAAGACTGGATATCAATCTTAGCTTTGGCTCTTACCATCTTGACCAAACCTCCCTGAGTCTCAGTTTCCTCATCCATAAAATGGAGTTAATAATGCCGACCTCCCCTCACTGGTTTGTGTGAGAACCGAATAAGCTGCCAGCAGTGTTTCCTGTTTCCAGAACTTTCTTGGTCATAAAGATGCACCTGGAAAGCTTATTAAAAATACAGATTCCTGGTCCTCAGCACAGGACTACTCATTTGAGTTCCTCAGGAGAGGAGCCTAGGAACATGGATTTTTGATACATACCCCAGGTGAGTCTGATAACCAGCCAATTTGAGACACACTGAGCTACTGTCTATGGAAGAGCTTTGTAAACTGTAAAGTGACTTCTCAAATGCTAGCATATATACTTACAGTCATTTTTACTTCCTATCACTAACCCTTGTGGCCCTGGTGGTGCAGTGGTTAAGAGCTTGGCTGCTAACCAAAAGGTAAGCAATTAGAATCCACCAGCCGTTCCTGGAAACCCTTTGGGGCAGTTCTACTCTGTCCTATAGGATTGCTATGTGTTGGAATCGACTCGACGGCAATGGGTTTGGTTTGGTTTTTCACTAACCTTCATACTTGGCAGAGTTGATTCCAGAGTTACCAGATATAAGCGGGGCAGCTTCATGAGTGTGCAACTGTGCGGTTGCTCAGGGCCCCACGCTCAGAAGGCCCGATGCTTGGTTTAGTGCTCTGCTGTTACCAACTTCAAATTTTTAATACCTCTTTTTTTTTAACAAGGAGCCCTACATTTTCATTTTACACTGGGCTCCACAAATTATGTAATTGTTCCTGAATATAAGTAAAGAGATTATGATGAAGCCAGTTGAAAGTTGGAATTCCCTACCTGTGTATGGAGTCCAAGGAGCCCTGATGGCGTAGTGGTTAAAGCACTCAGCTGCTGACCAAAAGGTTGGCGGTTTGAACCTACCAGCTGCTCTATGGGACAAAGATGTGGCAGTCTGCTTCCATAAAGATTTACAGCCTTGGAAACCCTATGGGGCAGTTCTACTCTGTCCGATAGTGTCTCTATGACTTGGAATCAACTCTATGGCAATAGGTTTGGTTTTGATTTCGATATGGAGTCCAGGAGCCCTGGTCACACAGAGGTTAAGCACTTGGCTACTAACTGAAAGATCAGTGTTTCAAACCCCAAACCACTCTGTGGGAGAAAGATGTGGCAGTCTGCTCCCATAAAGATGACAGCCTTGGAAACCCTATGGGTCAGTTCTACTCTGTCCTATAGGGTCACTATGAGTCAGAATCAACTCAGTGGCAACAGGGCAGGGTATGGAGTCCCTGGGTGGCTCAAACGGTTAAGCACTCAACTACTAGCCAAAAGGTTGGTGATTCTAACCTACCCGGAGGTGCCTCAGAAGATAGGCCTGGCAAGCTGCTTCCAAAAGGTCACAGCCTTGAAAACCCTATGGAGCACAGTTCTACTCTGCACACATGGGGCTGCCATGGGTCGGAGTCAACTAACAACAACACCTGTGTATGGCACTTGCTAGAATTACCAGCCATGTCCCCACAGATTCACTTGATGGACTCTCACATCAGCTTTGGGAGATGGGTCTTTTTATACCCATTGTTCAGATGAAAATATTATGCCTCACAGTGCTTGAGTGACATACTCAAGGAGTGCAAAACTAGTTGGTGGTAAAGCTTAGAACCTTTTCTGCTACAGGAAGCAATGGTTGGTTAAGGGGTTTGCAGAGTCCAGGGTCCCCTGAATTAGACCCTACAGGAGACGAGCTTGGGAATAAGTATTTAAAACAAGAGTACCAGATGATTTTTTTTAAATCAGTAATTAAGTTAGGATAATTCTGGTCTAAAGTTATTGCTGAGCTCATTAATTCCCAACCTGCCTGTGAAACTTGTTTGAAAACGCAGATTCCAAAGCTCTGCTCCAGGATGCTGAATCAGTATCTGTAAGGAAGGGCATGCTTTTACATCACTTACAAAGGCCATTTGGATGCTCTTCTTGTATTGGAAAGTACTGATGTAGGTGATTGATTTGGAAGCCACCCCCTCAGTCATTCAGTGACATCCATCTACCTCTTTTCTTTCTGATTATGGACACTTACACTTTGCCCCTTGCAGACTGGCCTCTGGAGGGAACTCTGAGCTACCTGAGAAGGACAAAGACCCAATCAATCGGTATGCTCCTGGAGAAGTTTATTATCACTCTAAAGTTCAAGAAAAGAGTATACATGGAGGCACGGATGTCTGTTGACGCTCATCTTTCCAGAATCAGATATTCGTTATGCTACTCGTTTCTGAAAACCTGGATCCAGGACAAATATCTCACTTTTGTAGGTCTCATGTTGACTTTTACAGACCAGAGGATGGAACTAGGTCTCTATTATGGTCTTCCATGACTCAGGGCAAGAGTAATCTAGGGAATTAACAAGGGATGTTCTAAAACAATTAGATTCCCTGGATGGTGCAAACGGTTAACCTCTAACCAAAATGTTGGAGGTTCCAATTCACCCGGAGGAGCCTCGGATGAAAGGCCTGGCTAAAAATTAGCCTTTGAACACAGTTTGGAGCACAGTTCTACTATGACACACATGGGGTCACCATAAGTCAGAATCAACTTGATGGCAAGTGGTTTGGTTTGGTTTTTGTATTTGTACTACATGGCTTTAGTAGGCAGAATTCCAAGATGACCCCAAGATTCCTGCTCTCTGGAATACATGCTATATATATATATATATATATATACTATATAATTTCCTCCACTTGAGTGTAGGCAGGACTTGTGAATTATGGGATTTCACTCCCATGATTAGGTTATGCCATGTGGGAAAAGTGGAGAGATTTTGTACATGTAATTAAGGTTCCTAATCAGTAGATTTTACATTAATGAAAAGGGACATTATCCTGTGTAGACTGACCTAATCAGGTGAGCTCTTAAACAAAGTCTGAGAGATAAGTAGCAGCAGAAGATGCTTTCCTAGTGTCCTTGAAGAAGTTAGCTCCCATGTTCTAAGAGGAGAGGGCTACGTGGCAAGGACCTGAGGGCAGCCTATGGGAGCTGAGAGTGGTTCCTGGCCAACAGCTAGCAAAGGAGACCTCAGTCTCATACAGTCACAAAGAAATGAATTCTGCCAACAGTCAGTGAGCTTGGTTGAGGACCCCGAGCAACAGATGAGATCACAACTCTAACTGACACTTAGATTTCAGCCTGCTCAGACTCTAAGCAGAGAACTCAGCTAAGCCACGCCTGGACTCCTGACCCACAGAAAGAGTAAGATAATAAATTTGTGTTGTTTAAGCCACTAGCTGGAGCCCTGGTGGTACAGTGATTAAGAGCTATGGTGAGCTACAGCTGCTGAGTAAAAGGTCAGTAGTTAGAATCCACCAGCCACTCCGTGGAAACCCTGTGGGGCAGTTCTACTCTGTCCCATAGGGTTACTATGAGTTGGAATTGACTTGACGGCAATGGATAGCAGCAACAGAAAGCTGATACAAATAGTAAAGTGCCTGGCACATAGCAGACCCATTAGTAAATACTGTTGAATGAATGAATATCCAATTTTGTTTTGAAATACATTTCTGGAGATAGAAGGTAGATTTTAGTTTGGAAAGGAAGGAAAACAAACGCTTGATGGGGAGGAAGTAAAAGGAAAGGAAGAAACTAAATATGGACAAATGTTTTATGATTTTTCTAAGGGTGAGCCTTGGCCTTACATCTCAGCATATATAACCCAGGACTTATTTACCCAAATGTCTGGAATTACATGGAGGAGGAAATATTGGGGAGGTAGACATGGAAGAAGGAGCCCTGGTGGTGCAGCGGTTAAGAACCCAGCTGCTAACTTAAAGGTTGGGGGTTTGAATCCAGCTAGCAGCTCTGCAGGAGAAAGGCCTGATGATCTGCTCCTATAAAGATTACAGCCTAGAAAACCCTATGGGGCAGTTCTACTCAACGGCACCGAACAACAGCAGCAAGAAGATATGGAAGAATGAGTTTGACTCAATGTAAAGTGAAAAGGGTTGTATGCAGAAGAATTAACAGAAGAAACTCAACTGGAATCCCATTCAAGGGTGAAAAAAAGCAAATTTCATTCCTTGTATTTCTAGAAATTTAAATGAAATGGAGACCCTAACCCATGTAAGCCTCAGGACACACTGAAACCCTTAAGTTAATGCACAAAGCAGAAAGAAAAAAGCTGCCAGGGGTAGAAGTCTTAGCATTTTCTTGGTTTGTTTGCTTTGTCCTCTTTTCCAAAGCAGTGAAAAACTTGTCATCCACACCTTAATTACAGCAGCACCCACTGCTTCTTAAGACTTGCCAAGCCACTCACCAAGGGCTCCCAGGGTCTCAGCCTGTGTGAGTAGAAAGCAAACTACATTGTGGTCGAGAGACATTGATTTTTCCCTCTGGCTCTGCAACTCCTACTTTATGAGAACAGTAGCAAGTCCCTTCACTTCTGGATCCCAGCTGTTGTAAAAGAGGAATAATGACTGAAACTATCCATCATCACTCCGGAATTAGTGTGGGGGTCACACGAATACAGAGCTCAGTGTCTGGAACTATGCAAATGTGGGACTTATTAAAAGCTGGTCACACAGAGGAGTCAGTCAACAGTTTTCTGGCAGAGATTTCATCTTCTTTCTTTGTCTTCTGCTCAGCAATCAGTAAAGGGCTCAGGACCCAAGAAACAATCCATCTCCCAAAGCTGTTGTTGAAAGACTTGATTCTGTCAGCATTCCCAGGAAGCTAGCGCATCAGGAAAATGAGAACAGCTATTGTTTTACAAACAGGGCACTGGGATCCATGGGCTGTGTTCCAGACTAGACAAAGTTATTCTGCTGATGCGAAGTTTGACTGTTATTCATGCAACAAATATTACTGAACATCTTCTCTCTGTCTGGCTGTGGACATGAGGTATTGTGTGGCAAATGAAACAAACCCCTTGCCTTCGTGGAAGTTGAAGTGTCTTCTAAAGACAACCTTTGCCTATCACACCTCTCCTTGACTTCATCTCACATATATACAGTTCCAAATCTTCTAATAATACCACTTTGTTGAGGTACCTCCTTCATGAAGACTTCCCTCATTCTCTCAGCTGAAAGTTGTCCTCAGAACATCTAGGCACTCAACTTGGAGCACTCATCATGGTCTACCTTGTGATATGAACCTCTCTTCTCACCTACTTCAAGCAGCTTCAGGCCAAGATGGCACCTTGATCTTCTTGGTATTACTCACAACATGTTGCACCATAGCTCACCCCACTCAATGAATGCCCATTAATATCAGTGGCTCTCAACTTTGTTGCTTCAACACATTGTGTCTCATATAATTTGTTTCTGATTAAAAAAAAAAAAATAGGGAGGGAGGGAGGAAGAGCCGGAGGGAAGGAAGAACAGAGGGAAGAGACAGAGAGAGAGAAAGACAGCTAGCTGCCATTGAGTTGCTGACTCTGACTCATGGTGACCTTATGTACAACAGAACAGAACATTGCCCACTCCTGCATCATCCTCACAATAGCCAGCATGTTGCATCGTCCATCGTTGCAACTATTGTGCCCATTCCATCTCACTCACTCACCTTCACTTGCCCTCTGCTTCACCAAACATGATGTCCTCCTCCACGGATTGATTCCTCCTGATGATGTGTCCAAGACAAGTGAGTCGAACAATGTTCCGTTGTGATCCATAGGTTTTCATTGCCTAATTATTGGAAATTGATCCCTAGGTCTTTCTTCCTAGTCTGTCTTAGTCTGGAAGCTCTGCTGAAACTTGTCTACCATGGGTGACCCTGCTGCTATTTGAAACACTGGTGGCATAGCTTCTAGCATCACAGCAACATGCAAGCCACCACAGTGTGACACATTGACAGACAGACTGGTGGTGGAGAGAGATGTGTGTGTGTAGTGAGAAAGAGAGTCAGTTAGTTAGTTAGTTAATGGGTATCTTTACTTTTTAAAGTAAATTAGAGCATATTCGAAGTTAGTCCTATAGTCCTATTACGCTGATTTAAGTCATTCTGAGTGCTGTCTGGAATGGGAGAGACAGAGATGGGACTATCGCTTGGGAACTAGTAACTGCATGACCTGAGGACATTCATGGGGATTTGCCGTAAACATGATCCTTACTATAACTTAGATTGTACAAACAAATGAATATTGAGAGGTGCTTATTTAAGACATTTAAAAAATATCTTTATTGTATAAATAATATAAACATATATGAAGAATGTATCAAGTGTAAAGTAAAAATCTCCTCTTTCTAAACTCATTATCTATATGTAACCGTAGTGGACGGATTCATCAATAGCCTTCCAGATTTTTTTCTATGTCCATATGTACATTATTGTGTCTCTATATGGAGTTACACTTTAAAACTCTACCCTAATCTGTATAAGGAACATAGAGTATTTCATTGCATGGATGAACTGCCATTTATTTAGACAATCCTCTCTCGTTGGACATTCAGGTTATTCCCCATTTTTCGTTATGACAAACTGTGCTGCAATAAACATCCTTATACACACAGCTTTGTGCACTAATGTGGCTGTTTCTGGAGGGCAAATGACTTTAGCTGTCACTTGGCACTATCAAGATTTGAAACGCACATCTCCTTTGACCCTACAGAGCCTCTTTTTGGCTACTCTTCAACAAATTGTCATCTCATCGACACTGACGAGTACTCCCTCCCCTCAACCCTAAATCATTCTCCTACAATAGCTTTAAGTACAAAGCTTTAGGGAGGAAGAAGAACACTGTTGAGCTGATGCTGTCAACAGGCATGATGGCTTCTGTTCTGCCAAATGATTGAGGAGGGTAGGCAGCGCCTACCAAAGGTAGGGAATCAAAGCTCGGTGATCGCATTTATCAGCCCATTATATGCCACTTCTCTGTGGATTCTGATCTAGGGAAGACTTCACTGTTTAAAAGATTTGAAACCTGCTCGCCTGAAAGTCAGAAGTTGACCTATAAATGGTATGAGATGGGGCAATCTCTCCTTGCCCCTGCTCAGCGAGTCATCATCTTTGTCTCAGATCCAGCCAGTGACACTTCTGAATCAGTTCCATGACGTTCTCCAAGTCTTTTGGATCACATTTTCCCGATAGCCCCCAGTGGGCAGTAAAAACTGGGGAAGAAGGACAGACAACCCTTCCATTTCCTTTCATGCATGAGTCTCCAAGTTGGGCAAAGTGTTCAAAGAACTTTGCAGGTTTCTCCATCCGCACTGCACATACAGGGAACTTAACGCTTCAGAAGATATCTGTGTTCATTCAACTACTTTCTGAAAGTGAATCTATAAAATATAATGAAGACCTTCTGTGATACTGGGCTGTTCTTGGAACACCACTTGCTTGAGCCTATGAGAAGGAATGATCAACCACAAAAATGTCATCAGCTTTCAGCATGCAGCAGCAGATAAATCAGGCTTCTATAGCATCAAAGTCTATTGGCCTGCAGAGGACCAAGTGAGGGATTTGCACATTTGCAATCCTCCTGCTGTGTAAGGCCACCAGCTGTGTCTACCTCAGTGGTTAGACTGAGTACTTTTAAATCTGTCTACATGATGTTGAATCAGTTCAAGGAAGAGTCTTTAGTTCTCGACCATGGATGATTCAAATCAAGATAGAGAAACAAAAAAACCTCATCCTCAGCTCCTAACTCCAGGAGTGACTCTGAGTGGCAGCTCATGTAGGAAAAGATATGATTCATCAAACTACAAAAAACAAAAAACAAACAAACAAACAAAACTCCTCCTTGCCCCCCCAAAAAGACCTGAAAGTCTATAATATAAAATTGATCCATAATCACCTTTCCTACCACTGCCACCATTACGGTAGTCTAGTCAGCATGAAATGGATAAAAAGTTAACTTTCATCTACTGCAGCCAAGGGGGGTATTTAATAGTGTTACACAGGAAGTGACACAGTGGGGGATCATTTTCAGCTTGGACATATTGAAAATTATCTTTCCTACCTACAAGGGATAGAAATGAAAAGCCCTCCTCCTTCAACCATAGCTCAAACAGAACACAGAGGCAGCAGTAGGTGAGATAGAAGATTCCATGGAAATAGAGAAGTTATTTCTGGATAATTGGCAGCAGACATGTTGCAGAGCACATGGAAGGGAGGATCTCCATAGCAACACAGTTGATGATGGCTCCATATTTAAACTAAATGTTGAGCCTTTGTACTTCCAGAGACAGAAATTTCTGCAGTTCTTGGTAATAAGTCCTCTAACTCAAGAAAGCAAGCTTCCCTATTAAGTCCTCTAACTCAGGAAAGCAAGCTTTCCCAGTGACGATTAACTGGATATTAATTATAAGCCCTATTGTATAGTATTTATAGTTTGTATTATATAATTATGCTTGTAACAAATGTTTAATAAAATTGTACATAACATCATTTATTTATTCTCAATGAATACTTATTTTGCTTTTATAGAATTTTGTGTTATAGATTTACAGAACCTCACCTCATTCTATATTCTGGTGTGTACGGTGGGCTCAGATTGACAGCACCCCTTGCAAAATTCTTCCATGTATAAGTCAGGATTAGTTTTAGGCAAATTTAGGTTAGTGAGAAAACCAAACCAAATCCATTGCCACTGAGTTGATTCTGACTCATGGCAACTCCATGTGTTACAGAGTAGAACTGCTCCATGGGTTTTCTTGGCTGTAATCTTTATAGAAACAGATCACCAGGACTTTCTTTCACTAGCGCTGCTGGGTGTGTTCAAACCACTAACCTTTCGGCTGTAGTCTAGCAATTGTTTTTACCACCCAGTGACCCAAAATTCTTCCCTGAATAAAGCTTAGTCCATCACCAAGTCAGAGAGGACAACACTCTTCTTCCATAACAAATATAACAACAGGGCTATCTTTGCTCTTGGTGTTTATTTTGATCTGCTGTGACCTGTTTGAAAATATTACGATAGGGTTGAGGGCATAATAGTGATCTTTATGCACCCTAAAGTTTTCTTTCCCATTCATTTCCCTTTAAAGACTGGAAAGATTGAAAGTTGGCCATTGGCACCTCCAGGAACTCCTTCCAATGCCACATCCCCCACCGAGCGACACTGCCCACCTCCTGGTAGCTGGTTACGTCACCCTTTCCACTGGCCATGGCACGCCTACTAATCTACTCTTGGTTATTCTTTTTTTTGTTGTTATTGCTGTTCTTTAAGTGACACTAATTCAAGTTAGTCTGTCATACAAAAATTTATACACATATCGTTATACGACCCTAGTTGCTCTCCCTATACTGTGACAGCACGCTCCTCCTTTCCACCCTGGATTTCCGATATCCATTCAATCAGTCCTGACCTTCTCTGCCTTCTCATCTCACCTCTGGACAGGAGCTGCCCATTTAGTCTCATGTATCTACTTGAGCTAAGTACACTCTTCGTGAGTATCATTTTATGTCCCATAGTCCAGTCTAATCTTTGTCTGAAGAGTTGGCTTTGGGAATGTTTTCAGTTCTGGGCTAACAGAGAGTCCAGGGCCATGTCTTCTGGGGTCCCTCTAGTCTCAGTCAATACTCTTGGTTATTCTTGCTATTAGTTGCCATTGAGTCAATTCCAACTCATGGCAACCCCATGTGTGCAGAGTAGAACTGCCCCATCGAGTTTTCTAGGCTGTGACCTTTCAGAAGCAGATCACCAGGCCTCTTTTCTGAGGTGCCTGTGGGTGTGTTCAAACCACCAACCTTTCCACTAGTAGCTGAGCACTTAAGCGTTTGTGCCTCCCAGAGACTACCCTATTCTTCGTTAAGAGTACCGTAAAATGAAGTCTTTCTTCCAGGGTGTTATGTTGTTAGGTGCCATCGAGATGATTCTTACTCAGTTTTAAATTTTCCTACTCCCAAGGGCACTAATATTTTAACAGGAGGACAAAGCTGTTAGCCAAAGAAATTGAAATATCAACAATCTGTTGAGGGTCTTTTTCAGTCAGCATAAATGTAAATTGCAGGCATCCAGATGGTTACATACGTGGCAATATTTTTTTAAAAATATGACCTTATTCTTATGCTTCATTTTCTATCGCCTGGTAAAATAATACAATCTACCCCCAACACAGGAAAGGCATTTCTTAAAGCTTTTTTTTTTGACTGAAAAATTCTACTTCTGGTAATTCATCCTAAGTAATCCAAAACATGAAAGAGATTTTAGCCATGTTAATCACGGTGTCATTTTAATAGCTAAAAATTGGAAATAATCTAAATGTCCACCAATAGGAGAGTGATTAAGTAAATTATGATACATTGATTTATGATGAGATAATATTCTGAAATATTAATCTTTGTGCTTTTCTTTTTGACGCTCCCTTATACATGACCCCTCTCCTAGTTAATCAGAGGCATTCAAAGGAAATTGGGATTGTTATGGTAAGAATAGAAAGAAACAGTCAATATCTCATCTTTTTAACTTCCAAAATAAGCTTTGATGATCACAAGGAATGGCGTTTGGTGAAAGCTGATTATGCAACAATGATTGGCTGGAAAGAAAAGAGTGGGCAATCATGCCTTCCATTTCTGTTCTTGGTTGGGAGGAGAGATAGGGCATGATCTTGGAGGCGGGCTGTTGCTTAAAATTAGGGGAATGGACCCAGGGGGTCAGCATGAAGAGAAGTCAGCATTAAGAGACAGGCCAGACATCCCCACTGGAGGAAGTCTGCCTCGGGCCAATGCTGAGAACCCCAGTGAGCAGACTTCCCTGCTGTCAGTGGGCCTTCCAGCAATGGCTACCTGCAGATCTCCTAGGGGTCATCTTGCAGAAGGATGACTACCTATTTCCTGAGCCTTTGAAGCACTCCAGACGACCCCACATGGACTAACGCATTTCAGGACACTCATGAGCCCCTCAACCCAAAGTGGTGGTGGTGGTGGTAATTGCTGTCGGGTCTGGTACGTTGCCTCTTATAGGACGCCATTAAAAAAAGCATTTCCACCAAGTCTGTACCAGCATGAGGGAAGCTTTCGTTACTGTGTTATGTGAATAAAGCAGAATTCAGTACTGTACCTAAAGTGTGACTTCAATCATACAAGAAATACCCATAGGAAGAACAAAAGCCACCAACGTGTTAATAATAATTGACTGTGGATGATAGGAGAATTATGGGTGATTTGAGATTTCTTCTTTTATTTTTCTGCATTACAAACTTTCTCTATAATGAGCACATATTACACTTAAAATCAAGGGAAATAACACATATTTAGTGCTTCTGGAGTTTCTCAAACACACACACGCACACACGCACACATACACAGACACAGACGCTCGCGCGCGCACGCGCGCACACACACGTTGAATTGTTAACTCCAGTTCCTTGAAGGAATTGTATATTTTGGCAACAGCGAGAGAGGCCACAGAAATGTTTCTAACTAGAGTAATTCAAGAGTATTTTAAAACCCTGCAGAACAAGCAGGGAGTAGCAATTATGCTAAATTTATCCTCTCAATTACTTTGGTAGGAGGGACAGGGTCGCAGATGGAGAGAAAGAGGTCAACACAAGTCACATTTGATCAGCCCTGTCATCTTTCTCTATTCTTATCATTTGGAATGGTCTGGATGTACCAACATTTCCAAGTAGAATGAAAGCTTTCATTTTTTTTTTTCTTTAAAGTATTTTGTTGAGAATACAGACAGCAAAATATGCACCAATTCAACCGTTTCTACATAGGCAATTCAGTGACACTGATGACATTCTTTGAGTTGTGCAGCCATCCTCTCCCTCCTTTTCTGAGTTGTTCCTCCTTCATTAACACAAACTCACTGCCCCCTAAGGTTCCTAGCTAATCATCTGAGTTGCTGTTGGCGCTTTGATCCCCTATAGATAGTTCTTAAAAGACCATAGTGCTCAAGGCAGACATTTTTAACTAGTTAAGCCAGACTATTGTTTGGTTTTAAGAAGACTTTAGGGGATATTTTTGGTTTAGAAAGCTTTTGTTCATTTTCACTCTTTATATGATGTCCCTTTTTTTGATTTTATCTTTTTTTAAAAATTTTTTTTTGTTGTGTTAAGTATGTAGGTAACAGAACATTTGCCATTTCTACAGTCGTCACATATACAAGTCAGTGACATTAATTACGTTCATCATAGTGTTCAACCGTCACCATTAACTGTTCCTGAATTTTCCCATCACCCCTAACAGAAGCTCAGTGTCCCCTAAGCATTACATCTTCCTTTCCCCTCCGTCCCCCAGGCCCCTGGTAGCCACTAATAAACTTCAGTATCTATGCATTTGCCTACCCTAGATATTTCATATAATTGGACTTATACGATATTTGTCTTTTTGTGAGTGATTTATTTCACTCAGCATAATGTTTTCAAGGTTCATCCATGGTATAATATGCATCAGAACTTCATTTCTCTTTAGAGCTGAGTAATATTCCATTGTATGTATGCACCACGTTTTGTTTCTCCATTCTTCTGTGGATGAATGCATATGCTTAACTTTCATGTCGTTGAATTTATCAGTCTTTTTCTTTATGTGTTGTGCTTTTTGTGTCCTGTTTAAATTCATGAAAATAATCCCTGTAAATTATTCTCTACTAAAAGACTATAGTTTTCCCTTGTACATTTAAGTGTTTACTCCACTTGGAATTCACTTTTGTGTATAATGTGAGGTTGGGATCCAATTCTATGTTTTTCCTTAGAGGTAGCAAATGTCTCAGCACCATCGATTAAAACGTCCACCTTTCCTCCACTGATCTGCAATAGCACCTCCACCATATTGCTGTTGTTGACCGCTGTAGAGTCGACTCCAGCTCATCATGATCTCACGCGCAATAGAACAGAACACTACCTGATCCTGCGTCATCCTCACAATCGCTGGCATGTTTGAGTCCATCGTTGTGATCACCATGCCAGTCTGTCTCACCAAAGGTCTCCCTTGTCCTCACTGGCCCTCTGCTTCACCAAACATGATGTCCTCCTCCAGTGGCTGATCTGTTCTGACAACATGTCCAAAGCAAGCAAATCAGACCATGTTCCGTTGTGATCCATAAGATGTTCACTGGCTAATTTTCATAAGTAGATGGCCAGGCCTTTCTTCCTAGTCTGTCTTAGTCTGGAAGCTCCACTGAAACCTGTCCACCGTGAGTAACCCTGCTGGCATTTGAAGTACTAGTGGCATAGCTTCTAGCATCGTAGAAACACGCAAGCCGCCATAGAATGACAAATTGACAGAGGGGTGGTGGCCTCTTATATGGGCTTTCTATTCTGTTCCACTGGTCTCTTTTGTCTATATCTCTGCCAATACCATACCAGTTTAATTACTACAGATTATTTATAGCAAGTCTTGGTATCTAAGAGAGACACCATAAATTGAAAAGAAGTGCTGTGCTGAGAACTAGCTAGAGAACTCACTTTGCAACCTCCAGTTGTTGTTGTCAGGTGCCGTCGAGTTGGTTCTGACTCATAGCAACCCTGTGTACAACGGAACAAAACACCGTCTGGACCTGCAGCATCCTCACAATCATTGTTATGATTGAGCCCATTGTTGCAGCCACTGTGTCAATCCATCTCCTTGAGGGTCTTCCTCTTTTACTCTGACCTTCGACTTTACCAAGCATGATGTCCTTCTCCTGGGACTGGTCCCTCCTGATAACACGTTCAAAGTAGAGGAGATGAAGTCTTGCCATCTTTGCTTCTAAGGAGCATTCTGGCTGTACTTTTTCCAAGATAGATTTGTTTGCTCTTCTGGCAGTCCATGGTATGTTCAATATTCTTCACCAACACCATAATTCAAAGGCATTCTTCAGTCTTCTTTATTTGTTGTCCAGCTTTCATATGTGTATGTGGTGATGGAAAATAGCATGGCTTGTGTCAGGTGCACCTTAGTCCTCAAAGTGACATCTCCGCTTTTTAACACTAATATAGAGAGATCTTCTGTGGCAGATTTGTCCAATGCAATGCAATGCAATTTGGTTTCTTAACTGCTGCTTCCATGGCTGTTGATTGTGGATCCAAATAAAATGAAGTCCTTGACAACTTCAATATTTTCTCCATTTAGCATGATGTTGCTTATTGGTCCGGTTGTGAAGATTTTTGTTTTCTTTATGTGAAGGTGCAATCCATACTGAAGGCTGTAGTCTTTGATTTTTATCAGTAAGTCCTCTTCACTTTCAACAAGCAAAGTTGTGTCATCTGCACAACACAGGTTGTTAATGAGTCTTCCTCCAATCCTGATGCCCCATTCTCCTTCATATAGTCCAGCTTCTTGGATTATTTGCTCAGCGTACAGATAGAATAAGCATGGTGAAAGGATACAACCCTCACACACAACTTTCCTGACTGTAAACCACGCAAAATCCCCTTGTTCTGTTCGAATGACTGTCTTTTGGTCTATGTACAGGGTCTGCATGAGCACAATTAAATGTTCTGGAATTCCCATTCTTCACAATGTTATCCATAATTTGTTATGATCCACACAGTCGAATGCCTTTGCATAGTGAATAAAACACAGGTAAACATCTTTCTGGTATTTTCTGCTTTCAGCCAAGACCCATCTGACATCAGCAGTGATATCCTTCATTCCACGTCCTCTTCTGAACCCAACTTGAAATTCTGGCAGTTCTCTGTGTATGTACTGCTGTAACCACTTTTGAATGATCTTCAGCAAAATTTTACTTGTGTGTGATATTAATGATATTGTTTGATAATTTCCACATTGTGTCAGATCACCTTCCTTTGGAGTGGGCACAAATATGGATCTCTTTCAGTCAGTTAGCCAGGAAGCTGTCTTCCAAATTTCTTGACATAGATGAGTAAACACCTCCAGCACTGCATCTGTTTGTTGAAACATCTCAGTTGGTATTCTGTCAATTCCTAGAGCCTTGTTTCTCACCCTTCTCTTCAGTGCAGCTTGGACTTCTTCCTTCAGTATCATCGGTTCTTGATCATAAGCAACCTCCTGAAATGGTTGAACGTCAACTGATTCTTTTGGTATAGTGAGTCTGTATATTCCTTCCATCTTCTTTTGATGCTTCAATATTTTGCCCGTAGAAGCCTTCACTATTGCAACTCGAGGGTTGAATTTTTTCTTCAGTTCTCTCAGCTTGAGAAATGCTGAGTATGTTCTTCCATTTTGGTTTTCTAACTCCAGGTCTTTGCACAATTCATTATAATAGTTTACTTTTTCTTCTCAAGCCTCCCTTTAAAATCTTCTGCTCAGCTCTTTTAGTTCATCATTTCTTCTATTAGCTTTAGCTACTCTGAGTTCAAGAACAAGTTTCAGAATCTCTTCTGGCATCCATTTTGGTCTTTTCTTTCTTTCCTGTCTTTTTAATGACCTCTTGCTTTCTTTATGTATGATATCCTGATGTCATTCCACAATTCCTTTGGTCTTCAATCATTAGAACTTCTGGTATCCAAACAAAAATAGTAGACATGTATGCCCCATTGTTAGATTCAACTTGCCTTGCATTTGTTTATTTGGAGTGTTTACCTCTATACTACCCATCCCACATGAATGTGCCATTACCAGAGATTCATGCCTTTGTCACGTACCAGGTACATGGGGTTTACAAAAAAAAAAAAAAGAGAAAATGAAAGGGTTAAAGATAAACAGCACCATGGTTAAAATAACAAAATTGAGTTACAATTAGGGTTTCTATCTAACACTGTCTGGGGTAAGAGGGAAGGCATGTCCAGACTTCATGGCAGCATTGACATCTCGTTATTCAGAATTCTGACAGGTTGGATTAGCCTAATTTAGGCAGGTGGAAAACTGGCGTATCACCGATATTACGGAGACTGCCAAATCACCCCCAAGGCTGGCATGCTCTGAATTTGGCACTGAAGAAGATGAAACATCTACTCTGGATCATCTTCTTGTTACTATTCATCGGACAGCACTACGTGCTTCTGCTTCTCAGTAGCAGAGCCAAGCATGACCTGTCAGGTCAAAAATGGACAGCCAAGGAAGGTATTTTTTTAAACATGAACATTCACCCCCAAGTTGTATTAAAGTAAGACTTGGATGAAGAGTGAAACAGACATCTTCCAGACTCTGCCGATAGTGTTATTCTTGGGTATATATGACTTCCATATGGTTATAGCAAGGTCACTCCTAGTTCCATCTTCTATGAATATTCAAAACATTTTCTCTTACTGAAGTTTCCCCCTTAGGTGTCTAAAAGGCATTGCATAACAACAGCAGCAGGTAAATTATATTTCTGAAAACTCATTAGGCAATGACCTAAGCATAAGGAGGTCATGTATGGGCTCATTGTCTTGCTTAAGTTTTTTGCTTTGGAGTAAATGAATATTTCCTTTGTCTCACTCTGGAGTATTTCTGGAAATAGCTGGTTTGGTGTTTAAAAATTTGTTTTAAATTCTCGTTTAAAACCAAATAGGCTAAGTTTTTACACACTCAAATGTACTTATCACAACTTGTCTTATTCTTGGCCAAACATTCATGGTTGAGGGGGTCAGGTATGGATGATGTGCTTATCAGAGAGGGTGATATGAAGCAGATTTATTCACTACCCTATAATGAAATGGCCTGGGCCTTTTTCCAGAAAACTGGCATATGGAGGTGATATTCACAACCCCAGACTGTCCATCATGCTTACTACTTACCCGGCCAGCCATCTGGTCTCCAGAGAAAAGGAGAAGAGTGGTTTAATGAATGCCTGGGCAAAGTGGTCATTTGGCCGTTCACTATACTCATTTCCCTCTTTCCATTCTACCAATTTAGCAAGTTTCAAGCTTTGGTCAAAACTGTAATTTTGAGAAAGAAAGAAACTTTGTTATAAGATAATGATAACGATATTGTTGTTAGGTGCTGTCAAGTTGGTTACGACTCACAGCAACCCTATGTATAACAGAACGAAACATTGCTCAGTTCTGTGCCATTCTCACAATAGTAGGTACGTTTGAATCCATTGTTGTAGCCACTGTGTCAGTCCTTCTTGTTGGTGCTCCTCTTTTTTGCTGACCCTCTACTTTACCAATTCTCTAGGAATTGATCCATCATAATAACATGTCCAAAGTAAGCAAGACAAAGTCTCACCATCCTCACTTCTAAGAAACATTCTGGCTGTACTTCTTCCAAGACAGATTTGTTCGTTCTTCTGGGAGTCCATGGTATATTCAATATTCTTCACCAACCCCATAATTCAAATGCATCCATTCTTCTTCAGTTTTCCTTTTTGTTGTCCAGCTTTCACATGCATATAAGGTGAAATAATAATGATGACTGTATATCTGTATCCTTTCCCTTGGTGATTTATCCCTTCCCATGGCTTTGATCAACATCTACATGCTGTTGACTTCCATATCCATGCCTCTAACCACGTGAGGATAGTGCAGGACTGGGCAGTGTTTTGTTCTGTTGTACACAGTGTCTCTATGGTTGGAACTGACTCGACAGCACCTAACAACAACAACAACAACAACCATGACTTCTCCCTTGAGCTGCAGACATGATCTACAACTACCTGCTTAATAACTCCATTTACATATCAATAAACATCTCTATCTAACATGTTCAGAATAAATACTTCCTTTTCCCTGCAAATTTATGGCTTCCTTAGTCTTCTCCATCTTAATGAATGATAACATCATCAAAGTTCCAAAGGTCAAAAAACCTAAGAATTACCCTTGGTTCCTCTTTTTTCCTTACTCCCCTCATCAGTAAGCTCTGTGGACTCTTCCTCCAAGACATATTAGGAATCTTCCCAGTCCTCCATATCTCCTTTGCTTCCAACCTATCCAGTGTTGCCATCATGTATTGCTTGGATCATTAGCAACAGGCACTTAGCTAGTCTTAGTCTACTCTTTTAATCCTATAAAATTCTTCACACAGCAGCCAAAACAATCTATTTCAAACATAACTCAGATTCTTCACATGCCCCTTCCCCTCCTCCTGCCTTAAAGCATTCCAATGGCTTCTAAGTACACTTAGACTAAAATCCAAAATCCTTACCCTGGCATACAAGGTCTTCCATCAGCTAGTCCCCACCTTCCTCTCTGCATTTGTCTCACTCACTCTCCTGCCCACTCTCCATGCTCTAGCCACACTGACTCTCTCTCTCTCTCTCTCTGTTCCTCAGATACTCTATGCTCACCCTCACCTCAATGCTTTTGCCCTCCTTTCCTCTACCTGGAATGTTATTTCTCCAGATCATCATATTGTTAGCTTTCTATCATTCAGGTTTCATCTAAAATGGCATCTTCTCAGAAAGACCTTCTCTATCTTTCTATGCAAGTCAGGGTCCAACCAGGAAAGCAGAAACCTTTCTAAGTACATAAAACAGAGGAAACTTAATATAGGTAATTAGTTGTAAATGCGATAGAAAAATAGGGAAGCCAAACAAGAAATGGTGTAGCAACCCAGAGATTTGCAACAACAAGAAAACCAAGTCCACTCAAGGCTGGAAAGACAAAGGAAAGAAGTGGTATTATCATATCTCATGAGCCAGGGTCACCAGGTGGAAACTGAAAGATGCTTCATACCTGTCCAGGAGAAGCTAGAGCCCCAGGAAGCCCAGTCGGCACAGAGAAAGGAGCAGAAATAACCCTGGCTTCTCCCTTCCTCCCACCCTCTAAACTTCCACCAGTACCTCCCATTAGCTGAACCCACCTGGAAGCCAGATGACACAGAAGCTAGGGAAACACATCCTGCAACCCCCAACAGTGGAGGTCGCAAGAACAACAACAACAACCAAGCCTGTTGCCATCAAGTTGGTTCTGACCCATGGCAATCTCACGTGTTGCAAAGTAGAACTGCTCCATAGGATTTTCTTGGCTATAATCTTTATGGAAGCAAATTGCCAGGCCTTTTTTCTGTACTGCCACTGGGTGGGTTGGAACTGCCAACCTTTAGATTAGACGGCAAACATAAACCATTTGCGCCCCCCAGGGACCTAGAGATCACAACAAGGGGAGGAAAAAGATGGATTGGAAGGCAAACAGATCCAGGACCAGTGCACCATCCTTTTTAATCTGTCTCCACTCTCCCACTCAATTTTGATCACATTGTCTTATATAGCTATGTTCATAGCATTCATTACTATCTAAAATTATCTTAACTGCTTGTTCGTCTCCCTAAATTAGAATATAAGCACCACGTCCTTGTCCTTGTCTGTGTATATATGTCTTTGTTGCCTAGAAAAGTGCCTGACTCATGCGCAGCATTCAATTAATATGTATTGAAAACATACTGAATGAGTGATCACTATGTCCCAAGCATTGTGCTAAAGGGTTTGCTTGAATTATCTCACGAATCTTTCTAACAATCTCCTTATTGTTTTAAATATGAGGCTTAGTGGGGTATTTTGAAGCATTATGCCTTGAATGGGTTCCAGCACCCAGCAGTCTGTCGATAATATAAACTGAAGAGAAGAAATGACCCATCTACATATATAATCTATCAATGTGACATTATGCCAACCTAAAATTTCCATTTCCCTAATAATGAGTATCTCATTCAACACCTTCACTGAAGACTGTTGAATAAAGTCGTTGGCATTTGCCCAATCACTTCTACGTCTTCCAAACAGCGAGCGAAGGAAAACAAACGTGAGTCGTTGTCAGTTGCTACAAGATACCAAACACCTGACCTCAACCTCCTTACCCTCAGACAACCAAGGGCTTATTTCAAGACTTACAATAGTGCCTTTATTCTAAGCTGGACACCAGACAATATAAAATACTGTGTATGATTGCTGTCCATCAGTAGAACCTTTAATTCTAACTCTAGAGTTTATTTGTCTCTTGGTGCAATAACATTTATCTGAGAAAAAACAGACATCTAAGCCCTATCCACATGGCTTTAAGCAGAATCAAAGAATTACAGAGCTGCATTAAATTTAGGGGCAAATGTTTCACTCATGGCGTCTGGCCATGGAGCGTTTGTCCTTTGGAAAGGATGAAAGAAGAAACCCAAGGAAGCTCTTCTTGGGGAAATACCAGGTTCTCTCCGCTATTCCAGCTCCATGTTGCTGCCTGCAGTGTTTGAATCATGGCTACACCGGCTGCCTCAGAGGAACATCCAAGATTCTGTCTTTAGCTTTGGAAGCAGCTCTTTATCTTGTAAGAATGTCAGCTGTTCACTTTGCAACACAACCAGACAGGAACGGTTTCATGCCTTTGGTTCCATCAAACCATGACTTAGAGAAGATAATTAAATGACCAATGATAAAGAGATAGACGCATGAAGGCACCATCCCTGTTTCCTTTGTGTCCAAGCCTCGTTCAGGCTGGTTTATTCTAAAGCTGCAAAATTTTATTAGGCTTTACATTAAATCAGTAAAGAAAGCCTAGACCAACGTTTAGAGAGCTTTGGATGTAGTCTTAATGGATACCTTGGAATATTGTCGTTGTTGTTAGGTGTGTCAAGTCTATTTTGACTCATAGTAACCTTATGTGACAGAGTAGGACTGCCCCATGGGGTTTTCTTGACTGTAATTTTTATAAAAGCATATCGCTGCGTCTTTCTCCTGCAGAGCTGCTGGGTGGGTTCAAACCGCCAGCCTCTCAGTTAGCAGCCAAGCGTTTACTTGTTTGTTCCAACAGGGCTCTTATCCCCTGCTCAGATAAAATGGCAAGAACTTCAGCCAAGGTCCTCCAGCTATAATGAATTGATTGAATACTCATAACTGATTGAATTCCACAAGGTCATATAGGAAAAAATATGGCTCCTTCCCTGCATGTACTATTTCCAGTTCCTATGATTGGTCTTCCAGGTAAACTCTCATAGGACATGAGATTCCATTTGTTAGTTTTAGTTATTTACCTTCTACTCTATTCCAAGTATGTGAAGTGGCTTATAGACATATGCAGATTCCTAGGTGGTACAAATGGTTTGAACTTGACTACTAACGTAAAGGTTGGCAATTTGAACCCACAGAAGAAAGGCCTAGAAAACTGCTTCCTTAAAGATTACAGCCAAGAAAACCCTATGGAGCAGTTCTACTCTGTAACAAATGGGATCGCCATGAGTCAGAATCAACTTGACAGCAACAGGTTTGGTTTGGGCACAAACGGTTACGCGCTTGACTACTAACCAAAAGGTTGGCGGTTCAAAACCACCCAGAGGTGCTTCGGAAGACAGGCCTGGTGATCTGCTTCCGAAAGGTCACAGCCTTGAAAACCTTATGGAGCAGTTCTACTCTGCACACGTGAGGTCGCCATGAGTTGAAATCGACTCAACAGCAACCAACAACAATGCATAGTACAGCCATATAAGGAAAACTAAGTGAAAAAGTCAAGGTGAATATCTTACTGTACATACATACAGCACTCTACAGTCATTAAAAATAATGATGCAGCTCTCTGTGTTTTGATATAGAACGCTTTCCAGTTGCATTGTCCAGAGCAAAGTGCCGAACAGGAAGCATGCTATGCTACAACACGGCTTAAAGAAAGGGAGAAAGAAATACATATCGACTACCTCTGAAAGCATAGACAAGAAATTCTTAGCAGACGTTGCCTCTGGGGGAGAGAACTAGAAACAGATTGCACGCGCACATCTTTTTAGGTTTTATTTGTTTGTTTTTAACCGTATGCGTTTATTACTATTAAAATAAAAAAATAAAAATAAAGTCTCTTCTAAAACAAGAAAAAGCAAATGAAGCACTTATGGTATAGACAATGTGGGGGCTCCATCCAAATCTTCTTTAGCAGCCGTAACTGTTGTGAGTGTTGGCTGTTAATGGCTTCAAGATGGGATCAACTCTATGATGCAGTTCATGCTTCAGAGCTCCCCATGGGACACGACCTTGCTGAGCTCTTTCCCCCAGCCCTTTCACCCTCCTTCGGAGAGCACTCTTTCAATAAATCACCTTCCCAAGAAGCCTCATCTTTCTTTTTCTTTTTTTCATAATAATATTTCGTTGTGTTTTCGGTGAAAGTTTATACAGAAAATTAGGTTCCCATTTGACAAGTTGTTCAGTGACATTAGTTATATTTTTAACAATGTGTCAACATTCTCATTAATTGTGTTCTGGTTGTTCCATTTCCAGTACTCTAGTTTCCCTATCCCCCTTGTCTTCTCATCTTTGCTTTAGAGTAATTGTTGACCTTTTGGTCAACAAAATATTAAGGCTATAAAATCCTGTATACACTATCCCCACATTAGAGTCAACAAGGATTTTTTTCTTTGAAAATTAAGTGCTCCACCCTTAAAAACCTTTAATGGTTTCCCGTTGTTGTCTGGATAAAGATAAAATTCTTTAACAGGTTTTACAAGACGCCCTGCATGATCTGGCCTTTGTCTACCCCTCCAACCTCATCTCCCATAGATTCTTCCTTCCAGGGAATGCCCTTCCCTTCATTCTTTGTCTGGTTAACAAAGCAGATCACAGAGCAAAAGCGGTTCTCTCCAAAGTAGCCAGGTACACAGTTCTCCGATAAACTGGTTTCAATCAAGTGTAAATTTTAGAGAATCTGAAGACTGGATTGGTAATACTTTACTAATGTGTCCCATAATTGAGCTTTTGATGGGGTTTAGATTTCAAATTTACACTAGGAGCCCTGGTGGCGCAACGGTTAAGCACTCTGTTGCTAACCAAAAGGTTAGCTGTTCGAATCCACCCTGCAGCTCCGTGGGAGAAAAGACATGACTATCTGCTTCCTGTAAAGGTTACAGCCTAGGAAACCCTATGGGGGCAGTTCTACTCTGTCCTATAGGATCACTGTGAGTTGGAATCAACTTCATGGCATACAACAACAACCAGGAACTGTGGTATTGATGTTCCATGGAGTCATCGGTGAAATATATAGGTCCTTATTGAGTTGGAGGTAGTTAAAAATTAACATCCTCCTGTAAAAGAGAGTCTACTGTATATATGCATACATGTATATACATATGAGGTTATGGACGGATATGCTTAAATTAACCGTAAGTGTATAAAATTGTCCCAAAATGCGAGGCCAAATCTCCCCAATTAATATTTTTAGTATCTTTGTAAAGTGCTTAGGTTCAAAGAACATCTTCACTTGACTACAGACTGACATCTAAGTCAGACAGAATCATTGGCATTCACCATCAGAGTGACCTTCCCAACCAAGTCTGCCCCTTGCCCAGCATTGTCTAAACACTGCCTATTCCTGTGCGGGTGTGTTTTACTTCATGTGGGCAGGAAGTTTTATAGCCAGCTTTTATTTTTTTAAAAAAGGAACACTACATGTGGAATGTTAGCTTGATCAGTTGGTAAGACCATAAGTGTAAAAGAACAAGTTTGTGGATTCAATTCCTGTGAGGGCCAATTAGCTTCAAATCAGAATCATAGGCTTTTTGGCTTGAAGTAACTGTAGAGGTTATCTTGTATAAACATAAAATTCTACAGATGAGAAAACTGACACCCAAGGGAATGACTTCTTCAAGTTTACTGAGCTTTATAGGGACAGAGTTGTTAAAACCTGGGGGGAAAAAGCCCGGCTACTTGACCCTTAGAACATTGTACAACTATAACCAAAACCAAACCCATTGCCAGTGAGTCGATTCCAACTCATAGTGACCCAATAAGACAGAGTAGAACTGTCCCATAGGGTTTCTAAGGCTGTGATCTTTATGAAGCAGATTGCCACGTCTTTCTCCCACAGAGTGGCTGGTGGGTTCAAACCGCCAGTTTTTTGGTTAACAGCTGAGCGCTTAACCACCGCACTACCAGGGCTGCTTTTATACAACTATACTCTTGTATAAATACAAATTTGTCCTCTTATTCTGATTAGCCAATTAACAGATGTATTTTATGTTTTTGGTTTGCAAGTAGAGAAACCCAACTCAGACTAGCTTAAGAAAAATAGGGGATTTACTGTACATAAATGGATGGATCATAGATTGGAAGGGAGGGGCAACCAAGCTCAGTAAATTCCATAACTAGGTCATCACAGGATTTCTCAGCAGTAGAGACCCGAGAATTGGCTCCCTAGAAACTACCATTGGCCTTTCCATTTCTGTATCTCAGACAAAATTAAAATTTCTAGGCAAGATTGCTGCTTCCAGCTATAATGGTCTAGCTTATATCAGATCAGAAATCCCAGCAAGAATAAACCAAAAAGCTGGAAAATTATATGTATGTTTGAACTGATTGAAGAGCTAGTAAGGTGGCCAGCAAAATCCAATTTTCTGAACTACTTTTCCTCTTAAAGCATTTGCCAGTTTGGAAGCAACTGAAAGATGAGAAGCTGAGCAGAAAGTGCTGACTAAAAGGTTAAAAAGATGAGCAGCTCTTTCAGGAGTCTCAGGGTGCTGGGGAGGGGCAGGGGAGATAGAATCCACAGCTACTAAAGCAGCCAGAACTTGAAGAGCCAAAGTTGTTGCTTTACATCTGACTTCTGCATTTCCCCTTGAGGCATTTGCAAATTTATAGCCCATGATCAAGAGTCTGAGAAACTAAGCAGAAAGTAGAAGATAAAATCCTGGGAAACTAAGCAGAGTTTATGGTAGTCTCACAAGTGGGGAGAAACAAAAATTGGAGTTCTGGACTAGCCAAAAATAAAGGGTTCTGGTAAATATGCCAGGGTTTTGATTGGAGGCCTGAAGAGCTACACCCTAGATTTAAGGCCAAATTGGATATAGACCAACCCTTACAAAGACAAACCCAGCTTCCAATTTGATTAATCTCATTCTGGATTAAGGTAATCTGCCTCTACTTTGACTGCCTACCAAAAGCAAAAGCATGTCTTTTCTAAAAGAATATAGCATCATCCAGGGTTATAAGATATTAGCAGGCATACTAGGAGATATGACCAAGATAAAACAAACCAGACATTAGAAACAGACCTACAAGTGATCAGGATATTAGATTATCAGATAGAAAATTTAAAATAACTTTAATATACTCAGGAAAAAGATAGCAAGATAGAGAATTTAACTAGAGAATTATAATTTACATCAAAGAATCAAATTCTAGAACTGAAAAAATACAATAACTTAAGTTAAAAATTCAACAGATAGTTTAACATCAGATTAGACACAGCAGAAGAGAGCATTAGTCTATCTGAAGATATGTCAGTATAGCACGTCAAGAATGAAACACAAAAATAAATAAAATGTGGGAAATCCATTAAAAAAATGTAAGAGCTATATGAGACTTCTTGAAAATATCTCACTTTCATGCTGTTGGACTCTCAGTAGATAAAGAGAGAGAATTTTGGGTAGGAAGAAGAGAAAAGCACTTTTTTTTTATTGTGTTAAATATATATGTAACAAAACATTTGCCATTTCAACATTGTTCACAAGTACAATTCAGTGCATGTGAGCCATCACCATTAACCATTGCCAAATTTTTCCATCAGTGAGAAGCATTTTTAAAGAGAATTTTCCAAAGCTGACTTAAGACATCAAACCACATATTCAAGACACTCTATGGAAAAAACAAACTCTATGAACCCCAAGTAGGGTTAGTACAAAAATACCACCTTGACACATCACAGTATAACTTCCAAAATTCAGTAACAATGAGAAAATTTCACAAGTAGCCAGAAGAAAAAGAAGCATGACCTTAAAGAAGCAATAATAAGAATTATATATACTTCTCAACAGTAACAATGGAAATCAGAAGACAGTCAAGTAATGTCTTTAAAGTGCTGAAATGAATTTCCATTGATGAGATCCTGTTGGGACTTTCTTTGACCAAATGCCCAGCTCTGTGGAGGGTTGGACACTATGGAATGAAATTTTCCCAGAGAAAACAAGGGACATAGCCAGTAGAAGGAATAGGGGAGAAATATGCAAGTCAAACATAAACAAGAGTTATCTATGTACTGATTTAATCCTCACAACAACATTCTGCGGAAGGCAGGGAGAAGTTAGAATAGTTAGCCCAAAGTCATATAGTGGGGTATCAAGATGGGATTCAACTCCAGGTCTGTCTTAACTTCTGAGCCCATACCCTTAGCCTCTATTCCTCCAAAGAATGTCTTGTCAAGAAGGAAGGAAACAGGCAGTCAGATCAGCTGAGTCAAACCTGGCAGTCCTGGCATGGCAGATGTAGCTGATCACCCGCCTATCCAAAGGGGGATCTTTTTAGCACTCCGGGGAAAAGAGCAATCTTTCTTAGAGATAAAAACCAACATTTTATGAAAGAGCTGGCAGTGCTGCATTCATGTAAAATGCCTAGCTCATCTATTTGCCAGTTAATGTGCAAAATTATGCTTTGATTCAAGAACCTAACTCAAGGCAAGGGACTCGTGACCATCCTATTTATAAACAAAATGAAAACAACATACAGAACAGCAGAATAACCGAAGGAAATTAAATTCACTCCCAAGAGAGTATAATGATAATGAATAGTGTGGCTATAATGAACTCGTACATCCCATTGGGTTGATATTATGTCTTGACACACAAAGGGATGGGTGGAGCTGTCTAGCTGATGAAGTTGCTTACACTCCTGGTATTTCAGCGAGATGAAGTAAATACCCAGCTAAGGGCTTCTCCTGGAACTTGGCCAAATGTTCACTTTTCTTCTTTTATGATTAACAAGTCACACAGGGCTTATCTTCCCAACCTTCCAAATCTGATTTAATGAACATACATTAACAGAGGACAGCACTCCAAAAAATGACACAGGCCCTTCAGAATAAACTCCAATCCTACTTGTCTGGCAGAAGTGATTCATTTACTTTCCGAGTGGTGTTTTCTTATTTTGAGCACCCTTTTTACCATCCAAAAACACCCTGTCAGATCAGTCTTAGACTCTGCCTATTAAAATGTTAAGCTTCACCTGATAAAATATAATTATAGCATTCCTGACATTTTTACATAGCACACACATGCTGCAAGCCAATTTTGCTGGAGTTAAGATGATTCCATTCGATGTGCGAATGCATGGTGAAGCTGTAAGGAAACATCACTATGTCAGACTCTAATATAGTTGAGAAACTGGATCCAAAAATAAATAGGAAAACCAAATCAGAACATATATAAGATGGATAGAAATAGTGACAAGGGTCACCAAAAACTTGGGGAACTGACCAAATTATAGAATCGAAATAAAGATTAAGATGGCACTCCACAGCCAGTTGCTTAAAGGTTGATGAAGCAATACTTTTTCCGTTTATTAGGGCAGTAGTTCCTCACCTGGAGATCTTTCAAAAATTACCAATACCCAGATCTCATCCCAGACCGTTTAAATCAGAATTTCTGGGGATGGGGCCCATGTATTAGGATTTTTTAAATGCCGCCCACCCCACTTCCTGTGATTCTAATATGTGACCACGTCAATATCACTGTATAAGTAGCACCTTAGAGTGGTTAGAGCATTAGGTCAGCTTGCTTATACATTACAGTTAAATCTGCATTTGAACCTAGCCTTAACCCAAGTAATAAAGTCCTTTATATAAAGTGATATGTGGTGGTATTTAAAAGATGTCTACAAATTCTTTGATATTCCTCTATTCAAAGGATGGAGCCTAATTCTCCTCCTCTTGAGTGTGGGATTGACTTAGTGACTGATTTGTAAGGAATATAATGTGGCAGAAGTCATAGTATTTAATTTCCAATATTAGGTTGTAAAAGATAGTTCAGCTTCCTCCTTGTTTCCTCTTGGATCACTCACTCTGAGGGTAGCCAGCTGCCGTGTTGTGAGAACACTCAAGCTGCCCTATGGAGAGGCCCATATGGCAAGGAACTGAGGCCTCCTGCCAACAGCCATGTGAGTGAGTCATCTTGGAAGTGGATCTCCCAACCTCAATTAAACCTACAGATGACCACAGCCTCAGTCAACATCTTGACTTCAAACTCATGAAAGACCCAGCTAAGATACTCCTGAATTTCTGACCCACAGAATCTATGAGAAAATAAATGTTCATTGTTTTAAGCCACTATGTTTTGGGATAATTTGTTACATGGAAATAGATAACTAATACAGGGGGCCAATCTTCAAACACAGTCACCAAATAATTAGGATTGTCTATCACTTTATCACTTATGCCTAAGATGTGGTAGACATTCAATAAATATTGAATGAATGATTGAAGGATCACAGAGTTTCCCATCTCTAACACTCAACAGAGTACTGGAAGTCTATACCTATCTTGAAATAATCACCAAGATTTCATTCTGCACAGAATCTACAGTTTCTGAAAGAATTAAGACTTCACATGAACAGAAATGTGTCCCTATTACTGGAAACAACATACATCATGCCCTGCTCCAGCACACTAGAAAATGCCTTCTTGTTATTTTTAGCCCTTTGGGAAATCTTTAAAGCTGTGAATATTGTTTCCCTAGCTTTTCATTTTGTAAATCAATGTGACTCTCCTTGCCTCCAAAAATGCTTAATCCAACATTAAACAATCCAATTTCCTCGAATAACTAATTAATTACCCACATTTTATCACTAATGCTACATTCTTCACTTCATCCATTGTAATCAGCTTCTCTATTCCCACCAAGTCTTTGGGGGATATTATTACTCTATTCACTGCTCAAGAGGCACATGGCTTCTTACTTACCCATTCCTTGGATGGAGCTGTTTGTTTCCACATTTCCATTTGGGCAGCTGGTGAGCTCGCTAACGCTGTAGTTCTTGAATCCTGTAAGAATCAACTGGTGAACTTGCTAAAAATGAACGTACCTGATCCATGCTTCCAGAGATTCTAATATTGTGGAATGAGGGAGGGGCCCCCAAATTCACATTTTTTGAAGCCTCTCAGTTGATGAAGAAACTATTGTGTTTCAAAGAATGGATCATCCATGAGATCCATGCCAAAAAGTTTACATCCTATTTTTGGCTAATGTTCATGTGGCTTGCATGATAGGGTTTTTTTCGCCTCACTCTCATTCCAGGGCCTGGACATTCCAAAGGTAATTTAACAAATGGGGGCAGGGTGCATTTGGTAATATGACTCTAGCCAAACCCAAACCCATTGCCGTTGAGTCCATTCCAACTCATAGAGACCCTGTAGGACAGAGCAGAACTGTGCCATAGGGTTTCCAAGGCAGACTGCCACATCTTTTTCCCACGGAGTGGCTGGTGGATTCAAACCTTCAACTTTTTGATTAGCAGCTAAGCACATCACCATTGTGCCACCAGGACTCCTTAATGTGACTCTAGGTGCAAAAAAAAAAGATAATTCTTTTAACTTCATAATGCCAAGCACATGAGCCAGGAGGTAGACGATCATAATGGTTTAGCTGCCCAGTACCGTGGGCAGTGGTTAAGAGTTACAGCGAGGTATGGCTGCTAATCAAAAGGTCAGCAGTTCAAATCCACTAGCCGCTCCTTGGAAACCCAATGGGACAGTTCTACTCTGTCTTATTGGGTCGCTATGAGTCAGAATCGACTCAATGGCAACAGGTTTGGGTTTTTTTGGTAGATGCAAGGAGCCCTGGGTGTTCAGTGGTTAAGTGCTTGGCTGGCAACCAAAATGTCAGTGGTTCGAACCCACCAGCCACTCTGCAAGAGAAAGATGTGGCAGTCTGTTTTGATAAAGATTACAGCCTTGGAAACCCCATAGGGTAGTTCTACTTGGTCCTATAGAATCGCTATGAATCAGAATCTACTCGAGGGCAATGGGTTACTACTGTAGATGCTCTACCCACAGGGTCCGAGGCCACCATCCACTTTCAAATCAGCCTCCCGCCCTTGGGCTTATGTCCGAGGAACCACTGAGTGACTGGTAACTCATTTTAAATTACTAAATAGAAGGGGTGGGTTCATGAAGGGGGTACAGGGAGGGCTGAAAGAGTTTGCAGAAGACAGAGAAAGTCAAACATGAGGAGTTTAGTTCTACAGTAAGAATGAGGAGAAGGCCTTTGGACCAGTATACCGGGACTCATCCCTGTTGAGATGCTAGTGACAAGCTGAATAGAAAAGAGGAGCCACTTCCTACTCTCACAAGTTGTTAGTGGCCTCTGTGTGGTTTGAAATACAAGGCTTGACCTGAAAAAGGTTTTTTGTGTCTTTATTTTTACCTTTATGTGGACTATATGTATGCGACTGGTTAATACTGAGATCGTTTAATAGTGGACTGTACCATGGGTCGCCTCCACTGTTAAGGGTGTAGTAACGGGGTTATAAGGAGCCCTGGTGTCACAGTAGTTAAGTACTCAGCAGCTAACGAAATGTCGGCGGTTCAAACCCACCAGCCACTCCACGGAAGAAATATGTGACACTCTGCTTCCATACAGGTATGCAGCTTTGGAAACCCTATGGGGCAGTTCTACTCTGTATTCTAGGGTCGCTATGAGTCAGAATCGACTCAATGGCAACGGGTTTGGTTTTTCAGTGGGGTTACAGAGTCCATGGGTGGAACTGATAAACGGACAGGTGAACGGTCGGACAATGCATATACCCATATACAATCTCCCCAATCAACATATGTAACATTGCCATCGCCTCAGAAAGTCCCCTCGTATCCATGCTGTTTTTTATTTTAAAAAGTTTAATAACCTCTGGAATCAAAAGATATTATTTGCTCTTGGATTTTAAAGGAGAGTAACTTCTCCTGCTCTTTCCCAAATCCTCAAGTCCACATGAGACACAAAGGGCCCCAGTGGACTCCCAAATGAGGTAGCACCATGGCAGACTCTGGACAGAGGGCAGAGAAGGTGAGAAGCTGAGAGAGCAGGCGTTGTGGGAGGGAATGTGCTCTTCTCAGCTCAGGCAGGCCTCCTAGCAGAATCCTGCTGGCCAGCCATCCAGACTGCAACTCCCCGGGAGCCTTGGCATTCCATGAGCCTGCCAACAAAACAAACGCAGCCAGAGACAGCAAGTGTATTTCTTAAAAGTCAACTTGATCTACCTCCTAGAGAGGAGGCTGCATGTCCGTGAGCCAGCCACATTAGAGTACTCAATTTCCTGCCAGGAGTTGGGGGAAAATGAAACCCATGTGGGCCTTGAGGGCACCCCACCTGCCTGTGTGACAAAGGAAAGGCATGCCTAAATGCCTAAAAACGCACACAGCCTGAATCCTCACTGAAAACAACCCCTTTCTCCCTTGCCCAGGACGAACGTGAATGTAGAAGAACATGCTATTGGATTAATTGGCTTTTCTATGGGTGGAACTTCTTCAGGTGTGATCCGGCTGGGAACACGTGTGTGGGCTGGTGGAGCTTTGGGATGCATACTGATCTAATGTCTCTTGGCCAGTTAAGAAGCAAGTTGTTGCCCTGGAAACAGCTATCAGATTGAAAATAGTAAGTTGTGAATATCCTCAATCCTTCTTCATGTTTGAGTTCATGGAAGCTGTGGCTTGCCTGCCTTTAATAATGAATGGTAGTTAATGCATAGTTGCTAGTACTCTCAGGTGTTAATATAACTCCATTACATACCACCATAGGAGCCCTGGTGGCACAGCGGTTAAGAGCTCAGGTGCTAACCAAAAGGTTGGCAGTTCGAATCCACCAGCCCCTCCTTGGAAACGCTATGGGGGCAGTTCTACTCTGTCCTATAGGGTCACCGTGAGTTGGAATCAACTCAACAGCAGTGGGGTTGGTTTTAATGGGTTTACATACCACCAGTTGCCATCTAGTCAACTCCAACTCATGGTGACCCCGTATATGTCAGAGTAGAACATAGGGTTTTCAATGGCTTATTTTTTGGAAGTGCCTTTTTGGAGGTGCCTCTGAGTAGACTTGAACCTCCAACCCTTCAGTTAGCAGCCGAGCACATTAACCATTTGCACTAGCCAGGGACAAGAGATTTCACAGCAGCAGAGGTGTTGCAGCAGCAGCTGGAAAAGTGCCCAAAGCTTTGAGGAAGGGGAATTCTTCTCTCTGACCAGAGGAACTATGATTTCATGAGTCTGGAGAGCATCTCCATTGTTTATTTGCGTTCTTTATACTCCTACCTCTCAGCCCTGGTGTAAGATATAGTCATGAGAAGTTCATAGAAAAGTGGAGAAAATAGAGCTCTGGATTTCTAGCCAGAAGAGCAGAAACAGGGCCTATAGAAACAGAAAGTGTCAAGGAAATCGCAGAGAGGAGAAGCTCGAGAAAGTGATCCCTTAAAGTTGTGTACGAATTCCTAACCTCACTCCCAAGCTGTGCATGCGTGGATATGATCCTAAACAGCATACCAAAGGCTGTGAGAACTGATCTATGGGGTAGGCTACTACTGAGGTCCCAGACAGGCCGATGAGTGTTGCGCACACAGGGCAGATCTAAATAGCACTGTGAAACCTTTGAAAACCGAACTGGGATTAGACCCAGAGTCTACAGAAAGTAGGTCAGCACTTGCAGACTGAATGTAACTGGGTTAATTGCCTGCATTTAAAAATAAATAAATAAAATAACATTCTCCATAGGAATTAAGCAAGACCCAGAGTTGCCTAACATAGTATTCAAAACGTCCACAATGGAATTCAAAATTACTCAACACTTGAAGAACCAGGAAGGTCTCAATAACTTGCAAGGGAAGAGACAATCAACAGATGCCAACCCTAAGATGACACAGAATTATCAGACAAAGACATGAAAGCAACTATAGTAACTATGCTCCAAGAAGTAAGAGGGGACACTCCTGAAACAAATTAAGAGATAGAAAGTCTCTGCAGATAGATAATAGAAAAAAACGAAACAAATGGAAGTTTAAGAACTGGAAAATACAACAACCAACATAAAAATTTCACTGAAAGGGCTCAATAGCAGAATGGAGAGGACAGAGGAAAGAGTCAGTGAACTTAATAAAAGATCGATAGAAATTGTCCAATCCACAAAACAGAGAGAAAAAAGATTGATTAAAATAAATAAATAAATAAGCAGAGACTCAGACAACACCAAAAGATCTAATGTTCATTTTAGAGGGAGGAGACAGCCTTAAGAACCATGTTTGAGTTGTCTAACAAGATTGCCTGACATTTTCCCATCCATCCTGCCGTGAGCCAAAAACCACCCTTTTGTTCCAAAAGAAGCAAAACTGTATGTGGTGTGTTTACCATTACCTTTTGTCCAAGGGTGAATTTTCTTGGCTTTCTGTAACAGGTCACATGTTGCAGCCATGGCTCGAAGACAAGGGAGCCATCCCCGGGCCACGTTGTCTAGCTGTTTTGAAAAGTAGGCCACCGGTCACCTGGCTGGTCCCAGGGTTTGAGTTAGTACCCCCGCAGCAGTTCCCTGTCTTAATATCAGTCCATTCAATGGCAAATAGAGGCTGAGACTCAGGGTGTAGAGGAATCCAAAAGAAGGCATCTTTCAAGCCCAGTACTGAAAACCAAGCAGATTGACTGGGTATAGTAACCAAGAGGGTATGTGTGTTGGCATAATCAGATGAATGTCCTCTACTATTTGATTGATTTTCCTTAGGTCTTGAACAGACCAATATTCTTTTGTCCTTGGTTTCAACACCGTTTAGAGAGGGGTGTAGTACGGAAACTGGCAAAATTTCAAAAGTCTAATTTTTATGTATTGCTGCACCAATGGTGTGATCCCTTCTAAAGCTTCCTTGAGGAGGGGATATTGCCTCTGGTTTATAATAGGTGCTTCAGGATTTAAAGTAATTTTAACTGGTGCTGCTGACTTGGCTTGCCCAGGCCTTTCTGATGCCTAGACCTCTGGATTCACCTTTTGTTGAATATGGAAAGGAATGCCACTAAGTGTCACTATTTCCTCTTGCAACAGTGTTGCATGCAATGCTCATGCGTTTTCAGGTGGGATCTGTGGAAAATGGAAAGGAACAACTCCGCCATCCTATTTGGGTTACTCCAATAAGGGGGATTGTGATTCTTTCAATTATACAAGTCGGAGGTAGAGAAAGGAGTATGTACTACCATTGTTTCTCCTTTGGCTGGAATTTCTCTCAGAGAAAATTGCCCTGCCCAAGCCCCGGCAGTACCCTCACCGAAAACATTACCATGACGGGTGTGTGTACGGGGGAGACCATATCCGATGAAGTCGGACTTTTTCTCCCCGATTCCCTTCCTTCGTCAGTTCCTCTCAAGCTGGCCAGGCTAGAATCAGCCTTGGCGCTTTCTGT
Organism: Trichechus manatus latirostris; assembly: GCF_000243295.1. NCBI lineage: Eukaryota > Metazoa > Chordata > Mammalia > Sirenia > Trichechidae > Trichechus > Trichechus manatus. Next base: position 12,981,508 of record NW_004443960.1, read on the forward strand.
GGGGAACTCTGCCATCATTCCTCGACCCGACCTGTCGGCTTCTACCGCACCTTCCCTATATGGCGGGGGAAGCCGAAGCAGTTATCCGGGCTATTCCTTCTAAGAGGGGACCCTCTGGTGACGATTCAGGAAGCACTTTTGCCTTCAGCTTTCCCTGGAAAAGAACCTGGTTAGAGGGATTTAAAGTTTGATAGAGAGACATGAAAGCTTGAATATAGGGAACTTTGTCCCATTTTTTCCTACAAAACAAGTCAAGCTGAAAAATCGTGCTGTAAGCCAAAGACCCATTTTGGAGCCGATGTTTCTGATCCCCCAGCTGGTATTGGGGCCATGCATTGTTACATAAGCATATCATTTTCTATCCTGTCATAGGCTCCTAGCTATACCTCCTCCAGTTTGTTAGGGTGCAGCCTAGAGGAGATTTGGCTGGGATAGATGGGCCTCCCCACATAATGGGTGTTTGTTTATGCATAAGCAGCATCAGTAACTGCTTTTCACGTGCCTCAACAGCAACTACATTTTGCAAAACCTCAGATTAAGTATTAATATAAATATAGCAACATTTATCTATTTAGGCACAAACTGTTTTTTGAGAGACTAACAAGAAGGCTAATACTATTCTATTTTGTAAAATCATAGCTCAAATTTCAGACATTTCATTATGATAGTTACAACTTTGCTAAGTTTACCAACAGAACTTCTAATTCAAGAGTTACAATATCTAAACCCATTAGTTAGATATTTTAGGAGAAAGGAAAATGATGTCTTATATCCAGAAAGTAGGACTTTAAAACAGCAGCAATATTCTCACATAAAACCCATAGTTTCCTTTCATTTACTCAGTCTTATGTAGTTAATTTCTGTTCTACTTGATTCTGGATCAGCCACAGTCTGTGAACTCATCAGCTTCTGCATAAAAGTTCTGGAAATCTTGATTGAGTCTAGTCACAGTCCTTTTAGCAAGTCCAACATAGTCCATCTTTTTGCTGAGATATTTTGGTCAAAACGTTTTCAGCAAATCAGCAAAGTAAAAACTTATCTGCAGATGACAAAACTTAATATGGCCATGATTAACTTATAAAAATAATACTCTTAATAGTGAAAGACCTGATAGAAGTTAATTACAAGTGCAGCATAAAGGCCAAATAAAACCAGTTAAAAAAAGCTTTAGATAAAAATATTTCTAAATATAACCATTAACTGTATTCAAAGAGCTTCAGGTGTAATACATAATAATTTTGAGACAAAATACCAGATAGTCAGGATATACCAAGAATATACCAAGATCATCAAATTTCTAAATACCTGAATTGTAATTAAAAAACTTCATTGGTAAATGATGTGATTTCCCCAGTCAAACCATTGGCTTTGATGATGCTGGATTCAAAAAGATAAAGTTGCAACCAAGTTAGCAATAAAGAAATAATAATATTATAGGTCACAGGGAAATAATACTTAAGTTATTTAACCAAAGATCTTAAAATAAAAACCTTAGCTTTCTTTTCTAAAAGCCATGCAGCTTAGTATTCAGACTCAGGAATCTTATTCTGATGAGAGGCCAAACGTTTGTCTTCAAGGCAGATTACACAAAGAATAAATTAACACATTAACTCAGAAATCAAATAAAATTTTGTTATTTTAACAGTGAGAAACCCAATTCTTTGTTTTATATGCTACTTAACATTAAAACTCCTAAAAATCTCAGAAATTAAACCATTAAACTTTAGCTAGATAAAACTTTACCATAGTAAATAAATTTCTTTTTCAATAAACCTCTTACACGTTGTCTTCGTTGCATATCTCTTATAGTGCATCCCTTTAAATGGCAAAAATGAACACTCAGCAGCAGGCTTAAATATATATGTATCTGTTTATCCTTTCTCTTGTGGCATAAAAAGCCAAAGTATATATGCTTAAATTATGACAAATATGCATTAACTCAATTTAACATCAGTAAGCTACCTAAAACGTATTGGGAATTATTTTAAGCCTGTATACCATAAAACATAACTGTTGTTGAAAGAAAGTCTGTTTAAACATTCCAAATTTTTATTTAACCTTTACTATTTCTCATATTTTTCCCAACCTAATTTTAGCCCTTAACGATTTTATCAACTGGCTTTGGAAATCACAAAGTCTGTTCAATTGACCAATTCATTGATATGGATATAACTTTAAGCCTCTGACTACTGCCATTTGAGGTGTATCTTATTGTGATTTCTATTGTTTGACTTTTTAGAGTTCCCCTATAATAGAGAGAACTTGTTTACAGTTCTATTATCAGGATCCACTCAATTTCTGATAACTATAGCAAATCAGCAGTTTTTCTTATCTTTTGTCTTAAAAGCGTCTCCACCTAGCTGGAAAGTATCTTTCAAAAGCTTCCCTTGAGCTACAGGACCTTGCAGGCTTGGGGCTGGGGGTTGAGGAGGCCTGATCTTGCCCGGCAGTCACTCTCTTGACTCAAGGAAGAAGACATTTACATATGTTTAAATTGATGGAGGTGTTTTGAAAGGCTACCTACCCAGTAAATACCAAAGCTCTTTAGCAATTTTGTAAATGAATCCATCAATTCTTGACTAGCAAGACTGGGCTAGGGGTATCATCTCAATTCACTTACATAATGAAGGACAAAAGATAACTAATTTCTTTTTTACTGTTCTGGAACTGCTTTTACTTTAAGATAAAACTATCCTTTTTCTTAAATAAAACCCATTTTATACAATATCTAGCTTAAGTTACTTAGGAAGATTTTGCTTTAAGATTGACATAGTATAAAACATAAAGATCTTAGCGTACTTTTCAAATAGACCAATTTATATCAAAATTTCTCCAAGTAGCTATTAAACATCTAAATCATAAGACAGACACAAGAAGCAGTTTTTTTTTCTGGATGAAGAAAGAACTGAGGTTCTATGACCAGCCTTACAAAAAAACAGCAATTCTTAGCCATAACCTCCAACCTAATACAAGACAGACTTAGACACAATGCTGTAGACTAGAAGCAAGCTCTTTCAGGACAAAAGGAGACAAAAAGACCACATAAACTCACCAGATAGTACCACACAAAAAGGATAAGTGGAGCCTAGTTTCCTAAAGTGTACATAGCAATTTTTGGGAAGATCGACTCAATTCAATGGAAGAAAACAGTTTCTAGATAAAACTTACAAATTTGCCAAAGCCTCAGATGGTGGAATATTAGACCTTTTGACAAAACCTGAGCATCAAGCAAAGTTTCCCTAAAGGAAAGAAAGGACAACACAAATGAAAGCTCATTTTCCCAAAGTGGTCACTGAAATTCCAAGTTACTTCTAGTACACTCAGTTTATAGTGTTTTAAAATATGAACCCCAAACCAGTGGATCAGTAGTAGGGGGGGAAATCCAGGCTCATTTATCAAAGATGTTAAGCGGTAAGGTTCAAGCTGTTGGTTTCCTTCTTTCTGAAGCTTTCTCTTAATATCAAGGGCAGTCTGTCCTGTGAAGATTATTTTGACCATTCTGGCGTTTTCAGGGCTCTCAGGATCCAGATCAGTTAATTCGTGAACATAGTCTTAAGATACTATGGCTATCTCAAGAACCAGTCTCACTCGGGCTATTTTCACTTTCCCTAACAGCAGAATCAGGGCGCCCAAGTAGATGGTATAATACTAGGTACACACAGACAATGGACAGGATAGACACAGAACCACGGTGAACAAATGGACAGGACACAGAACCACAGCAAACGAATAAATCCCGCAAGCTGACAGACACGATCTCAACCCCTTCAACCTCTCAAAAGGCCCTGACTGCCGATAGAGGTGATCTTAGAGAATCTCAACCTCCCAGACACACTCATGAGAAATCCCACAAGCTGACAGAGGTGGTCTTGACCCCTTCATCCTCTCAGATAGCCCTGTCTGCTGACAGAGGTGATCTTAGAGAATCTCAACCTCCCAGACACACGAGCACTCACACACACAGAACCAGGACTCTAGAGTCACCAGGAGTCCCTACTTGCGAGCCTACTCAAGGGGTCAGTCATCTGGGGGCACCTCTCGCCCCAGAAACCAAGGGCTCAGGTCCCGCTCCGGAAACCTCAGGCCTGCCCTATCTGCCCCGGCCCTGAGCGCAACAGGGAGAGTAGTCTCGGACTCACCTTGGGATCCCTCCTATTCAGGTCTTGCTTTTCTTTCACCTACTTCTTTTGGTGCAGTTGGGGACCAGCAGTGCCATGACAGACCCAGGTCTGGCCGATAGTCTCCCCAGAGGCAAATGAAACCTCTCACAGCTGCTTGTTGGGAGAGCTGTCGATCAGCCCCAGGCCCTGCCCTGGGGCTGCTGCGTCTCAAGCGGCTGAAGGTCCCCGTAGGGGCCACCAAATTTGTTACTGCAGTAACGTGGATTGGAGCCGCCTGCTGCAATAGCCAAGTCTGAGACGGGTGAGGTGAGCAGCAAGAGTTTTATTATATATCGATATATATAGGAGACAGAGCGGAATAGATTCCTCCAAAAAACCTGTCTCCCTCACTGGAGATCAGCTGAAGGCTTTTATAGGGACAGGATTATGGGTCTTAGAAGTTTGTGTTAGTTCCTCCTTGAGTTGGTCACATCCCAGATGAGTTAATCTTTTCTTGGGGTTATCTGGCGACATCCTGGTTTTCTTGTCCCAAGATGGGTGCTTTGGTGTCATTCTTAGATCATTGTCACTTGTTTTCCACCCTCCAAGGAGGAACATTGGTTAATCTTAAACCTTTTGTAGAGATGGGACTGGAGGGAGAAACAAGATCATGAGACATCCTGGTGGTTAGCAATGGGGATTAGATAATAGTGAGCCAGGCCTATGCAGCCTCTTCTATAGGATCTGCTGAAGGGGAATCAAGGCACTTCCCAAGGCTCTGACTCATGGTGACCTTATTGCTGGGGGTTCTACTTAACCACGTGAGGGGCTTAACAGAGTACTTAGCTGGGAATTGCCTTTGCTTTCTCCTATTCCCCCACTCTGCCTTCTGGAGTCAGAAGCAAAAGGCAGATCCTCGTTCTCTAATCTCGAAGGAGCTGCTCCTACAAAGTTCTAAGTAGGATATTTGATTTAAAACACACACCAGTCTGCACCTTTTAGAGAAAATGTTTCAAATGATCGAGGTGAAGCAGAACCAATGGGGAAGGAGAAAAAGGCATAGAGAGACAAGAGTGGAAGTAAAGGTATCTTAGCACAATGACATATAATGAGAAGGGTTTCAGACAAAACACGCAATGAGCCTGATAATTAAAATAGTAGATTTATTACAATTTCCCACCTTTCACTCCCTCTCGCTACTGCTACTAAAAATAGAAGAACTTCTCGTATGAAGTTTCATTGGATTCATACAATTCTTTGATATGGGTTGACCCTTCCTCTCATTTTATAGATGAAGTAACTAAGTGCTATGAACTGAATTATGTTCTCCCAAAATACATGTTGGAGCCCTGGTGGCATAGTGGTTAAGAGCACGTCTGCCAGCCAAAAAGGTCAACAGTTCAAATCCACCAGCCACTTCTTGGAAACCCTTTAGGGCAGTTCCACCCTGTCCTGTTGGGTTGCTATGAGTCAGAACTGACTTGATGGCAATGAGTTTGGTTTAAAGTATGTGTTGGAATCCTAACCCCTATACCTGTGGATGTAATCCTGTTTGGGAATAGGGATTTCTTTGTTATCTTAATACAGCCAATCAGTGTTGTTGTTGTTGTTGTGTACCTTGGAGTTGATTCTGATTCATAGTGACTCTATAGGACAGAGTAGAGCTGCCCCATAGGGTTCCAAGGAGCGGCTGGTGGATTCGAACTGCCAACATTTGGTTGGCAGCCTGAGCTCTTAACCACTTCACCGCCAGGGGTCCTAAACCTAATCCCCTCTGAGTTATTAAAAGAGCAGATCGGACACAGAAGCAAGCACAAAGTGGGGCGGGGGGCGGGGAATAAGATGCCACATAAAGATCACCAAGGAACAGAACATAAAAGAGTCAAAACCCTTCTCCCCAGAGGCAACAGAGAGAGAGAGAGCCTGCCCCTATGGGTGGTGCCCTAAATTTGGATTTCTAGCCTCCTAAACTGTGAGAAAATAAATTTCTTAAAGCCACCTACTTGTGGTATTTCTGTTACGGCAGCACTAGCGAGCTAAGGCACTGAGCAGCAAACGTCCGTGACCTGCCCAAGGTCATTCAGTTAATAAAAGGCAGCGCCTGGACTTGAACCCAGGGTTTTGGAAGCATCTACAGCCACAGCACAAATGGGTTCTCCTCTCCTGGCCCAGTCCCTATTCCATCCCCAGAGGAAAATGTTCAGTAACCATTCTTTGTCGCTTCTCCACCTGCTCCTTTGGAAAAGAGATTTTTGCCACCGAAGGAACTGTTAAAATTAGGAGTCACTGCTTGATTTGCAGGTGCTGTAAATAAAGATGAGACTGCTCTGGTCCCAAAGGTGATTTAACTTTAATTGCAGCCAGAAAAGATTAGCGAGTGAGAGGTGACTCAGACGTGATGCTTGGGAAGGGGTGGCAGGGGAAGAGGATGACAAAATATAATAAAGTTTATTTTTTCCCTCTTGTCTGCAAATAATGCTGTTAAAAGCTGGTTTGCAACTGCTGGTATACAATGATAGTGTTTTGAAGTGCAAAGGGGCTTTCAAACTAGGGCATTGAAAGTGGCCATCAAAGAAAAATGGAGATGTTTACAAAATCTGCCAAAACATACTTCAGCCTTCACTGAGTCACCTGCAGCCACTGTGTTTCCAAGAATGCAGGAGGTGAAAACAGACGTATCATTCATTCAGCACATCTTTATTGAGTGCCTTCCACTCACTACCATGGAGTCAATTCCCACTCATAGCAACCCTTCTCTGTGCGAAAGGAACCCTGGTGGTGTAATGGTTAAGCACTCAGCTGCTAACCGAAAGATTGGTGGTTCAAACCCGCCCAGCGGCTCTGCAGGAGAAAAACCTGGCAATCTGCTCCCGTAAAGATTACAGCCTAGTAAACCCTATGGGTCAGTTCTACTCTAGAACACATGGGGTTGCTATGAGTCAAAATTGACTTAACCGCACCTTACAACAACTCTGTGCTAGGCACTGTCTAAGCACTAAGGATAGAGCATGGAGCAAGATAACATCCTTGATCATTGTGGCATCTGCTCACTTCTTCCAGGGCCACTATATACAGCTGTGCATGTTGTGCACTTCAAAACTCAAGAGTGTTTAAAAGGTCCCGTAGCTCCAAGTATCTGTCCATTAAATGACGATTCTGCTTACCCACCTCTTTGCAACAACCTACAGGTGATAAAAAGAGCAATTCAGTGACAGCTTTCTCTGTCTTGAAGTCAAAACCCTGTTCTTCCTCAGCCCTGTGAGACAAAGATGGATGTTGAGCGGTGGAAATTACGGGAATTGTTTAATGATGAACTTGCTTGCGTGAAACCTGGATAGCAATCATTTCCTCTAGGTTTCCATCGACGATTCCATAAATGGAGAGCATCCATCAAGAGCAGAGGCCCCTGGAATGACAAGGTGCCTGTGCCATAGTGATTTTCCTTCCTGTTTATCACAAAGAAGATGATCAATCAAGGCAGGAGCACTCGAGCGGGGCTTGCTATGAAAGGTTTGCCAACGCAGAGCAGCTCAGACGAGCTGCTCACCTGCAGGGCCAGTGGTAGCACCTCCTTTGTGTGAATCAGGTTATCTGCTGCTGGCCCATCCTAAAACACTGAGAACAGAAACTTCTCTTCCTCCTGGTCTCATTTGTTTATTCCACCTGTAGGTATTGGGAATGTGCCTGCACTAGGGATTCCATACTGAACAAGAAACCAACCGTGGTCCTACCTTTGAGGACTTGACACTCTCCTAAGCAAATAAATGAAACCACGGGGCTTCCCTCAACTAATGAGTACCTATACTGTTCTCACTTTGGGGGCAAATATCTGAAGATAGGAGTCCAGTAGTAGTCAAAGGCATGGACCAAGATGATCATCATCCATTTCAAGGAAGAAAATGCAGACCATTGCAGTACCCTTCAAGGCTGAAGACCAGGGTGGGGATGGGAGGTAGATGCCACCGTCGTTTTTTGATGATGTCTTTTTTTGACCCCTACATTCAACATATACATCTCTTTTACTTTCTGAAGAGCCCACTAGCAGAATCAAATTAATAATAGCTAACATTTACTGAGTATGTACTATATGCAGGTACTGTACCAAGCAATTTACATTACTGAGACTCAAATAAGTTAAGCAAACTTCCAAAGGTTACTTGTGTCAGTAAGTGATGGAGATGAGATATGAACCCAATAAGTCTGACTCCAGACTCAAAGCAACTTAAGAAAAATTGAAAAAACCTGTTCCTCCTCATCCTAAATCCCTCAGGCTATCACAGGAGCCAATGGGGACAGCTACTAACATCGTCTCTTACTCTCAGCACCCTTCCTACCCCTAAGCTTGGAAACTCTTTAAATTTTGGCCAGGAGAAATGAAGTACAGGGCATCTCTTTCAATATGGAGATAGATGGAAAGCCTACTGGAGAGCAATTTGTGACTACCTTTCACCACTAAAAAGAAAAGATAACCTTAGATTTTGGGGTGAGTTAGTATTAAAAGGAATGTTATTGGTGGAGAGCACAAATAAGAGGAGCCATCTCACAGATTTATCATGCCCATTTCCAGGGTTAAGCATCTCACAATCCACTGGGCATCCAAAGGAAGACAATGCTTATAGCATCTTTAGAGTTCATCATTCAATTTTCAGAGCCTTTCTGGCAGATTATGGTAACATCTTCCCCCTGGAATTACATAAAGAACAGGAATCTTTCAGATTTCCAGATTTGTATTCTGAGCACTGCCCCATATGAGGTCAGGAGAAAAAAAAAAATCTCAAAGTGAACTTAGATCATCTCCTTTTACATGAAAATTTCTGTGCTAGAAAGAATTTCTCTCTCCTCTTCCTGGGGAATTTGACAATATCTGCAGCACTCATTTCATTACATACCTTGCAAATGACTGAGAATAATACTAACTGGGAGCACCTTGGATTAACAAAATGCTGCTTTTCTTTCTCTACACAAGTGCTCCCGACCACCTGAGCTAGGGTGAGTCTGATCTCGTTATGACCTCTTTGGCTGCAGCCTAATCACTCCATCATGCAACTGGCTGCTTACAAGGTGAAGTAAGAACACATGTCAGTGTCCAGCACATACAAGATCGGAATTTGCACTTGTTCTTGGTAGAAGTTGCAGAGAAAGAGAAGACAAGACACAGAGCAAAGAAGTCATCATATAAGAAGACTAGTGACCATTGGAGAATATAAAATCTCAGGGCCAATGATCAGGTCTTGAAACCACAATTTTCACCTGCCCCCTTTGCTGGTGCCTGAAGTCCCACCACTAAGAATAAAAATGAATATCAACTGAAGATTTATTACATGCCAGATATTCCTCTAATCCTCAAGACAATTTAGCAATGGGTAATTTTAATCTCTATTTTACATATGAGGAAGCTAAAGCTAATTCATTAAAGGTTACATAGGTGACAAATAGGTGAACCAGGATTCGAACTGAGGATTTGAATTCAGACATGCAGTTCTCAGTGGGATGTGTACTAACTATTAAGGTGTTATCAGTAATGTTCTCCTTAATATAAATGAGTTAAGCATTCAATTTTTTTAAGAAAAAAATTTTATTTTATTTTTAATTTAAAAAATAACTTCTTATATTTTTTTTTTAATTTTTAAGAAAAAACGGGAGGCAGGATCAAGATGGCAGCGTAGTCAGTGGACCCTCTTACAAAAACGACCCCCCCAAAAAAATGAATTGATTATATATGACAGTCTAGGAGATCAGGCAAAACGCAGAACACGGACAAAGGAACACACAACAAAGCAATAGAGGAACTTAAGAAGGTTGTACAAAAGCATAATGACAAATGTAACAGGCTGCAAGAAGCCATAGAGAGACAGCAAACAGAAATCCAGAAGATTAACAATAAAATTTCAGAATTAGGCAACTCAATAGAAAGTCATAAAAGCGAACTGAGGCAATGGAAATCAGAATTAGTGAGAATGAAGATAAAGCACTTGACACCAACTTATTTGAGGAAAAATCAGATAAAAGAATTTAAAAAAATGAAGAAACCCTAAGAATTATGTGGGACTGTATCAAGAGGAATAACCTATGAGTGATTGGAGTAGGAGAATGGGAGGGATAACAGAAAATACAGTGAGAATTGTTGAAGATTTTTTAGCAGAAAA
>NW_004443960.1:12991962-13010922 GCF_000243295.1 Trichechus manatus latirostris
CGATCATTAGCCATTAGAGAAATGCAAATCAAAACTACAATGAGATACCATCTCACCCCAGCAAGGCTAGCATTAAAACACAAAAAACACAAAAGAATAAATGTTGGAGATGTTGTGGAGAAACTGGAAAACTTATATACTGCCGATGGGAACGTAAAGTGATACAACCACTTTGGAAATCGATTTGGCGATTCCTTAAAAAGCTAGAAATAGAAGTACCATATGATCCAGCAATCAAGCTCCTTGGAACATATCCTTGAGAAATAAGAGCCATCACACAAATAGATACATGCACACCCATGTTCACTGCAGTACTGTTCACAATAGCAAAAAGATGGAAACAACCTAGATGCCCATCAACAGATGAATGGACAAATTATGGCGTATTCACACAATGGAATACTACGCAACAATAAAGAACAACAATGAATCTGTGAAACATCTCGTAACATGGATGAATCCGGAAGGCATTATGCTGAGTGAAATTAGTCAGTCACGAAAGGACAAATATTGTATGAGACCACTACTATAAGAACTCAAGAAAAGGTTTAATTACAGAAGAAAACATTCTTTGATGGTTACGAAGGTGGGGAGGGAGGGAGAGGGGTATTCACTAACTAGATAGCAGATAAGAATTATGTTAGGTGAAGGGCAGGACAACACACAATAGAGAAGAAGTCAGCACAACTGGACTAAACCAAAAGCTAAGAAGTTTCCTAAGTACAACCAAACACTTCGAGGGACAGAGTAGCAGGTGCGGGGATCTGGGGTCCCTGGTTTCAGGGGACATCTAGGTCAATTGGCATAACAAAGTTTATTAAGAAAATGTTCTGCATCCCACTTTGATGAGTGGCATCTGGAGTCTTAAAAGCTAGCAAGCAGCCATCTAAGATGCATCAATTGGTCCTAACCCACCTGGAACAAAGAAGAATGAAGATCACCAAAGACACAAGGAAAATATTAGCCCAAGAGACAGAAAGGGCCACATAAACCAGAGACTCCATTAGCCTAAGACCAGAAGAACTAGATGGTGCCCGGCTACCACCAATGACTGCCCTGACAGGGAACACAACAGAGAGTCCCTGAAGGAGCAGGAGAAAAGTGAGATGTGGAGCTCAAATTCTAGTAAAGATACCAGACTTAATGGTCTGACTGAGACCAGAGGGACGCCAGAAGACATGGCCCTTGGACTGTCCATTAGCCTACAACTAAAACCACTCCTGAAGCCAACTCTTCAGACAAAGATTAGACTGGACTATAAGACATAAAATGATACTCATGAAGAGTGTGCTTCTCAGCTCAAGTAGATACAGGAGACTAAATGGGCAGCTCCTGTCCAGAGGTGAGATGAGAACGTAGAAAGGGACAGGAGCTAGTTGAATGGACACGGGAAACCTGCAGTGGAAAGGAGGAGTGTGATGTCACATTATAGGGAGAGCAACTAGGGTCAGATAGCAATGTGTGTCTACATTTTTGTATGAAAAAACTAACTTGAGTTGTAAAGTTTCACTTAAAGCACATTAAAAAAAAAAAAAGAAAGAAAGAAAAAAATGGGATCCAACGTGGTAGCACAGGAGAACTGAGGGCAGGAATAAAGACAACTCCCATATACAACTTCCCAGAGACTTTGGATGGATGGACTTACAGCAGCATAGGGCGAAATGCAGTTATGAGAAAATTGGACTTCACGCTTTCTCTGCCTTCAGACCCATTTCACACCACTCTGTCCTCCCAATGTATGCTCTGTTGTTATTGTTAGATGCCATTGAGTCAGTTCCAACTCATAGTGACCCCGTGTACAACAGAATGAAACACTGCCTAGTCCTGTGCCATCCTCACAATAGTTGCTATGTTTGAGCCCATTGTTGCAGCCACTGTGTCAATCCATCTCGTTGAGGATCTTCTTTTTCACTGACCCTCTACTTTACCAAGCATGATGTCCTTCTCTTGATGAGGAGGAACTGGTCCCTCCTGATAACGTGTTCAAAGTACGTGAGATGAAGTCTCGCCATCCTTGCTTCTAAGGAGCACTCTGGCTGTACTTCTTCCAAGATAGATTTATTTCTTTTTTTTTGTAAGTCCATGGAATATTCAGTACTCTTTGCCAACACAATTCAAATGCACAATTCTTCTGTATTCCTTATTCATTGTCCAGCTTTCGCATGCATATGAGGCAATTGAAAATACCATGACTTGGGTCAGGCACACCTTAGTCCTCAAAGTGACATCTTTGTTTGTTAACACTTTAAAGAAGTCTTTTGCAGCATATTTTCCCAATGAAATATGTCCTTTGCTCTAGAGACACCAACATACTCATAGTTCTCTCCAATGCAAGACTGTATTTAAGGCCTATGTCACTACGCATGCTCGATTTCACTTGTCTAGTGTTCCCCTCACCTGCTTTGCACCTAGAGAACTCCTATCCCTTCTTCAAACACCACTGTAAATGTCACCTCTTCCAGGAAGCCCTGTCTGCCAGAGCTAATAACTCCTCTAACTTGTAAAAACTTGTAAAGTACCTAGGCAATGCATCACAAACACTTAATATGTTGTTGTTAATGTTATTATTATTCTTCTGTAGTGTGTTCATTCTGGTTCGAACTTCTGCTGAGAATTTGCATTTCTAACAAGTTTCCCAGCGAAGCTAATGCTGCTGGTTAGGAACCAATTCTGAGAACCACTAGTAGAGCAGTGGTTATTATTATTATACATAGGTATATACATAGGTATTATACATAGGAATCACCTAGGGATCTTGTTAAAGTATAGATTCTGATTCAGTGTATCTGGGATGGAGATGCAAATTCTCAGCAGGGGTTCAAACTGGAATGAACTGGTTAGAAGCCCTGGTTTTAACTTGTTTGTTTACAAGTCCATGGCCACTGCTAGACTGTATTATTTATCTCTGCATTTCTATCACCTTAATACCAAATCCAGAACAAAGAAGGTAGAGCAAGAACAGAAGGTTCATAACAACTCCCTGTTCACTTCTTCCTTTCTTCTCTTTAAGAGAGGGGCTACTAATCTTAGATGGCAGGTTCTAGGACAATGATTGGACCACAGTGATGACTGGACAGAATCGATCTTCCTCTTCTGTTCACACTTAGCAGCAAGTCAGGTCGTCTTGAGCTCTTTATTCTTCTCCTCATATATATCCTAGGACATGCTCCTCACTCGCCTCTGGTACCAGATAGTAAGATTTGGATTTAAAAGTTAATAGGGGTCCAATGGAAACCCTGGTGGCATAGTGGTTAACAGCTACAGCTGCTAACCAAAAGGTTGGCAGTTCACATCCACCAGGTGATTCTTGGAAACTCTGTGGAGCAGTTCTACTCTGTCCTATAGGGTTGCTGTGAGTTGGAATTGACTCGATGGCAACGGGTTTGGTTTTCGGTCTTTAGAGGTCCCAGTGGATTTTTGTACGTGGCCACATATTCCAGTCCGCTCTCCTGGCTAATTCTAAACTAATAACTCTCAGCAGAACTTTAGCCAAACAACGAAATGGTAGCTTGTTTCCTGTTTGCTGTAATTTTATGTGAGAACTTCTCTCCAAAAATCTTGTGAAGAGGAACTGTTACGATGTGGGGAAGGATGTTTCTTTCCAGAAATACCTGACCATAACGCCATTTTATGCCTTTTAACAGCACCTTTTAGAAGGAATGCAACTGGAGTACTCCTTAGAAGGGAGGATGGGGAGACTTTATCTTGCTTATTTTGGACACATCATCAGGAAAGGCCAGTCACTAGAAAAGGACATTATCTCTGGTAAAGTAGAGGGTCAGCAAAAACAAGGAAAACTCTCCATGAGGTGGACTGACACAATATCCGCAACTCTGGGCTCAAACATATCAAAGATCGTGAGGATGGCACAGGACCGGGCAATGTTTCATTCTGTATACATGAGGTCGCCCTGAGTGGGAGCCGACTGGATGCAACTAACAACAGCAGCAGCAGCAGGGATACCTTGGTCCCTCCTTTTTTTCTTAGTCTGTGTCTTAGTCATCTAGTGCTCCTCTAACAGAAATACCACAGGTGGATGGCTTTAACAAAGAGAAGTTATCTCCTCACAGTAAAGCAGGCTAGAAGTCCAAATTCAGGGCATCAGCTCCCGGGGAAGCCTTTCTCTCTCTGTCGGCCTTCTCATCAATCTTCCCCTGGACTAGGAGCTTCTCCACACAGGGACCCTGGGTCCAAAGGACGCACTCCGCTCCCAGCACTGCTGTCTTGGTGGTATGAGGTCCCCAACTCTCTGCTTGCTTCCCTGTCCTTTCATCTCTTGAGAGATAAAAGGTGGTGCAGGCCACACCCCAGGGAGACTCCCTTTACATTGGATCAGGGATGTGACCTGAGTAAGGGTGGTGTTACAATCCCACCCTAATCCTCTTTAATGTAAAATTACAATCACAAAATGGAGGACAACCACACAACACTGGGAATCATGGCCTAGCCAAATTGATAGGCACATTTTTAGGGGGACATAATTCAATCCACGACAGTCTAGGTACCCAATGAACGTTGGTTAATTTGCATTTACTGGACAGCAAGCCATTAGTGCACCCTGGGCAGAGGTGAACGTTATCAGGAGGCCAGCACGTTTTAGAGCTCTTCCTGTGTGCCTTCCGTACAGTGAGAGAGATAACACCCCATTTCTGCCCAAGCAAACTTTATTGCCTAGCTCTGAAGCTTCCCACGCTTTCATCTGAAGCAGATTTCAGAGGTCTAATTCTTAACAAAGATTAATAATGTATCAGGAACATAAAGGCAACAGGAGCATAAACTTAATGGCAAACGTACAATCAATGTTTTACGATGTTTTTAGAATAGAAGGATATGTAAGGGCCGCTGGTTATAATTCCTCTCGCAGGCCTCATAAATAAACAATGACTCTTTTCCCCCATGGTCAACTGATTTATAGGCAGATCTTTAAGCAGAGTGCTTCCATTCATTCCTAACGCCATTACATAATGTGCTGTAATAAGTGGATATAGCTTGAGCCATGATCATTCCACATATTAATAAAGCATCAATGTACTTTAAAGCAATAACCCATTCACTTTACACAGACAATCTCTGGATAAGAAACAGGGAAAAGTAGGAGAGACCAGTGCCCACAGTATAGAGATCCCAGGAATCCCCATGAGTCACGGGGGTACCAGCAGAAAATGACGAAGCACCAGTTCAAAAAAAAAAAAAAAGCCATACCTGTTGCTGTTGAGTTGATTTTGACTTATGGCAACCCCGTGTGTTCCAGAATTGTTGTCATTGTGTGCCAGCAAGTGATTCGTATTCACAGTGACCCTATAGGACAGAGTAGAACTGCCCCATAGCGTTTCCTAGGCTGACGTCTTTATAGGAGCAGATCACCAGGTCTTTTCTCTCGAGGAGCAGGTGATGGGTTCAGACCTCTGATTTTCGATTAGCAGCTGAGTGCTTAACCATTGTGCCACCAGGGCTCCTGTGTTACAGAGTAGAGCTGCTGCATAGGGTTTTCTTGGCTGTAATCTTAACGGAGGCAGATTGCCAGGCATTTTTTCAGCAGCGCTGCTGGGTGGGTTCAAACTGCCAACCTTTAGGTTAGTAGCTGAGCACAGACTGTTTACACCACCACTAGTTACTAGAGGAAATACACAGCCTGGGGACAACCCTGCCCCCAGTTCTTCCCCGTGGCAGCATAAATCAGCTTTATTTTCCCACTGCAAAATCCAGATTCATCAACATAGCCGTGGTACAAAACCTCCCTGCTGAAGGCCAACATAAGCTATTATTTCTAGCCTGACACCCTGACCTGTTGTGCAATCTTCTGGGAAATTAGACAGGAGCTCTTCACGGAGAACAGAATTAACCCTTGTCACTTAATATTTCATGCCATCCTGGCGGCTCCCTAACAAGAACGCATGGCTACAGCTGAAATGAGGCTTATTTCTCCTGAGTGGGATTTAATGATGAGGAGGTCAGAGCAGCGTGTGTCATGAAACATACCCTACCTGTGGTCAGTAGTGCGGTGTCTTTGTGTCTGTTATGCAATGGGCACAAATTCATGCCCAGACTTCCTGGGTTTCGGAACACAGGACAAACAGCTATTATCCCAGCTTAAAATGGAACAAAATTAAAGAGGAAACAATATTGTTATTGATTGGTTTTTTTCCCTGGAGGGCAGAGAGTAGGAAGAGGGAGAAAGCAAATTACTTTAGGGATGGTGTGCTTTTCATTTAAGGTAGGATGGCTACTCTCCTGCATCTTTGATTTCAGTCATCTTGCTTCCCTTTCCTCTTCTCCACCAAAAGAATATCTGTTTTATAAGCTGGGCTCTGGCAGCCTTGGCTCCTTGTTTTTCAAGATGATAAACTGCCTCTGCGTTACGATTTATGAACCTCAGAGTTCCCGTGGGGAGCCTGTCTGACTGGAGAGCCCGCCACCTCTGTTTCAGTTGGCAGGACTTGTTCTGGGTATGCAAGCACCTGGATGAAGCCCAAGGAAGGAGCTCCAGTTGGATGGAAAATGGGGCAGAGAGGATGTGCTCGCTGGAAGATGTGAATTGTGGCGTCAATGGCTAGCTGACCACCAAAGATTGGCTCTTCTGTTGCAGAGGGTAGAATTATTGCTGGAAATTATCTGCCCGCTCAAGGACTACATTTTCCAGCACCTCTTGCATCTAGTTGGGGCCATGTGACTTGTTCTCACCAATTGAATATGAGTAGTAGTGATGTGTATTTCCTCCAATGTTGTTGTTAGGGGCCCTCAAGTCAATTCCAACTCATACAACCCCATGTGACAGAGTAGAACTGCCCCATAGGGTTTCCGAGGCTGTAATCTTTACAAAAGCAGATCACCAGGTCTTTCTCCCATGGAGCCGCTGGGTGTGTGCGAATCACCAACCTTTCAGTTAGCAGCCACGCGTTGTGCCTTCTCCACCCTCATTTTCCCTGTCTGCCAGCAGAACAGAGAGGATTCTGAGGCTCAAGAAGAGGACAGAGCCACAAGATGGAAGGTGCCTGGGTCCCTGAGTGACCTCGTGGAAGGCTACCCATTTACAAAGTTCTTTCCATGAGCAAGAAATAAATCTCTAGTGGGTGCAGCCACTGAGATTTCAGGGCAAATCAGTTACAGCAGCTAATATTACCTGGATTAATTACACATATCAAAGCATTTTGGTAGAAAGGAGGACAAGATTGGAAAGCAAGATACTGATCTTGATTTGGCCATGGGCTGAGTGATTCCGGACAAACTTGTATGCTTTTCACACTTTTCAAATCACCATTTTCTTTATTGTCCTATTCTCATTATGCCACTCTGCCATCTCTGATGTATTCTGCATATAGCTAACTGTGTCCTCTTCACCTCACCTTCTGCCGTCTTTATTGTTGTTGTTAGCTACCATTGAGTCAGCCCCTGACTCATGGTAACCCCGTGTGTTACAGAGTCGAACTGCTCCATAGAATTTTCTTGACTGTAATCTTTAGTAGTTTGCCAGGCTTTTTCCTCTGCAGAGCTCCTGGGCAGGTTCGAACCACCAACCTTTGGGTTAGCCACCAACTGCAAACCATCCCAGCTGAACTGCATGATCCTTCACCCACGTTATTATCCTAATTATCATCAAGATCTCAGCTCAACATCACTTTAGGGAAGCCTTCCCTGACTATCCAAATAAAGTTAAATCTCATCATTTTAAGCTTTCATAGCACAGAAAGTTTTCCCAATTAGCTTATCATGGTTGTAATTTTATTTTTATTTGTGTGATTATTTGATTAATTCTCATCTTCCCAACTAGTCTTTAAGTGAAGGCCTAACTGTATCTGGGTTTTGTTCATTTTATCCCCAACATAAGACACATAGTTGGCACTCAATAAAATTATTGAATGGATATATCATACCACAAATTATTGAGTGCTTACTATATTCCTAACAAGTCTCTGGGTGGTGCCAACAGTTACGTGCTTGACTATTAATAAAAATGTTGATGGTTTTAGTCTACCTAGAGTTACCTCAAAGAAAGATGCCAGCCTTGAAAACCCTAGGAGCAGTTCTACTCTGCACGCATGGGGTCGCCATGAGTTGGAATCTACTCAATGGCAACCGGTTTTTTGGGTCTATGTGGATGCCAGAAACAGTGAGGGATCTACATAGCGGCATGCCGGATAAATAAAGAGAGCGCCCCCTGCCCTTGAAGGAAGAGCATCCCACTTAACGGAGAAGCACAAGCAGGAGGGAAGGTGTTGTTACCCCCACCCAGACAAAGCTGGTTCCCAAAGTTGGCAGAGACATCAACATCTTTGGCAGAGGCATCTACCAACAAACTTCCTTGATGGTGCAGAGATGCATCCCAGAATAAGGAATTCCAACATGATGTGTGGTTAAATATTGGTAAACCCCAAGGAGAAACCCTAGACTTAACAGCTCCTCAAGGTGCTTAACCACCATGCTCAGCCCTTACTGAAATGACACCATCATCTTGTTAGGAAAGAGATCCCTAGCTGTCAGACGCTTTTAATTCTAACATGAAACTCAAAAATGCCACCTTTCCTAAAAGGAAGCAAATTGTCAGTGCTTAGCCATTTGAGGGCTCAATTATCACATTTTCCCCCGCAATTAGGAAATGACACCCACTAATTGGGTAATTGTGCACCTAAGTGCCCAATTTGTGTGGGCAAATTGAAGGCACGCTATATGCAAATCAACCTGCATGTAAAATTTGTGTCCCATTAAATAACTGTCACTGCATGTCAATCACAGGGACGGCCAATCATATCCACGTCTTTCTGAGTGATTCCTTTTAGCCCAAGTGATTCCTGAGTGTATTTCAGTCTCATTAATGATATAAAATAATAATGTATAACTTACATGACACCTAGTATTAAATATGAATTGTGTCATTTTCCTGGTAACAATCAGAGTTGCCTGAGCTGTGGATTCTTACAAATGGTTAATACTGCCCTCCACAGAGGGGATAAGTCAGCTCTTATAGCTAAGGAAGAAGGGATCATTCCCCATGAAGAGGATGCTTGGTGAGAGGTTAAAAGCCCATTGCCGTTGAGTCAATTCCAACTCATGATGACCTCATGTGTGTCAGAGTAGAACTGTGCTCCATAAGGTTTTCAATGGCTAATTTTTTTGGAAGTACATCTCCAGGCCTTTCTTCTGAGGTGCCTCTGGGTGGACTCTAACAACTAACCTTTTGATTAAGAGCTAACACATCTGAAATATTCTAAGGTTCTCTTCGTGGCACTAAATAGCTACCATATACCAGGCACTGTGCTCAGCATTCGACATGCATTCTCTCATTTAATCCCAGAGCGTGCTTATGAGGTAGATACTGTTATTATCCCCATTTTATAGATGAGCAAACGGAGGCACAGGGGTATTAGGAGACTTGCTCAAGTCTACACAGCTACCAAGTAAGTGGTGGGCATAGCCAGGATTAAACCCACTCACCTTCTTCTCTTCTACCTCCCACATCCAATCTGTTCTCGAGTTCTGTGGATTTGATCTCCTTAATTTCTTTTAAGTCAAGTTATTCTTCCATCTCTACAGACATTACCCTGACTCTAGTCACTATTATCCAACAACCGTTTTCAAGCTGACCTTCCCTCCACCATACTATGGTCAGGGTGATCTTTGTATAATGCAAATCTGACTGCGTCACTCCCTTGTTAAAACCCTGCCGCCTCAGGATGAAGTTCAAACTCCTTTATGTAACACACAGATCGCTTCATGATCCCTCCCATAGAACCCTGAAAAAGTCACTGGAACTCTCTACTCCTCAGACAGGTTGTCATCCCCGACACACCAATGGAACTCCTCTTGTTAAGGTCTCCAGTGACTCCACATTGCCAACACAACGATCAATTCTCAGTCCTCCACACTCTAACTTTCAGGATCATTTGGCACTGCTGATGACCCCTCCTTTTTGGGCTTTTTCTCCGCTCTGACTGTGGGTACCACCCTCTTGGTCTTCCCCTTCCTCATGGGCTGCTCCTTCTCCATATCCCAGGATTCAGTCCTTGAACTGTTTCTCTTCTCTATTTACACTTATTCTCTCAATGATCTCACCCATGCAACATGTAAGCTGGGCTTACGAAAAATGTTTTTGTTGTTATAACTAACTACAGGGATGTTTTTATAGACAGCCATTTTGGTGTCACCCCTCCTGACAGTGTTGCACAGTATGGTCTACACCCTCTGCTGATGCCCCTGTTTCTCCACCTTGGCACTATTGACAATTGGGATAGTTCTTTGTTGTGAAGGCTGTCCTGTGCATTGTAGAATGTTCAGCAGCATCCCTGGCCTCTACCCACTAGATGCCAGCAGCACCTCCCCCAGTTGTGACAACCAAAAAAATTCTCCAGACATTGCCAAGTTGCCCCCGGGTGAGAACCCACTGCCCTGCAACAAGCAGATATTGGCTGTGCTGAGTTTACTTGAGAGCGAAGTTAGAGAGTGCCAGGTCCCGTGCACCCCTGAATCACATTTTACAGATATGCACCATGGCTCACACGGCCAACTGGTCACCTTGTGGAGAGAAATCAGATCAACCCTCACCACACGCAGAAAAATAATGGACATGCAATTGCATCGCCAGAGACAAAAATGCATGAATTTGTTTTTATTATTTTAATCAAAAATAACTCCTTAGGGCAAAAACAATCCCTGTCCCTTCTCTGATGCTGCACTCTTCTGGTTTTCCTCCAGGCTTATGGACGCTCCTCCTTAGTTTTCTTAGCCAGCCTCTTATTCTTGACCTCTAAGGGTCAAGTTTTTCAAGTTACAAACTCAAGACCTCATCTTTTCTCTTTCTACACTCATGCCTTCAAATACCATCTTTATCCAGTGCCGCCACATTTTTATATACGACCTAGACTTCCACTCTTAATTCTAGACTTGTATATCCAACTAGGAGTCCCTGGGTGGTGCAAACGGTAAAGGCACTCACTGGAGGTTGGAGGTTCAAGTCTACCCAGAAGTGCCTCAGAAGAAAGGCCTGGTGATCTACTTCTGAAAAATCAGCCATTGAAAACCCAGTTGTACTCTGACACACATGGGGTCACCATGAGTCAGAGTCAACTCAAGGGCAGCTGGTTATATCCAGCTATCTACTTGACATCTTCTCTTGCATGTATTCCAACACCTCACCCTTAACAAATCTAAGAAGAATCTGTTGATCCTTCTCCCCCAAACTGTTTCACATCCAGTCTTCCCCCATTTAAGAAAATATCACCAACATTCCTGAAGTTACCCAAGCCAGAAACATAGGAGTCATCCTTAAGTCTCCTCTCCCTCACTCCTCTTCCCTCAATCTAATCCATCAGCACATCCTAAATCCAATCATTTCTCTGTATCTCTTTCTGCTGCTCCTACTACCCCCGACCTGTGGCTGCTCCACCACCAACTCCCGGGAGCATCGTTTACATTGCTGTACAGGTGAATGGTGCCCTGTGGGACCGTGCAGTGAATAACCTGCAGAGCCATAAACAGCAGTTCTGATTCCCTCCTCCAGGCTACCATCACCTCTCCACAAAATGAATGCAGCAGTTTCCTAACAAGGCTCCCGGCTTCCACTCTGTCCTCAACAATCCATTCTCCCAACAACCAGAGTGACATTTCAAGCCATGTCACTCTGCAGCTGAAAACCCCTCAGTAGTTTCTCACTGTTCTTCACATAAAGTCAAAACTCCTCTCCATGAACACAGTGCCTGCCTGATCTGGCTCTTCTTAATCTTTCCAGTCACATCTGTTGGTGCCTATGCTCCATCCTTAGCAGTTTTCTTTCAGTTCCCCCAATATAACAAATTCTTCCCTGCCCCAGGGCCTTTGCACATGCTGCTCTCATCACCTGGAAAGCTTCTCCCAACCCCACTCATAATGCTGTCACACAGTTGAATCCTTCTCATCTTCCGGTCTCAGTTTGAGTTGACCTGACCCACCATTTTATTTTTCACCCTTTTTTATTCTTCACCTCAGAATACTCTTCACTCTTTTTAACCATGTATTGTCATTCTTTTATCCACTAGTGCATTCCCAGCACCTAGCACATTTCCTGGTCATGCTATGCACTCAGTAAATGTTTGTTAGTCCCTGGATGGTGCAAATGGCTTGTGCTTGACTACTAACCAAAAGGTTGGCAGTTTGAATCCAACCAGCGTCACCTTGGAAAAAAAGCCTAGAGATCTACTTCCATAAAATTACAGCCATTGAAAACCCTAAGGAACGCAGGTCTACTCTGAAACACGTAGGGTCGCCATGAGTCAGAATCAACTGGACGGTAACAGGTTAGGTTAAATGGATACATGAATCCCACCACTAGGGGATAACCACTGTTAATTCTTTGATGTGTGCCACTTATAAACCTCAATCATATTTTCATAATATTTTATTGTGTCTTTGGTGAAGGTTTACACGGCAGCTTGGGTTCCCATTCAACAGTTTCTTCACAAGTTGTTCAGTGACATTGGTTACATCCTTCACAGTGTGTGAGCGTTCTCATTATTTCTGTTCTGCTGGTTCCCTTCATATTTAATCTTAATATTCTTATTTCCTCATTAACTAAGTACTTGAAAACCATATGGGGCAGTTCTACTCTGTCCTATAAGGTTGCTGTGAATTGGAACCAACTCGATGGCACGTAACAACAGGGATCTAGTTTTTAAAAAAAAGGTACATTGACACTTTAAAGTACGTACGATTCAGGTCTCAGCTGAGATTCCCTCCCCTGAGGGAGGCCTCCCTAGGCCACGCCAATGAGAGGGGCCCACCCTCTGCCACAACGACATCACCTTGTTTCAGCTTCTTCATGGCATCACCACCAGCTGGATCACCTTTTATTTGTGTGTTTACTTACCTGCCTCCCCTGACTAGAATGGAAGCTCCATGAGGGCAGGGGCCATGATCGTCTGGTGTGATGCTGAATACCCAGTGCCTCACAGTCCCTGGGAAATAGTGGCGAGCTGCCATCAGGTCGACTCCATCTCATGGCGACCTTAGGCACAACGGAATGAAACGTCGCCTGGTCCTGCAGCAGCCTCACCATCACCAGTACGTGTGAATCCATCGTTGCAACGATTGTGCCAAGGCATCCCACCAGGGGTCTCCTTTGCCACCTTCACTGCCTCTCTACTTCACCAAACATGATGTCCTCCTCCAGCAGATGATCCCTCCTGATGAAGTGTCCAAAGCAAGCGAGTTTTGGACAGCGTTCTGTTGTTATCCATATGGTTTTCATTGGCCGGTTTTCCAAAGTAGATTGCCAGGCCTTTCTTCCTTGTCTTAGTCTGGAAGCTCTGCAGAAACCTGTCCACCATGGGTGGCCCTGCTGGTATTTGAAATACCAGTGGCATAGCTTCCAGCATCATAGCAACACTCAGACCACCATGGTATGACACACCGAGAAACAGGCAGTGATGGAAAATGTAGGCACTCAACAAACGTTTCTTGAATGATGAATGGAAGTCTGAAGTTTCTCTGCCCAGAAAGAGCTCTGAGCCATATGCGAACTGTCAGGTGGTCTTAAGGAGGAACCTTTTCATTGCACTTAGCATTTCAAGGCCATCGCCAGACACGCAGAGACACTAATATGCTAAAGACGGGCTCTGACCCAAGCTGTCACTTGCACTTGGCTTCAGCCCTGGCAGAATGCAGAATGACATTTGCACTGATGCAGGATGAAGGCTTGGCCTTTCCTGTCTGAAAATGGGGCCCCACATCTCATCTGTTGAGGAGAGCGGCTCCTTGTTCCTCCATCTGCGGATCAAACTAACAGCAAACCTCAGCCAGCGTCGGTGCACTGAGGTTGGAGTGCCAGGACCACGTGACTTAAAAACAAAGAAGCTGCTGAGCGTAGTAACAGAGCAAAAAAGACTGGGGCTGTCTCCCTCAAGTCCGAGACAGGACAGGGGGATGGGAGAGAGGCCAG
This sequence comes from Trichechus manatus latirostris, assembly GCF_000243295.1. NCBI lineage: Eukaryota > Metazoa > Chordata > Mammalia > Sirenia > Trichechidae > Trichechus > Trichechus manatus. Next base: position 13,005,866 of record NW_004443960.1, read on the forward strand.
AGGATCCAAATAACGATGCACTGAGGGTTTTTCTTTTCCTTGTCCTAATCCTTGGCAGTAATGGCTCATCTCACCAGCCTAACTGGGAGTAAAAGAAATGATGCTTCATTGTCCCAACCGATGACGCTGCAAAGCAGATGTCACACACTCCAGACCCAGCACGTGGACGTGCTCTGCTTGGCCTGCACAGCATGTTGCAAACCGTGAATTACTTGCCAACGTTCCTAAATTAGAAAATTTTATGTACAAAACACTTCATTCCTGGCTTCTCTTGAGAAATCCGAAGGTCCGGCAACACCGAACCCGTATTCCCATGGGCCAGTGCTAGCTGTATTTAAATAGGCACTGTCAGCTTTGGACAGGCTATATGTCTCCAGGTCACCCCATTTCCTACTGGCTCCCTTAACTTATTTATAACACCTACCTGGCCCCTGAGGGCATTGGTGGTTCAGAGGTAGGATTCTCACCTTCCACGAGAGAGACTTGGGTTAGATTCCCTGCAACACACCTCATGCACAGCCACCACCCATCTGTCAGTGGAGGCTTGAATGTTGCTTGGATGCTGAACAGGTTTTGGCGGAGCTTCCAGACTAAAACAGACTAGGAAGAAGTGCCTGGCAATCAACTTCTAAAAATCAACCAATGACAGCCCTACGGATCACAACAGTCTGCTCCTCGAATCATGAGGATTGTGCAGGACGGGGCAGTGTCTTGTCCCACTGTGCGGGGGGCTGCAGTGAGTCAGGGGCTGACTCCATAGGAGCTAACAACAGCCTGGTCCCTGCAGACATCTGAATTCGTGATCCCTGCTTCTGAAAGGGAAGACTCCTTATTCTCCTGTTCTCAAATTTCCAAAGGAATGTCTACCAAAACATCCACCCTCCTGGCAAGGCATCAACTAGTTCTCAGCCTCTAACTCCACCCTCTTCTTGCTCCTCCCCAGAAGAGGAGAGTAAGTAATCTGGTTAGTGAGATTCCGAAGGGCCTGCCTCAACAGCAAGGAAGGGGGCTCTACCCATTCTCTTTCGCCTGCCCCTTGGATCTCTGAGACATGAAAGCCAGGCTTCTTCTCTGCCCCCACAGCAGTCACTCCAGGATCAGGCCCCAGGATCCTCTCTGACCTGTTCCTATGAAGACCTTGAGGTGTAAGGCAGATGTGATTCTCCATTCAGCTGGCTGGGTGAGCATCCTTCAAGGCTGCTTTGCCACCCAATGCTGTCAGTGGATGGGTTCAAGATCCAGATTTCAGGGAAGATAACAGGAGACCCCAGATTCAAGCTGTGTCTCCCAATCCTATCTCACCAGGGCACGCTGTACATTTAGACTTACAGACCTCAGTACAGGCAGTCCCCAGGTTACGTCCAACTTATGTACAACCTGTAGTTATGAACTAACCCCCATAAAGCCTATTATATTAAAAATTTGAGGTAAGTGCAATGGCTCATAATAACAATTGGTCACTACTTTGTGACCTTCATCAGAACATTTTTATTACTACTATATTATTATGTTAAAGATGTTTTAGTGTATCAGGAAGTGTTTCTTTAATGTTTTATGGATGGAAAGGTACACTGTATACTAAGACAAATATTTGACTAACTGATGTGAGATACAAACCATACCTGACTGTTGTGACTTATGTACAAATTCGACTTAAAGACAGACTTAGGAATGGAACTTGTGTGTAATTCAGGAACTGCCTGTGATAAATATGATACCTCATTCCTCATCTAGCTCTTTGGGAGTGTTCTAATTAGTACTATGACAGTACGAGGGGGCAGTATTCAGAATCCTATCCCCCAGTACGTCTCAAAATTGAATCCTCGGAGGGGTTTCTGGGGTTCTTAAAGCCACAAATAAATATGATGTATCTTCCTGAAGCAGTAATTACTCAGATTTGGGAAGGAAATTTTAGAATTTTTGCGCTCTTAAATGGTTCTGTCATATGCATAACCAAACAAACCCACTGCCGTCAAGTCCATTCCGACTCATACAACCCTATAGGACAGAGTAGAACTGCCCCATAGGGTTTCCAAGGAGCAGCTCGTGGATTCGAACTGCTGACCTTTTGGTTAGCAACTAAGCTCTTAATCACTGTGCCCACAGGGCTCCAAAGTGCAGTTAGCAAAATATCGTTTTTTTCGGAGTTGACCAATCTCATGGGTTTTCTTCATGTGTGAAATTATAAAGCACAGAACTTTTATGTGTAAGGAAGCAGCTGGATAATTAGGTGTTTTGGGTAATTAGGATACACGATGAAGCTACATTAAAGTGGACAGGGTTTATGAGGAGAGCAAAGATTATAATAACATTACTGGGTTTCAAGGCTGGTGGTTGTCCACAAGGTCCCTGGGCAATGCAAACAGTTTGCACTCGGCTGCTAATTAAAAGGTCAGCAGTTCAAATTTATGCAGCAGTGCCTGCAGAAGAAAGGCCTGGTGATCTGCTTCTGTAAAGATTCCAGCCAAGAAAACCCAATGGAGCAGTTGTACTCTGTAACACATAGGGTCGCCATGAGTTGGAATTGACTCAATAGCTGTGGGCTCGGGCGGTCCACAAGAGCCAATGAGCTTGAGCAAGGATTTCTCAAGGTGAGTCTGAGGATCCCTGTGCACCTAGATTTGTAACAAGCTTTTCACTGCATTCACCCGTGTTTCCATCATTTCATTATATACACAATCCTCAGCTCTGTCACAGTTCCGCCTAATGTTTTGTTCCCTTGACTTATATCCATTGCCCTCAGTAGTGAGCTCCTGGTAACACAAATATACCAAAACTTGCTTTTTGTCTGTTTGATTGATTTTAGTGTCACTCTCCATGTACTTTTTTGCACGATGGTAGCTTATAAATTATATTGTCAGTGTGGAATGTGCCTTAGGGTTTAAAAACCAGTAGTTTGAAGAGTAAGCATAAAACCAGTGAAAACAACCACAATAATGAGGGAAATTTAAAATAGCCTGAGATCATCTGTTCCCACAAGAGATTGACAGCAGGAACCAAGACAGAACTCCCAGTCAAATCTCCGGAACTGGTAATAGGTCACAGCTATCAACTAGGACAATATGGATTGTAGCTAAATGCCATTTAAAATAAGAGTTTCAGATGAATGCTCATAATGCCCAGATTTTGGTCTCTAAATACCATTCCTCCCCCAAAGGGAAGCTAGGCTTTTTGAAGAAATGGTTGACTTGAGGTATAGGCATGAAATGTACAACATGAATCTTTTGTAATGATTTTTACCAGAAAGCAAGGAAGCTATCAAAATTTAATGGGGTCGCCTGTACACCAATGTCTTTTGCAACACTTTTCACAGCAGCAAAAATGTAGAAACATCCAAAAGGTCCATCAACAGATGAATGGATAAACAAAATGTGGTATATACGTACAATGGGGCATTATGCAGCCGTACAGAGGAATGAAGTTCTGATGCATGCCACAGTATGGATGAACTTTGAGAACATCATGCTGAACAATTTGAGTTACTTGCCCAAAGACAAACACTGTATGATCTTACTCCTATGAAATAAGCAAATATGTAGAAACCAAAGATTATTAGTGGCTACCAGGGGTGGGAGGGAAGGGAAAAAGGACAGTTTTTGTTTGGGGGGCATTGAGTGTATGTTAATGGTGGTGGAATATTTTGGAAAAGGAGAGTGACAATGGTGGCACAACATGAGAAATATAATCAATGTCATTGAATTGTAAATGTGGAAATTGTTGTGTTAGCAAATGTTTTGGTGTGTGTATTTTCTCCATAAGAAGAAAAAATTAAAAAATTAAATTTAATAGGGTCAAGATGACCCAGAGGCTGACCCAAAGGGTCTCCTACTGATCAAAGATGCTTTATTCACACAAAGGGATATTATTGGGCCAGTTATTTATCAACTGCCTCTCAGTTCCAAGACTACCTTTCTATACTGTGCATGGGATGCTGGGTTGAGACTCTGCAGATCACATCTCACAAACTCCCTTGCCTGTGGCCTCTCTGTTAAGTTCGGCAAAGAGGAGACACTAGAGGGAGGTAGGAAGCCTGGAAGAAGGAAGGGACAAGGAGTTTCTGTTTGTTTCCTGGACTTGACGTATTGCTCCAACAGCAGCTTCCTTTGGGTTCAACCTCCAGCTTCTTTCAACACTCCCAACACCAGCCCTGCAGCTCTTCCTCTGAGCTTCTAGGTTCTGGTAACCCCACTTCTTCCTTTTCATCCCTTCAGACATGAAACCAGATCTCTAACTCACACTTGAATAAAAACATGTCCACAAACGGTTTGGCCATTTTATTTGTCTTGCTTTCTCTGATGATAATGATACTGTCTTATAGACAGTTAACCATATTTTTTCACAAATAACGCACCCACTTAAATAAAACGCCCACACATTCGACGTGAGGAAATTGGCGTAGTGCACTTAAAAAAGTTACATGCGGTGGGGAGGGCGGGATGGCAAGGTTGGCAAAAAACATATAACACGTGTGTTATTTGTGTAAAAATATGGTAGCTATATTAACTGTTAGTTTATATTGTTCTTGATGATAAAGTAACTGTAAAGATTTTCCACAATACTTGTTTATATGATATTATGTATTTTTATCAAATATGATAATCCCTGGAAGGAAATGTATGCATTTGGGCATAATCAAAACCAAATCAGTTGCCATCGAGTTGATTCTGACTCATGGCGACCCCATGTGCGTCAGACTAGAACTGTGCTCCAGAGGTTTTTCAGTGACTGATTTTTCGGAAGTAGATCACCAGACCTTCCTTCTGAGTCACCTGTAGGTGGATTCAAACCTCCAACCTTTCAGTTAGTAACCAAGTGCTCAAATGTTTGCTCCACCCAGGGATTCCATGCACTGCATTTGGGCATATAAGGGTTGATTCACATGACTGCACGCCTTGAAGCCATCAGCAATGACTGCATTGTTCACCAGTAACACTTTGTCCTAAGCAGTTTACCTCTTGGTTTTCTCACTGTTCAGTGGAGTGATTAAAAAAAAAAAATGATAACATTATTTTAAGTGAGTTTTAATACCAGTTTTTTTTTTTTTTTTTTTTTTTTTT
>NW_004443960.1:13014691-13033485 GCF_000243295.1 Trichechus manatus latirostris
TCTAGGGTTTCAGGATTGTTGATTCTCTGTTTGGCTTAGTTTTTCGGATCTTTGTTGTGGAGGGACGGCGTGGTGCTTCTGCCTAGACCGCCATCTTGCCGGAGTCTCTAATACCAGTTTTTTAATAACACTGAGAGACACCTTGAAAACTTATTCTTTTACACAGCTCTCTACTGAGGAAAGGTATTGGTTAGAGTTTTCAAACTCAAGACTAATTTTATGTTCTTGGGGATTAAAAAGACATTAAGATAAGGTAAAAGCTGGGAAAGGTGAATTAATTTCTTGTTCGATGTCAAGGAGGGGCTCATGGAGATGACTTGTTTAGACATTTCTTTTCAAGCCTGAACACTTCCAACCAACAACTGCAAGGCCAAACTCATAACCAACGTCTCCTTTTGTAATTATACATGTAGGAAATTATTTGATTAATGTCCATCTTCCCTGCTAGATGATAAGCTCCATGAGAGCAGGAACCATGACTGTCTAGCCTAGAAGTCAGCAAACTTTTTCTGTAAAGGGCCAGAGAGTAAGTCTTTTACCCTTTGTGGGCCATACAGTCTCTGTTACAACTACTCAACCCTGTCAAGCAGCCATAGACAATACATAAACAAATGGATGTGACTGTGTTCCAATAAAACTTTATTTACAAGAGCTGAGGTTAGATTTGCCCATAGGCAGTAGTTTGATGACCTCTGGTCATTGTTATATCCTCAGTGTCTAGTATATAGTAAGTGCTCGAAATATTCACTGGATGAATGAATGACTGAATGACTGACCCCACACTTAATTTAGGCTAATGTTTGGATGTGCTTAAGCTTCAGATTTGGAATTTTCCTCCACATTGGACCCCAAGTCCTTCCTCTAGTCAATTTTGTCCCTTTCTCTTCGTCAGCATTTCCCAGCCTGGTTTTCATTTACTGTTTGACAGGTCTCCCTCCTTGAGCTTCACCAAATCTAATCTCAGAACTGTTCTTTTGCTGTTTAGTAATATCTATGATTCCTCTCTTATTGACTTGGACTGAACATGAACAATTTTACACTTATCACTTCTATTCTACTGTGTTAGCAGCATAACATTTTTCCAGTAAAAAGAAAGGCAATAAAGGAGGATTGTGAATTCTGTGAATGAATGAAAATTGATATAGCCTTTTTGGATGGCAAATTTACCAGTTATCTATTAAAATTTTAAACAGGCCTCGCCTTCAACCCAGCCATTCCTGGTTCTTTTCCCATAATGCCCTTGGGTCTGTGTCATGGTTCTAGGATCTAACAGACTGTCCAGATAGGGAATAGACCCCCTCTGTGATTGGCCAACTATCTGCACAGACTACCAATGATATACCATTGTCCTTGCTAACGAATTAGCTTCCATTCTCTGCTGCCTCTAAGCCAGGCTTTTTGTTGTGGTGTGCTGTCGAGTCGATTCTGACCCTAGTTACCCTATAGGATAGAGTAGAACTGCCCCATAGGGTTTCCAAGGCCATAATCGTCACTAAAGCACCACATCTTTCTCCTGTGGAGCGGCTGGTAGGTTCGAACTGCCTACCTTTTGGTTAGCAGCCAAGCGCTTTAACCACTGTGCCACCAGGGCTAAGCCAAGCTTATACAGACTTTTTTGTAGGAATGATTGTAGTCCTCTGTGATAGTCAGTTTCTAGCATGGCCCCAATGGCGACCTCATTGTATTCATGCCCTTTGGTAATGCCCTCCCCTTGAGTGTGGGCGAGACTTGTGACACTCTTCTAGTGAGTAGGATATGGCAAAGGAGATGAGATGTCACTTCTGAGATTAGATTACAAAAGACGGTGACTTCTGTCTTGCTAGCACTCTGTCTCTTTTGCTCTCTCTCTCAGGCTCTGCTCGTGTAGTTGCTCTGATAAAGCCAGCTACCATGTTTTGAGCTGTTCGATGGGGAGGGCACTTACTGCTGAAAATCAAAGACCACAGCCTTCAGTATGGATTACACCTCAACATAAAGAAAACAAAAATCCTCACAACTGGACCAATAAGCAACATCACGATAAGCAGAGAAAAGACTGAAGTTGTCAAGGATTCATTTTACTTGAATCCACAATCAACACCCATGGAAGCACCAGGCAAGAAATCAAACGACCCATTGCCATTGGGCAAATCTGCAAAAGACTAAAGTGTTAAAAAGCAAAGATGTCACCTTGAAGACTAAGGTGCGCCTGACCCAAGCCATAGTGTTTTCAGTCACCTCCTATGCATGTGAAATCTGGACAATGAATAAGGAAGACCGAAGGAGTATTGATGCCTTTGAATTACGGCATTGGTGAAGAATAATGAATATACCATGGACTGACAAAAGAACGAACAAATCTGTCTTAGAAGAAGTACAATCAGAATGCTCCTTAGAAGCAAGAATGGCAAGACTATGTCTCACATACTTTGGACATGTTATCAGGAGAGATCAATCCCTGGAGAAGGACATCATACTTGGTACAGTAGAGGGTCAGCAAAAAAGAGGAAGACCCTCAGTGAGGTAGATTGACACAGTGGCTGCAACAATGGGCTCAAACATAGTAACGATTATCAGGATGACCCAGAACCGGGCACTGTTTCGTTCTGTTGTACATAGGATAGCTATGAGTTGGAATCGACCCGACAGCACCTAACAACAATAACATGGGGAGGTCCATCCTCCAGTCAACAGCCAGTAAAGAACCGAGGCCCTCAGTGCAACAGCCTATAAGGAACCAAATCCTGCCAACAACCTCATGAGTAAGTTGAGAGTGGATCCTTCCTCAGTTGAGTCCTGGGATGATAGCAGCCCTGGCTGACTACTTGACCGCAGCCCGTGAGAGACCCAGAACTAGAGGACCTGCTAAGCCGTGCCCAGACATAGGATGCACAGAAGCTGTGCGATAGTAAATGTTCTCTGGGTTTTTTAAAAATATTTTCTTAGCCGTTTACTTTTATTCTGCGTTTGCACCAATGCATCAAACCTCTGATCACCCATTTACTCTTTTATTCATTCAAACAGATGTTTTCTGGATCCATTAAGCACAAAGCACAGTAGCCACTGCATCTCACTCAGTCCGTCTACAATTGCCCTGATGTTCCTTTTTCTTTGATCTGAGACCTCCCCTTCCACTCACACTTCAAACACAATGTTTGCTGTTTTAAGCAACTAAAAGCAAAACCAGTTCCTATCAAGCCCATTCCGACTCATGGCAGCCCCACGTGTGTCAGAGTAGAACTGTGCTCGATAGGGTTTTCAGTGGCCGATTTTTCAGAAGATCACCAGGTCTTTCCACCTCTGGGTGGACTCAAACCTCCAGCCTTTCGGTTAGCAGCTGAGCACATTAACCATTTGCACCACCCAGGGGATCCTTTAAGCCACTACAGCGGGGTAATTTGTTATGGCAATAGGTAACTAATATAACCTCTCTGTGAGATACCAGGTAGACATACTTGTCTAGGGCCTTGTGCTTCTCAGTTGCATCATAAGAAAGTAGGGCGGGTCTCCCCTTCCCAGCACCAACAAAGGGAGTCTCTAGGCTAGGGCAGGGAGCCCCACGCTCTCCTTGCATTACTAAGACACTGTATCTATACCTATGTATCTCCTTTCCCTCGCCTTCACCTCTAAATTCTCTTGAGGGTTGGACTTTTTGAAAACAAAAGAAAGGAAGATGTGCTAGTGACTTCTACTGTGTGCCACATCTCTCCCCTGAAACACCTGGAGTGCCAGCTGGCTTACTTACCTTAATGGAGCAGAGGTAATGTAATACATTTAATGTTGCCCATAGGTGATGACACAGTATGCAATTTTTGTCTTAGATTTCTAATGTTATTGTAACATTGCTTTTCAAACAAATGAGTTGATGGATGGATGGATGGATGGGTGGGTGGGTAGATGGATGGGTAGATGGATGGATGGATGGATGGATGAAGAGATAGAGAGAGATGGATGGATGGATGGAGGATAGATGATGGGTGGACGAATGGATAGATAGACAGAGAGATAGATAGATAATCCAGCCACTGTAGTCTCAATTACGTTCCTCACTCGTAAGGCCAGCATTTCCTAAAGTGTTTTTTATTTGTTATTATTTATTTTTTTGGTGGGATACTACCCTTGCAAAATCGCTCTCAAAAAAAGTTTTTGTGCCCAACTAAACTTGGAAAAGGCCATATCCTCTATGTCCCTCTAGTGGATTCATTGTACATAAAAGCAGTTTTAAGACTCATAAGTTCTCTGATGAACCAGTTTGTTTGTTTAACCCTAACTGTCTATAATTTATTTAAACATGGAGACTTCCCTTGCCTTTATACAGATTAACCTATTAACCTTGAGAGGTGATGCATGGGTTCCCAAACTTACCATACTGTCTCCCCTTCCATTCCTTTTCCTATGAGGTTCTCTGGGCCTGAGCTGTCCAGTGAACTCCTAGTTAGAAGGTGAACGTATCTCTATGACCTTGACCACACCAATAGAGTGAAGCACAGCCCTCCTCCAGGCCATCGCTAGACCTTTCATATGATTCCACTGTTGCATTTCCCATATTCGGTTAAAGCATATTTTAACATGCCTGTCTTGTCTCATAGCCTGTAAAGTCCATATGGACCAGGACTGTATCTTGTTTCAATATCTTAGTGCTTAGCACAGCCTCAGGCTCAGTACTGAGGATTTTACTCAGCGTATCTCATTTGGTTCTCACAGCTACCACTTGATCATCTTCATCCCACATCTGAGAAAGCAGAGGCCAGGTGGTTCAGTGGTAGCAATTTCCCTTTCCGTGAGGGAGACCTGGGTTCGATCCCTGACCAGTGCACCTCATACACAGCCACCACCCACCTGTCAGTGAAGGCCTGCGTGTTGCTCTGATGCTAAACGGGTTTCAGTGGAGCTTCCAGGCTAAGTCAGACTAGGAAGAAAGGCCTGGTGATCTACCTCTGACAATTAGCCATGGAAACCTCTGAGGAGCACAATGGCCCAATCCCGCTGTGCATGGTGTCGTCAAGAGTCAGGGGCTGACTCAACGGCAGCTAACAATGACCACAAACTGAAACCCAAGATGGGCACGCCTGTCCCCCAAGCTGCATCCCTCTGTTACATGGCTACACCGTGAGGGTTTGGGACAGCACTGACAACCTATGACTTCAATGAGAAGCCCCAGAGGAAACACTCCATAAGGCTTTGACGGTAACATGGAGAACCCTCTCCTTGGGGGCTTCGAGTTTGGAAACACTGCACGACTTCGGAGAGTCTGCAGCTGCTTCCTAGGGTTTTCCATCTCAGTGCTAATCCCAAAGAGAAAAGGAATGGACGTCCTCAGTTCTGAGGGTTCCCTTGTGTGCATCCCAGAGCCGAGGTGGTCACGGACCACAGCGCAAATCCCTGTAATGCCATGTGACTCGGGGCTGGGGGATTTGTCCTTCAGCCTCAGCCCCTCATTGTCCTTCTTCGCCTCCCCAGTCAAAGCCATTTGACAGCCGTAGCGGCCGAGACATCTGCTTTCTCTGTGATTTGTCTTCTTCATGCTTCGTGTTCCCCGCCACCCCGTCACTGCCCGTCGGTTCCGTTCGGCCCATCAGTCTTGCTCTAAAATTGGTTTTATTTCCTATATTTGTCTTATCTGAGGTTCTCATTGCTTGCATCTCTCTCACTTGAGAGTTTATCACGCCTCCCGTTTGGCCGTCTTTGCGCCTGTCACATCTGTCTTAGCCAGCCCTGGCCATCTTCCTCTCTCCTGGCCTCCCTCCTTGAGTTTACCCTTCACAGCTGCCTTGTTCCTAACGTGTCCTTGACTTTGGATCTTTTTAGCAAGGTGCTGATTCTCTTCTTGTTTGGTTTGGAATTTTTGTCCCCCCTGAACAATCGATTGCATTCTTTTCCCCTTTCCCTGTTTTCCCAAAGATCTCACTTCTAGTGTTTATGGAGACAGATTGACAAATGTCTTTTTACTCCCTGTGTTTCTGTGGTTTTCCCTGAATCTCAAAGTGTCTGATTAGGAAGGCTAACCACGCCCGTTAAACTGCAGGAGCAGCTGCTGCCTCCGGAAGAAGACTGTATCTGTAGTTCATCTCCCAAAACCCTAGGTGGTTGCCGCAAGGATGGGGCAGACTCCCAGAAGACATTCTCTTCACCCACTGTGGGGTTACTGTACTTTCAAGACAGGAAGGAACAGCACCCAAAATCTTCAGCTCAGAAGTCCTCACAATGTCCCAATGCTTTTTTTTGTTATTATGGTAAAAATCTAGATAACACAACATTTGTCAATTCAACATTTTTCGCTTGTACAATTCAGTGAAACCAATTAAGTCAACATGTTATGTAACTGTCCCCAAAGTCCATTGCCATATTTTCCATCCCCATAAACAGAAACACAATGCTAGCTAAACAAAGATGCCCCTCTTTCCCCTTCCCTCCCACCCCTGGTCCAACAAACCAAACCATTGCTACTGAGCCAATTTCGATTCACAGCGACCCTATAGGATAGAGTAGAACTGCCCCATAGGGTTTCCAAGGCTGTAAATATTTACAGAAGCAGACTGCTGCATCTTTCTCTGGCAGAGCAGCTGGTGGGTTCGAACCGCCAACCTTTCTGTTAGCAGCCAAGTCTTTAAACCACTGTGCCACCAGGGCTCCTTCCACCACTGGTAACCACTGTTAAACAGCCTTTGCCTGTTCTAAATGCGTCATATTAGTGACATCATACAATATTTGTCTTTTTGTGATTGACTTATTACACTCAGAATAATGTTTTCAAGGTTCATCCATTGTGGCAGGTATCAGGACTTAATTTCTCTTTATGACAGAGGAATAGTCATTGCATGTATAGACCACATTTTGTTTACCCATTCATCTGTCGGTGGACATTTGGGTTGTTTCCAGCTTTTTGCTGTTGTGACTAGCGCTTCAATAAACACTGATGTACATGTGTCTGTAAACATCCCTGTTTTCAAGTCACTCGGGTGTATACCAAAGAGTGGGATTGCTGGCTCATATGGTAGCTCTATTTTTTAATTTAATTTAATTTAATTTGTTGTTTTTGTTGTTGCTGAGAATATACACAACAAGACATACACCAATTCAACAGTTTCTACATGTATAATTCAGTGACATTGACTACATTCTTTGAGTTGTGGGACCATTCTCACCCTCCTTTTCTGAGCTGTTTCTCCCTCATTAACATAAACTCACTGCCCTCCTAAGGTTCCTATCTAATCTTTCAGTTTGACACCATGTAGATGCCTCTTACAAGAACATAATGTTCAAGGCAGACATTTTTTTACTAGTTAAGCTAAACTATTGTTTGGTTTTAGGAAGACTTCAGGGGATATTTTTGCAAGCGGCCGTCCAAGGCACAATTGATCTCTATTCATCTAGAGCAACAGAGGAAGAAGCAGAGTCAGGAATAGGAGGATAAAAATGGAATGTGTGGCTAACTGCCTCCACGAACAACTGCCTTCTTTGCCATGAGAGCAGAACTGGATGGCGCCCGGCTACCACTATTAAACATTTTGATCAAAGAGTCTATAGAAGAATCCTGATCAAAAGGCAGAAAATTCTGAACAGAACTTCAGAATTTCTTGGACTCCAGCCTTTCTGGAGCCATGGAGGCTGGATAAGCCCCTAAAACTTTTGCCCTCAGACGATCTTTCAACCTTAAACCAAAAATATTTTTAACTTTTTGATGAATTACTGTTTTCCATAGCATATGTACCATTTTGCATTCCCACCAGCAATGGATGAGGTCTCCAACCCTTTCTACCTAGAGAGGTTCCTTCAGAGCATGCCGGGGAGGCCTATAGTTGATTTAGGTGGGAAGAATGTGGATCTGTGGCCATAAGAAGGTAACAGGAGAGCAGGAGGAGCATTTCCTCTCCCATGTCAAGCAGCAAAGCTCTGCACCTGGGGCATCAGAATAGGTTGGGCAGAGAGGAATGTTCCCTCTTCTCCCTGAGGGTGGCACCAACTTTTTACCTTAGCGCTGGTGGTATCTTCTCATGAGAGCAGTTTAAAATAATAGAACGAGTGTCTGCTATAAGATCCCAAATTCTGGGATGGAACGCTCGCCCCACCTGTTACTGCTTTTTAGTTTTGCAGAACTCCAGTATTCTCACATGTAAAATGAGAATAATGATATCTCATGGGAGGAAACTGATATAAAGCATAGTGCTGGGAACGTTCAGATACAATAGCATGAAAAATCACTTTGCTTCTCCAAGAATGTGGCTTCCAGACTAAGACAGACTAGGAAGATATGGTGATCTACTTCCAAAAATTAGCCAATGAAAACCCTATGGATCACAACAGAATATTGTCTGACATACTGCTGTAAAGAGTATTGATAATAATAACAACTATTGAGGGTGTAGGTCCCTGGGTGGTGCAAATGGTTTCCACTCAGCTACTAACCTGAAGATTGGCAGTTCCAATCTACCCAGTAGTGCCGTGGTAAAAGGGCCTGGCAATCTGCTTCTGTAAAGGTTACAGCCGAGAAAACTCAATAGAGCAGTTCTACTCTGTAATACATGGGGTCGCCATGAATTGGAATCAACTCGACAGCAATGGGTTTACCTTTTTGTGTTTTGGTTTGATTTTGGTTTACTGAGTGTGTACTGATTCTCAGTGTTCTAAGCACTTCACGTACATTAACTCCTTTTATCTTCACAATAACCGTGTAGATACTTTCGGTGTCTCTGTTTTACAGGTGTGAAAACTGAGGCACAGAGCAAGTGTAATAACTTGTCCAAGGTTACACAGCTGGTCTGTGGCTTTGTCAGGATGCAAAACGACTGTCTGATTCCAGAGTCATCACTCTGAATCACTCTGCTATTGTGCCTTCATCTCCAACCAGAGGTGACCCTGGACTTGGCAAGACTCCAGGCAGATATGGGCAAGCTCCTACTTTTGTCCTTTTGGCTTGCTTAATTCAAACATTCTGCCATTGCCAGGATTTGTCCCCAGTACAGACAGGTTGGCAGTGATTCCAAGCTTATTATTAAATTCTTATTCACTCGTTATGGAATTTTTTTAAAAACCATAATGCTTAAGTTAACCACATCAACCGCAAGACCCTGGGTTCCACTTGCTGGCTGAAATAATAAGCTTTGTGATTGGGGCAATAAATAAGGGTACTTATTGGTTGGAGTTTTTTCCAGTCTAAGGGGTCAGTATTATTTGGTCATGCACAGTCCTGAGCTAATGCAATAAAGTCATGTTGTGCATGTTTTAAGCTTCTACATAGAATCTATTGGGTGTTATCTGTAGTTAGTAAATATTACTCAATATCCAAATTCACATGTCCTACAGATAGGAGAACCTATCTATCAGTTTGTTGGACTGTGGTGGCTTGCATGTTGCTATGATGCTGGAAGCTATACCACTGGTATTTCAAATACTAGCAAGATGGCCCATGGTGGACCAAGTTTAGCAGACAGAGTAGAAGTGCCCCACAGAGTTTCCAAGGCTGTACATCTTTATGGAAGCAGACTGCCACATCTTTCTCCGGAGGAGTGGCTGGTGGTTTTGAACCACTGACCTTTCAGTTAGCAGCAAGAGCTTAACCACTGTGCCACCAGGGCTCCTTTTAATAAGACCTTACTATATGCTAAAACTTGATTTGTATTATCTGGTTTAAGCCTCACAACCACCTCCTGCACCAAAACCCACTGCCATCAAGCTGATTCCAACTCATAGGGACCCTACAGGGTTTCCAAGGCTGTAAATCTCTACAGAGTCAGACTGCCACACCTTTCTGCCGCAGAGCCGCTGGCAGTTTCAAACTGCCGGCCTCTTGGTTAGCAGTCCATTTTATGCATAAAAAACCGAGTCTCAGACAGGTGGTAACTTGCAAACAAATAAGTGGCAGGGCTGGGATAAGAATCCAGACCCCCCAGTCCAATTCTCTGTATTTTACCACTAGGCAGGTGATGCTCAACCCTGGCCGTAATTCCTGGGGAATCTGTGGAAACTCTGGTGGCGTAGTGGTTAAGAGCTACAGCTGCCAACCAAAAGATCGGCAGTTTGAATCCACCAGGCACTCTTTGGAGACTATGGGGCATTTCTACTCTGTCCTATAGGGTCACTGTGAGTCGGACTCAACTCCACAGCAATGGGTTTTTTTTTTTTTTTTTTTTTTTTTGATCCAGGAGTCTGTAAACATCAATACCTACACTCCAACACTCCATTTAAGTTAGATTCTCTGTAGGTACATGCTGAGAATCTGTATTTTTTTAAACTGCCCCAATACCAAAATGTAGAAGGAGCCCTGGTGGCGCAGTGGTTTAAGCACTCAGCTGCTAAATGAAAGGTAGGCAGTTTGAACCCACCAGCCACTCCTCGGGAGAAAGATGTGGCAGTCTGCTTCTGTAAAGATTACAGCCTTGGAAACCCTATGGGGAAGTTCTACCGTGTCCTACAGTGTAGCTATGAGTCGGAATCAACTCGATGGCAATGGGTTTTGTTTTGTTTTTTTTTTTTTTTTGGTTTAATACCGAAACGTAGCCAGAGCTAAGGGCCACTGATCTGAGCTATAATGTCTAATGGTGAGTTTAACACAAAAATGATGAGGAGGATATGATAGGGAGGAAGAAGGGAAGGAAGGAGAACTGAGGTCATGACCCCAGTGATGTACAAGAACATCCTACTTTAAAAAAGATTCTTAATGTACCCTACTTTGGTGAGTAGCGTCTGGGGTCTTAAAAGCTTATGAGCGGCCATCTAAGATACTCCGCTGGTCTCACCCCTTCAGGAGCAAGGGAGAATGAAGAAAACCAGAGACAAAAGGGAAAGATTAGTCCAAAGGACTAATGGACCACAACTACCACGGCCTCCCACAGACTGAGTCCAGCACAACTAGATGGTGCCCAGCTACTACCACTGACTACTCTGACAGGGATCACAATAGAGGGTCCTGGACAGAGCTGGAGAAAAATGTAGAACAAAATTCTAACTCACAAAAAAACACCAGACTTACTCGCCTGGCAAAGACTGGAGAAAATCCGAGAGTATGGCCCCCCAGACACCCTTTTCACTCCGTAATGAAGTCACTCCTGAGGTTCACCCTTCAGCCAAAGATTAGACAGGCCTGTAAAACAAAACGAGAGTAAAGGGGCACACCAGCCCAGGGGCAAGGAAGAGAAGGCAGGAGGGGGCAAGAAAGCTGGTAATGGGGAACCCAAGGTCGAGAAGGGAAGAGTGTTGACATGTCGTGGGGTTGGTAACCAATGTCAGAAAACAATATGTGTACCAACTGTTTAAAGAGAAGCTAGTTTGTTCTGTAAACCTTCATCTAAAGAACAACCATAAAAAAAGAAAAAGAAAAAAAGAATCAATGTTCAAAATTTACAAAACCAGTATAAGAGGAAAGATGGATGGTTTGCATTCCAACGGGAATTTTCCCTTGTGTGTAAGGATTCACTGCAAGACTCTTTTAACAGGTACTTCCTGTTGAATGATCAAGTGCATATTTAAAAGCCAGTTACCATCAAGTCGACTCTGACCCATGGCGACCCCGTATGTGTCAGAGTAGAACTGTACTTCATGGGGTTTTCCATGGCTGATTTTTCGGAAGTAGATCACCAGGCCTTGCTTCCAAGGTGCTTCTAGGTGGACTCGAACCTCCAGTCTTTCAGTTAGCAGCCGAGCATGTTAACCATTGGCACCATCCAGTGTATATCTAACCAAACCAAACCTGTTGCCATCGAGTCAATTCCGACTCATAGCGACTCGATATGACAGAGTAGGACTGCCCCATAGGATTTCCAAGGCTGTAATCTTTATGGAAGCCGACTGCGGCGTCTTTCTCCCGCGGAGTGTCTGTTGCGTTCAAGCTGCCGACCTTTCCATTAGCAGCCACGTGCTTTAACTACTGTGTTACTAGAGCCCCTGTTGAGTATCTAGAGACCATTAATTGCTTGAGATAGAGTCTGGGAGGTGGTAGGGACAGAGGTTTAAAACATCAAAATGTTTTGTGCCATTGCCAGTCGGTGATCAGCAGAAATGAAAATCACAAACATCTCAAGTTATAGTGTGGAAATGGGAAAGCGTGCCCTAATCACCCAGATTCGGGGAGTGTCGCTGCTCAGCATTACTAGCCGGCCCCTGGGTACTCATGACCATTAAGGAGATTAGCATCAGAGTGCAAGGAGAGTGGGATTAACACCTGTTAGAATGGCCGCTAACATCTCCCTTTAAGTCCTCTGAGAGGAAACTTCCCCGGGACTCCCTGAGAATGGAAACAATGGCTCCCCTGCGCCTTCTGGTTCTTAGTGGGGGGCGGGTTGGCGTGGGGAAGGAAAATGCGCCATTCCAAATCACTGAACCCAGGTAGATTGGATATGTCTCCTGTCAAGGATGAATTAATGCCTTATGCCATTAAAATTCTTGTCATTGTGTCAAGACTTCTATGACTTCTGATTTCATATTTGAGCAGGGTGGGGAGGGGGCAGCTAAAATAAGCACAGGAATAGTCAGAGACAGAAGAGTCCCCATGCCCTTCTTAAGGTTGTCATATTTAGCAAATACAATAAAAATACAGGCTGCCCAGTTACCCTTGAATTTCAGATGAACAACAAGTAATTTTTTACTGTATGTTCTACATCCACCATCTGTCTGTCCGTTGGTTGTACTGTGGTGGCTTCTGTGTTGGTATGACGCTGCAAGTTACGCTACCGGTATTTCAAATACCAGCAGGATCACCCATGGTGGACAAGTTTCAGTGGAGCTTCCAGACTAAGACAGACTAGGAAGATGTGGTGATCTACTTCCAAAAATTAGCCAATGAAAACCCTGTGGATCACGACAGAATATTGGCTGACATACTGCTGTAAAATGAGCCCCCTAGGTTGGAAGGCACTCCAGATACACAGTGGCTGCAACAATGAACTCGAGCATACCAACGGTCATGAAGATGGCACAGGGCCAGGCAACATTTCGTTCTGTTGTACATGGAGTTGCCATGAGTCAGAGCAGAGTCAATGGCAGCTAACAACAAAATGTCCTATATACCGCATGCAGGGGTGGATTGTCCAATAGACAAGGTAAGCAGGATGCTTGCTTTGCTTACCAGATCATCTATAGTGACAGTGAACGATTTCACACTTTTTCACCACAGCAAAGATTCTGCTTCTAGGTACAGCTGGCATCTGTTTCTCTCCCAACTCCACAGCACCTTCCTACAGAATCAAAGCCTCTTTTGAAATTTGCAATCCCTGACAGGGACCAATTTCCCAGTAAGCAAGGTAAGCACAGGCTTACTTGTGTTTACTTACTAATCTGTAGAGCGTAATTTCACATGTTTTTTGCCCCTGTGTCTGCACGGGATATACTTGTTCTAAAAAAACTATTCATTGTTTATCTAAAATTAGAATTTAACTGGACATCCTATATTTTGTCTGGCAACCCTAGGCGCTCTCCAACCCACACTCGATTCCTTGGTCCCATAATAAGTGTACATTATGAGTTTATGTTCATTTGATTAGCATGATCCCATAGGAAGAAAAATGCATGTTGCAAAATCTCATGTGTTAAAGACAACGATGGCCAACATTTTGAGGTGCTGCCTTTGTGGCGTGAATGAGCAGCAGAGGCAGGATGTGAACCTGAATAGCCTTAGCCCAAAGCCCATGTGCATAAGCATTATACCATCCTGTCTCAAATGCAGTGAAAAGTTCTCTTTGTAGGGTATCCATAGGTAGTTCTAGAATGTTCTAACACTCGCTCCTGACAAACACTGTCTTCTGTAAATCTGATTCTTGTATGTCCCCATGCCATTAAACGCAGGTAGCCCATTGGGTCAAATCTCTGTCAGCACAGCCTCCTTACATCAAATAGATGCTGAGTAAAATAGGGACCTTTCAGATAGGCACGTTCCTCTCTTGCCCTCAGAAGAGGCTGGCATTGCAAACTGACTCCTGTCTGTGCACTCTGAAAGGAGAAAGTCCTCACACAACTTGGTACGTAAATCTCTAGTGTGCCTCAGTTTCCTCACTGTAACATGGGTATAATAGTGATACCTACTCCTAGGTTTTATGTGTTCCATTTCATTTTTGACAACTTCCAATTTTCCTAGATCCATACTTCATACATTCCACATTGTTATTATTAATGGATGTGTGCAAGTGTTACTTCTCATTTTGAGTCATGCCACATCAGCAAATCAAAGTCCCGCAAGCTCAACTCCATCCACATCATTAAGGTCGACTCTACTTTGAGGAGGCAGCTCTTCCCCAGTTGTATTTTGAGTGCCTTCCAACCTGAGGGGCTCATCTTCTGGCACTGTATCAGACAGTGTTCCACTGCTATTCATAAGGTTTTCACTGGCCAATTTTTTCAGAAGTAGACTGCCAGGTCCTTCTTCCTAGTCTGTCTTAGTCTGGAAGCTCTGCTGAAACCTGTCCACCACGGATGATCCTGCTGGTATTTGAAATACAGGTGGCATAGCTTCCACCATCACAGCAACACTCAAGCCACCACAGTATGACAAACTGACCTATTGAATATATCATGGACTGCCAGAAGAAAGAACAAATCTGTCATGGAAGAAGTACTGCCAGAGTGTTCCTTGGAAGCGAGGATGGCAAGAGTTCATCTCATATACTTCGGACAGGTTATCGGGAGGGACCAGTCCCTGGAGAAGGCCTTCATGCTTGGTGAAGTAGAGGGTCATCGAAAAACAGGAAGACCCTCAGCGAGATGGATTGACACAGGGGCTGCAACAATGGGCTCAAACATAGCAACAATTGTGAAGATGACACAGGACCAGGCAGTGTTTCATTCTGTTGTACGTAGGGTAGCTATGAGTTGGAACCGACTTGACAGCACCTGACAACAACACTCCTAGGCTAGAGCCCTGGGTGGTGCAAATGGTTAACACACTTAGCTGCTAACTGAAAGCTGGCAGTCTGAGTCACCCAGAGGTGCCCCAGAGGAAAGGCCTGTAGATCTCCTTTTAAAAATCAGCCATTGAAAACCCTGTGAAGCACAGTTCTGCTGTGACACAGGGGGGATGCCATGAGTCGGAATTGACTCCACCCCGACTGGTCTATACCCACAACTCCAGCTCTATGGTAAAACAATCCAGAGAAACATCATCAACCCACTAGAGTTTTTTTCCCCTGGGACACTTCCCCAGGGAGGTGACACAGATAATGAATCAAATGTCACCAATGATTATGCATTCCGGGCAAGGGGTAAGGGGGAGAAAGGAAAAGCATGTCCAAGACTGCAATAGTTTGGACACAAATAAACAGAAGCCAGGCAGATAATTAGGGGAACTGCTTGGATATTTTAAGCTCCTCATCTCTCAGTAATGGATTATTTTATACAAACTAAAGATGTAATGGTTCCCTGGGTTTTTTTCCCCCCTGAAGAACCAAGATTATGTATTTTCCTCTCTGCCAAATACACAAAGAAAGCAGGACACCAAAATAGGATATTTGCAGTGGGGAAGAGAGTCAATTTCCTTCCCATCATGGAACCTCTCAGCAGGTAAATATTGATCACATTTTGTGGGTGCCTCAAGCTATTATTTCTGGTAGCGCTGCCTGCTTGCAGATACGAGTTTTCCCCCTTGTCTCCAGGGGGATATCAGACAGAGTGAGGAGGAAATTTTCTCTAAAGGAAGCTGACAGAAAGGCACCTTCTAATTAGGACCATTTAATTCACATTCCTAATACTGGTGTCCTTGGGAATGACAACAAGTGTCCAGGCTGAGGATAATTCTTCCCCTACACCACCTGCGGTTCAGGTAGACAGCGCACTAGGCTGGCCCAGAAGGCAGGGAAAAGCCCAGAATCTGGTTGGCTATCGGAAGGCTTGTCAGAGTCCTGGTGCTGCTGGTGCTCCTATGAATTAATGCTGCAGCCTCGGGGATTCATTGGGTAGCAGAGGTGTCAGGGGTGACAAGATGGCAGGCATGTTAGCCTGCAGTTGGCAGGGGCTGGTGATTAAGCCTTCAGCCTCATGAATGGTGTCAACACTGGTGCCAGATGCTGGTGGGTACCCGCTGTTAAAACCTGCCTGAAGCAAAAATGCATGCCAGGCAAGGTTTATACACAGTGCCCACGGAGGTCCTCCCCTGACTTCAGCTCTGTGGTCCTGAGTGGGAGAGAGGAGGGGATGGTGAGAGTCTTGGCCCCATGCCCATCATGAACACCTCCAGCTGCAGAGCCCGAGCACCTGCCAAATTCCGAGTGCTCTAAGTAACCAAAATCCAAACCCACTGATGTCGCGTTGGTTCCGGCTCATAGCAACCCCATTGGGTTTCCAAGGTTGTAAATCTCTATGGAAACAGACTGCCACATCTTTCTCCTGTTGAGGGGCTGGTGGTTTTGAACTGCTAACGTTTTGGTTAGCAGTCAAGCACCTTAACCACTGTGCCACCGGGGCTTCTGATCTATAGCCCAGTCTTCTCATCTGTCACACGAGAAAGCAATGTGTTCCCACCTACTTCCCAGGGTTATCATGAAGCTGATTATGTCAGCCAACCTCTACCTTGCTTAAACTATTCAGTAACTGCAAATATCTCCTAAGATTAGAGGAAGCTGGAATCTGATGGAAGTAACAGCCATGCTTTAGGCTGGCTTCTCCCAAAAGCAGACCCTGAGACAAAGATTGAAGTGTATGTTATTTATTTGGGAAGTGATCTCAGGAAACCCTGACTGAGGAGTGGGGAAGTGAGACAGGGATGAGAAGGAAACAATACAGTTTATGTATTCAAAGTTATTATTGCTCTGGGCAACCGGAGCACACTCCCCTTGGGACCTCTGGGAGAATACCATGGAGCACGCACCTCAGAGTTCTTCCACAACCCTGGGACTGTGAAGCCACAGTGTTTATCCACCAGCTCCCCAGCTGTCATTGGTTAAGCACTGCTTCCAGAGACATTAACTCCCTGGCACTTCCAGATTGACGTAAGCACACTTCAGCATGTAAAAGGGAATGTCTGGGGAATGTGGGCAGAGTACTGACAGCATCAACGATAGCCCCCCATGAGTGTATCTGGGGGGATCTTGTTACAGTTCCCTATGCATATGCTGCCATTGAGTCAACCCCAACTCGTGGCAACCCCGTGCACAACAGAACAAACACTACCTGGTCCTCCACCATCCCCAGGATCCATTGCAGATTGGACTGTTGTGATCCATAGCGTTTTCGTTGGCTGATTTTCAGAAGTAGGTCACCAGGCCTTTCTTCCAAGTCTGTCTTCATGTGGAAGCTCAGCTGAAATCTGTTTGGCATCCTAGCAACACTCAAGCCTCCACTGACAGACAGGTGGCGACTGTGCATGAGGTGCCTTAGCCCTGAATCAGACTCAGCTTAGTAGGGCCAAAAGAATCCTAATTTGTCTTGTAGAAAGAGAGAGGGCTTGTGTAAACTACTTAAACTCTACATAGCCCAGTCTTTTCATTTGTCACATGAGAAAGCAATGTCTTCCCACCTACTTCATAGGCTTGTCATGAAGCTGATTATGTCAGCCCACTCTAGCCTTGCTTAAACGATTCAGTAACTTCCAATATCTCTTAAGATGAAAATCCAAATCCTGGATGTGGTCCACAAGACCTGGCAGTTCTCATTCTCTCCCATCCCCTTCCTCACTCCCATTGCCCACTTCTCAAATCTCCTCTCCTGCCCCCACCCCAACTCATTCTCTGTGTGCAATTGGCAATGACCATCTCTCAATTCCCCAAAGGCCTCTTGCTCCCTTCCACCACGTGGCCTTTGCACCTGAGGTTTCCTTTGCTGGAACGCTTATCATCATCACCATCACCATTATCACCTTGCCCCTCCCTTGCCTTGTCCAACTCATACCCATCCTAGAGATCACAGTGGAAACATCACTTTTCCAGAGAAGTCTTACTGGAGGGTATAATTCTAGGGTTAAAATCACCATCCCCTCTCTGCCCCCGTCTGCATCAGTATAATCTTCTCAGATGACAGAGTAGCAAATTACATCAGAAACCTAAAAAACGGGCCAATAATTCTGTATCAAAGAATTTGCTCTAAGCAAAAGCTTCAGATTCATGCAAAAAGATCAAAGGTATTTATTTCAGAATGGTCATATTGGAAGGGAGGGAGGGAAGGAAGAAAAAGGAAATGAACTAAATATCCAACAATAGGTGATTGGTTAAATAAATTATATACATCCACCCAATGGAATACCATTCAGCCATGAAAAAAAATGATGATACATATGTATAAGTGTCATGGATTGAATTGTGTCCCCCAAAAATAGCTGTCAACTTAGTTAGGCCATGATTCCCAGTATTGTATGATTGTCCACCATTTTGTCATCTGATGTGATTTCCCTATGTGTTGTAAATCCTATCACTATGATGTAATGAGATGGATTAGTGGCAGTTACATTGATGATGGCTACAAGATTAGGTAGTGTCTTAAGCCAATCTCTTTTGAGATATAAAAGGGAGAAGCGAGCAGAGAAACGTGGGGACCTCATACCGCTAAGACAAGAGCCCCGGGAGTAGAGCACGTCCTTTGGACCTGAAGTTCCTGCGCTGAGATGCTCCCAGACCAAGGGAAGACTGATGACAAGGGCCTTCCTCCAGAGCTGACAGAGAGAGAATGCCTTCCCCTGGAGCCGGCGCCCTGAATTCAGCCTTCTAGCTTACTAGACTGTGAGAGAATAAACTTCTTTTTGTTAAAGCCATCCACTTGTGGTATTTCTTTTTTTTTTTAATTGTTGTAATTACATGAAGTTTACTTTTCAAGTTAGTCTTCCATACAGAATTTTTTTTTTTACATACATTGTCGGGAGACCCCAACCGCTCACCCCATTCTGCGACAGCACACTCCTCCCCTCC
>NW_004443960.1:13039493-13044107 GCF_000243295.1 Trichechus manatus latirostris
TGATTGCTGTCTCTCTGTGGATTCTTGCAGCCTATTAAATTTGGCATTATGTTCTTGAATAACTTTTTTAAGTTCCGCTACTACTGCATCTGTATGTTCCTTGGGTGTTTCTGCATTCTGTCGCATTATCTTTCTTATTTCTAGAAGAGTTCTGTATATTAATCTTTTGTATTCTGCCGCTGGTAATTCCAAGAAGTTCTCTTCCTCCAGAGAGTTTATTGATTCTTTATTTTGGGAGCTTGATGAAGCCATCATGGACTGCCTCTTTATGTGACTTGATATTGACTGTTGTCTCCAAGGCACCAATAATTTATTATAATTTTATTTTGTATTTGCTTAGTGAGACCTAGCTGCTTATTTTGTTTTGTTTTGATATGCCCAGATAGGCTGCTCGTGTGCACTAGTTTGATTTTTGACACCTTTGGATCTCTAACGTCCTCTCACCAGGTAGTTAGTTCTGTAACTAAGTATGTGCATACAGGAGTCCCTTAAATTTTCCTATATGGGTTCAGCTCAGGTGTTCAGGCAGTTGGTCGCCAAGTGTGTGATGCAGGGTCTCACCCCCAGTCCTAGAGAGGCATGGGTGATTGGTGCAGGCACTGGACTCTGGCTGTGGTAGAGGATCACGTGCTGAGCCAGGCAGGGGGCTGACGGCTGCCCCTGAGAGTCTGAAAGAAAAGCATGTCCCCATTCTCTAGGGTGAGTAGGTAGGTGAGTTTTGCAGCTAGGCTAAGAGCACCCCACTCTGTTGGCTGTAAAGTCTCGAGGGCACCACTTTTTCTTGAACTCCTGTAGCAGGTGACTAGGCACTTTGGGTGCTACCACCAGTCTTCAAGCCCCTGTTGCAGATCGATAAAAGTGCCTACTTAAGGGGCAGGGCTGTTTCGAGGGTCACAAATCTGCCAGTTCACAGCTGAAGCAGTTGAAGTTAAACTTCAGATGTTTCCCCTGTAATTCTGTGGCAGTGAGGACTAACGCTGTTGAGATGGGTCCCCACAAGTCTATACAGAGGTGTAAGGCACTCAGAGTCTGCGAACCTCTGATACCTGTGGCCAGCAAAAGAGCTGTGCCGACCCTGTGTTCCTGGCCTAGGGGAGCCAGCAGCTTATTTGTTCCCTCTCCAAGGCTAGGAGAATGGATTAGGGCACCTTTTGGGATCTACTTCTGGCCCAGCAGACTCCCGGTGCAGAGTGCGGAGGGAGGAGGTAAAACGGAGAGAGGTTTTTCCTAAATTGGCTTTTTTTTTCTTTTTTTTAATCCCCGCTAAAGGGTGCACGCATGTACTTATCCTAGCCTCTTGGGAGCTGCTCTTCACTGGTTCGGAGTGTCCAAGCAGAATCTCTGCTGCCAGGTCTCTCTCGATGTGGAAACTGCTTCCCGAGCACGTACACAGCACAGCTGTGCCTGCTTCACCATGGACCAGCATTGATGTGGCGCTGCAGTTTTGCCACCGCAGCTCTAGCCCTCCTCACATCTTCCAAATGGACTCCCTCTCCAGTATCACTCAGATGGATTTCTTAACCTTGCCTTGTTCAGGGCTGCCAGATATTCACATGGAATCAAATCACTTGTTTTTCCAGGTCTTTGTTGTAAGAGGGATATAGGAAGCGTCTAACTACTCCGCCATGTTGACCACACCTCCTCTTGGTTCTACTTGTGGTATTTCTGTTACAGCAGCACCGGATAACTAAGACAGTAAGTACTGACATGAAAAGAGGTTTATGCAACATCACTAATATGAAAAACAGTTCACAGAATAACACGTTTAGTAGGATCTCAGACTCATAATGACCTTATAGGGCAGAGGAGAACTGCCCCATATGATTTCCAAGGCTGTAATCTTTACCAGGAGCCCTGATGGCACAGCAGTTAAGCATTTGGCTGCTAACTGAAAGGTCAGAGGTTTGAACCCACCAGCCACTCTGCATGAGAAAGATGTGGCAGTCTGTTTCCATAAAGATTTATAGCCTTTAAAACCCTATGGGGTAATTCTACTCTGTCCTGTAGGGTCACTTTGAGTCAGAATCAACTCAACGGCAATGAGTTTGGTTTGGTTTTGGAAACTTGATGGAAGCAGACTGCCACATCTTTGTCCCACGAAGTGGCTGGTGGGTTCAATCGTTTGGTTAGCAGCAGAGTGCTTAACCACTGCGGCACCAGGGCTCTGAGTCGGAATTGACTTGATGGCCCTGGGATTTTTTAGGATCTCAGATGTATTTTGTGCGTGTGTCTGTGTGTATGTGTGTGTAATAGAGAGACAGAAACAGAGAGACAGAAAGAGAGAAGATATCTGTATGTATGACCAAAAAATGTTTGGAAATATTTAAAATTACTTCCCCCTTCCCTTCCTCCATTGCTTCTATGTTATACGTTTTCTGTATCAAACTTCATAAAAGGGCTCAATTCCAGAGGAAAAATAATCCCTTTGACATACCTAGCCATCCAAACAAATTGCCCTTTCAGTATTCTGCATTTTTCGCTTGACTGAGGGAAACAAAATAGCATAACTGGAATTGATCAGGGGAAGCCGAGCTATCCACGGCAAGGCAAAATCGACAACTAGTTCTTCCTCTTCCCATTTTTCTCTACTTTAACCCAGATCTTTGCCTAGACGACTCCTCCTCCTTCACTCTTTCTTCTTTCCACCCACAACCCCATATGACTCCAAAACCAAAAATCCAAACCCTTTGCCATCAAGTCAATTCTGACACATGGCAACCTCATGTGACAGAGTAGAACTGCTCCATAGGATTTTCTTGGCTGTAATCTTTATGGGAGCAGATCGCCAGGCATTTCTTTCATGGTGCTGCTGGGTGGGTTCAAATCTCCAACCTTTAGGTTAGCAGCTGATCCAGGGACCTGATTTAACTCCCAAGTTCCTATTAAATCAAATCAGAAAGGAAAAGCAGAAAATCAAACCCCAAGACTAAGAGGGCTCTCCATCCTTTGCATTCATGAATAATCCTCCAAGGTTATAGTTAATTTGCAAACTCCAGGATGCTGTCCAGAAGTTCCAACTAGAGATAACTTAGTCCCTTTCATGTGCTTCCATGTCAGAGCTGTCCTGAGGACTTAGTCTTTAAAAAGAGGGCCCAGGATTGCTGGAACCAAAAAGGAGATAAGCATATGTTTGTGAGAGCTGAAAAAATTGTCCTATATGGAACGGAGTCAAAATAAATCAATAAAAGCAGTTCCAGACATTCACTGCAGAGAGAAACTGTTAATTACTGGTATTACCACTGATGTCTATTCACTGGAGACTTTTGTTGAGTAAAAGCAATTGCCTTGCCCTGTTATATAACCAAAATCAGGAGAATTTACAAAGAAAAAAAAATTTAAAAAAACCTTCTCAGCTCACACTCAGACAAAAGGATTGAAGGAAAATGAGACAAGTGGTATTTTCTGGGGAATTTATGGAGACAAATCAGCTCAGGGAAGAATATGAAACTGCCCAGCTTCATCCAAATATCACCCCTCCCCACGTGGTTGCATTCTCTGCATATACATTTCAAGATTGAAAGAGCACCGATAGAGGACCTTTTAAGAGACTTCTCCACCATCAAAAGGTTTCCTCCTTATCAAAAGGGATTTATGTTCTTAGTTGAGTCCTTTGAACATATATATATATATATAGTGAAACCACAGAGCTGAATGGTCAAGAGTAAGGGCACTATAGTCATGAAGACCTGGGTTCAAGACCCATTTCTGCCGCATCATAGCTGAGTACACATGGAAGGTTTACTGAAGGTTTCTGAGCATCTTTCCTCTTATGTAAACTGGATATGATATTAGTCCCTGCCTCATAGAGCTGTGTGCGGATTAAATCTAAGTCTGTGTGAGTCACTCTAACAGTCAGTGTCTAACCAGGGAAGAGAAGCCACTTGAGCATTTAGAACAGCAGGATTTTAATGCAGGGAGTTAGTAACATGGGTGACGAAGGGCTAAGATGCTTAACGGAGCAATGAGGCAGTCCAGTCAGGGCTGGGACAAAGGGACTGCCAAGATACTCAGTGATCAAGATAAATAATATTCTAATGAAATATTTTAAAAAGTCCACATGGATGCAGAAAAAGTCCATGACGAATGAAAGATGAAAGAAATTTGAATAAAGACAGGATCCAACTCTGCACTTGCACAACTCAGTCTCACTCACGTCACCCTAGTCCCAGCCCTGCCAGAGACAACCCCCAAGACCAGGGACAAAGGGGAGATGGTCCTGGAGGCCAGGGCAAAAGCTAAGCTTGTCCTATGGAATCTGGAGCCACTGAGGAGGCGCAGCCATCACTAGAGCTGCCACAGGAGGCAGAGAGAGGAAGAAATACCATGACTTCTCCCTTCCTCCCACCCTCCAGTCTCGTGTTGGAGCCTCCTGTTGACCAAACCCAGATGAAAGTCTGCTGATGTGGGAGTCTGGGAAGCATGGTCTGCGAGGGTCATAAGTCTCTGTGATAGGAAGCAGAGCAGGGGAGAGTGAGGAATGGATGTGAGGCCAAACAGGCCAGGATGGCCCAGGTGCTTCACTGGGTTCCTCTTAGATAGAGGGATGAATGAATGGATGGGTGGTGGGTGGGTGGATGGATGGATGAATGGATGGATGGTTGGATGGGTGGGTGG
>NW_004443960.1:13044207-13063945 GCF_000243295.1 Trichechus manatus latirostris
GGATGGATGGCTGGATGGAGGGATGGATGGGTGGTGGTGGCGGTGGTGGTGACGGACGGACGGACGGAAGGACGTATGTATGTATGTTGTTAGGTGCCGTTAAGTCAGTTCCAACTCAGAACTAAATGCTGCCTGGTCCTGCGCCACCCTCACAATCGTTGCTATATATGAGCCCATTCTTGCAGCCACTGTGTAAATCCTCATTGAGGGGCTTCCTCTTTTTTGCTGACCCTCTACTTTACCAAGCATGATGTCCTTCTCCAAGGAATAGTCCTTCCTGATAATGTCCAAATTAAGTGAGATGAAATCTCACCATCCTTGCTTCTAAGGAGCATTCTTGCTGTACTTCTTCCAAGCAGATTTGTTCATTCTTCTGGCGGTCCATGGTATATTCGATATTCTCAGCCAACACCGTAATTCAAAGGCATCAGTTCTTCTTCAGTCTTCCATTTTAATTGTCCAGGTTTTGCATGCATATGAAGTGATTAGAAAAATAGAGATAGCTGCCATCAAGTCACTTCCAACTCATGGCGACCTTATGTACAACACAATAAAATGTTGCTCTATCCTGCATCATCTTCATGATTGCCAGTAAGTTTGAGTTCATCGTTTGGCTATTGTGCCAATCCATCCCACGGAGGGTCTCCCTCACCCTCTACTTTGCCAAACACAATGTTCTCCTCCAGCAATTGGTCCCTCCTAATGACATGTCCAAAGCAAGAGAGCCAAACAATGTTCTGTTGTGATCCATAAGGTTCCATTGGCTGATTTTTGGAATTAGATTTCCAGGCCTTTCTTCCTAGACCATCTTAGTCTGGAAGTTCCACTGAAGCCTGTGCAGCATCATAGCAACATGCAAGCCTCCAGTGAGAGATGGGTGGTGGCTGTGCATGAGGTATGTTGGCTGGGAATCAAACCCCAGGTCTCCCATATGGAAGGTGGCAATTCTATCACTGAATCACTATTGCATCATAGACATATCTATACTTTGTATAAAGTGTCATGCTAAGTGCTAACCAAAACTAGATATAAAATAGTTACGTGTAACTCTCACATGTAATTACAACCAGCTTTCACTTCAAATTAAATGTTCATGAGCAAACACAGTGTACCGGGCACATGATAGGCACTACGGAGCAGAGATATAAATAACAACAAGACATGGTCACTGCCCCCAGGAACCCTCCTTCCTGTTATTTTGGTAATAGACATTACCAAAATAAAAATAGTTCCCTGTAGGTGCCGGGAATTATTAAATTCAACTTTGAAGACTTCCCGGAGAAAGCAGCATCTTAGCTGGGTCTCACTCAAGGAGCTCATGCGGAGGAAAGAACGGGGGGCGAAGTTAAAAGAGCACAAAATCAAACCTAACCAGTTGCTGTGGAGTCAATTCCGACTTCATAGGGTTTTCAAGGCTGTGACCTTTTGGAAGTAGATTACCAGGCCTTTATTCCAAGCCACCTCTGGGTGGGTTCGAACCACCTACCTTACAGTTAATAGTTGAGTGCTTAACTGTTTGCGCCACCCAAGGGCTCCTTGAAAAGCACATGGCCTTTCTTTTTGTGATGAAAGTGGAGCAGTCCGGTCCTGGATATATTTTCCTTCCATCTGAGTCAAGGGCACTGTCTCTCGCAGGAAGTGGGTTTCTCCAATGCAGTCACTAAACATGTAGGGAGGACATGTTCTGCACCACGACCTGTGACAGGAGTTAGAGGTTCAGCTTTGCCCTCCAGGAACATGCATTAGTCTGAGAAATAATCTCTCCCTCTATCTTAATTATCTAGTGCTGCTGTAAGAGAAATACCACAAGTGGATGGCTTTAACAAAGAGAAATTTATTCTCTCACAGTGTAGGAGGCTAGAAGTCTGAAATTCAGGGTGCCAGCTGTAGGGGAAGGCTTTCTCTCCTCGTGGACTCTGGAAGGAGGTCCTTGTCACCAATCTTCCCCTAGTCTAAGGGCATCTCAGCACAGGGACCCCAAGTCCATAGGAGGCACACCGCTCTCAGCTCTGCTTTATTGGTGGTAGGATGTCCCCCTGTCTTTCTGCTTGCTTCTATCTTTTATATCTTAGAAGAGATTGACTCAAGATATGATCTAATTGTGTAGATTGAATCCTGCCTCACTAACATAACTGCCTCTAATCCTGCCTCATTAACATCATAGAGGTACAATTTACAACACAAAGGAAAATCACATCAGATGACAAAATGGTGGACAATCACACAATACTGGGAATCATGGCCTAGCCAAGTTGACACACATTTTTAGGGGACACAGTTCAATCCATAACACTCTCCTTCCCTCCCTGTTTGTCTGCCTTTGGCATACTTTGCATGCTCAGAGAACATCTGGAGGTCACTATTGTTGAAGTAGAGTCAGTGGAGGAGAGGGAATAGGGAGAAGTCAGAGAGGTGATGGAGGACTAGCTCATGTAGGACTTCGTAAGCCACAGTGAAGACTTTGGTCTTGATCTGAGTGAAGTGGAGCACCAGGGTTTTGAGCAGGGGGTGATACAATCTGACTTACTTTCTAACAGGATCTCTCAGGCTGCTGTGAGAATGGACTTGAAATTGACAAGGGAGGAAGCAGGGATAAAAATTTGGAGGCTCTTGCAGTAATCCAGGAAAGAGAGGACAGTCCCTTTGCCATTGGTGGTATCAGGGAAGGTGGAGAAAAGAGATCAGAGTCTGGATATATTTTAAAGGTTGAACTGAGAGGATTTGCTGATGGGTGGGGTATGGTGTGGAAGAGAGAATGACATTGAGGTTTTCGGCTTGAGCCTCTAGAAGTATGGAGCTGCTGTCAACTGAGATTGAGTAAATTGTGAGTGAAACAGGTTTGGGAGCTGTGAATTCATAAATATGGTACTATATATGCTGAATTTGAGATGCCTAATAAGACAACCAAGTAGAATTGTCAAGAGCCAGTTGGATTGCAACTAAGGCCACAAAACAGAATATGTATAAATTGTTGAATGGAAAACTAATTTGCTCTGTAAACTTTCACCCAAATCACAATAAAGTGTTCAAAAAAAAAAAAAAAGAGCCAATTGAATAGACAACTTTAGAACCCAGGAGAGAGATCTGGGCTTGAGATGTAACTCTATTTACATACATACATTCTGTTACTAGTCACCATTGAGTCGGCTCCAATTCTTAGTGAGCTTATGTATAATAGAACAAAACGTTGCTCGGTCCTGTGCCATCTTCATGATCATTGCTGTGTTTGAGCCCTTTGTTGTAGCTATTGTGTCAATCCATCTCCTTGAGGGTTTCCCTGATTTTTGCTGACCCTCTGCTTTACCATACATGATGTCCTTTTCTAGCAATTGATCTTTCCTGATGAAGTATCCATACATTCATATCGTATCCTATCATATCCATACATACCATACATACAATACATATTTACATGTGTTTAGATATACAGTTAGTTCCCCAACATCATACATCTATCAAAACTGTTCGGTAGTAATTAGAAACCCAACTCAAGCTAGTTTAAGCAAAAGCAGGACATTTATTAGACCACAGAACTGAAATGTGTAGGATTAATGGCTTCAGACACGGGTGGATCCCTGGGCTCGGACATTGTCTGGAGTCACCTCTCTCCATCTCTCAGCTCCACTTTGCCTTTGTTAGCGTCATTCTCAAACAAGCCTTCCTATTGTATTGTCATGGTGGGAAACATGGCTACAAGAATCTCATATTAACAACCACCAGAGGACTAGAGTTTCTCCTTCCAGAAAGATCCAGAAAAATGCTGGGATTCAGTCTCATTGGCCCATCTTGGGTCACATGCCCATCCTTGAGTCAATCACTGTGGGCAAGAGGAGGGAATACCCTGATTGAAAGGTATACCCACCTCTGCTGTGAGGAAAGGGCTCTACCCAAACCGCATGGACTGAGAAGGGGCAGTTGGTTTTCTTGAAGAAAAGTCAAATTGGTGTTAACAGAAGAGGAAGGAAGAGATACTGGAAGGCAAAAACAAGTAGTGTCCACTCCACCAAGTAGGCAATAAAATAACCGCTTTTGATCCTAAAAGGAATGTGCGATGGACTTTTATTGAGCAGTTAATATACATTGGAAGGAGGCCTGGTGCCGTGAACAGTTAAGTGCTCAGCTGCTAACCAAAATGTTGTCAGTTCAAACCCATCCAGCCACTCAGTGGGAGAAGGTCCTGGTGATCTGCTTCTGTAAAGATTACAGCCAAGAAAACCCTATGGATCAGTTCGACTTTGTCATATGGGGCTACTACGAGTCAAAATCAACTCGAGGGCACCCAACAACAACAACAATATATGTCAGACACTATCCTAAGTACTTTGCAGAGAGTATTAGTTTCCCCATTGCACAGATGAGAAAACTGAGGCTCAGAGAAGTTAAGTAAGTTGCCCAAGATCACGCTGTTAGAATGTGGTTGAGCTGGGACTTGAATACACGTCCCTCTAATACCAAAGCTCCTATCCTTTCTTACATTCCTTTCTTACATACCACGCTGGTGCTTTACTGAGGAACAGGCATCAAACGTAAAATCAGCTGAGTGACTGGTTGGTGCAGAAGGTTGAATGCGTTAATATTCAGCATACTAGGGAGCAAAGTCTGCAGATTCATGTGCACAGATGCACACACACACGTTTTCCTGTGGCATGGATCGAATCCACATAACCCTTCATCATCCGTCACATAGCACATAAAGCTAAAGGAAAGGGAAAAAAGACACAACCAACCAACCCACTGCTGTTGAGTCAGTTCTGACTCATAGCAAATCCCATAGGGTTTCCGAGGCTTTAAATCTCTACAGAAGCAGACTGCCACATCTTTCTCCTGTGGAGCTGCTGATGGTTTCAAACCACCTACCTTTCGGTTAGCACTCAGTTGCTTTAACCACTGTGCCACCTTTCTTCTCCTTTGCCATAAGACCAGAAAAACTGGATGATGCCAAGCTACCATTACTGAACAATTTGATCAAAGATTCTATAAACAAATCCTGATCAAAAGAGGTGAAATGTGGAACATAAATTAAAATTCTTATGGAATCCAGACTCTTTGGAGCCACTGAGGCTGGATGACCCCCCAAAACTCTTGTCCTGAAGAGCTATTTAACCGTTAAGCTAAAACAATCCCCTGAAGTCATCTTTAAACCAAGCAATAGTTTAGCTTAATTAGAAAAGAATGAAGACTTGAGCATTGTGTTCTTTTAAAGAATTATCAATATGAGATCAAATTGACAACAGGAACTTGAAAGGTGAGATAAGAAGCTTAGGGCGCAGTGAGTTTGTCTTGATGACGGTGAAACAATTTGGAAAAGGAGAAGGGAAAAGGTAACACAACTTGAAGAATATAACCAGTCACTGAATTGTGCATGTAGGAACTGTTGAAATGATCTGTTTTGCTGTGTATATCTTCACTAAAAAATAAAAGGAAGAAACTTAAGGACGATGTTCCTTACCAGACCCTGGCTCTCTAAAAATGGTCAAGCTCCAGGATTTCACTTGGATAGCCTCTCCTTACCCAGTGGAGTTTGTGGTTCTTTAAGAACTGTGGAAATTGAATGTCATTACCAAATCTTCCCACGTTCATCACAAGTGCAACTTCAGTCACTGAGCCATATTACTTCTCTGGAACACCAAAACTTTTTTTTTTTCCTAAAGCATTTTATTTGATTCAACCCTAGAGGATTGTTTTTCAGAAATGGCAGGGATCTGCTGATCATTCCTTACTGGGGTGAAATCTCAGGCCTGTTATTAACATGGTACCTTGTCTCCCTCCTCTGTCTGAGCTGGGAATAAGAAGAAACCTTTACAATGACAGCCTCATAATAGGATTGTGTTTTTTCTGCACATTTCGTCTCCGGGGATCATTGTCATTTTTCTCCTGCAAATGACAAGCCAGCTTCCCTGGGCCCCCTCGTTGCTTGGGGATAAATGTTACTGCACAGCTTGTTTCCAACGATGTTTTATAATTGTAGCAGAAATCCAATGTTAATAAAGCTGTCTGGCTAAAGAGGTGTGTGAGTCCCTGTGTATATACATCCGCACCCCAAATGGCTCGAAAACATGTCTGATGTTTCTTCATTCTGGTGACATTTTACATATCTACATAAAAATAAGAATCAAACTTGATCACCTTCAAATATGAGTCTATCATACTCTTCCAGAAAAAAATCAGTCTGTCTACTCTCCACTAGACATTTTATAGCTTCCTACCTCTGTGATTTTTTATGTGTCCTTACTTTTTTTCGAAAATATCTCGCCCGTCTCCTCTTATCCAAATACATCCTTCAGCTGCCTTCTGAGACCACTGCAGCTCACAGTGATTTCACCCTCCAATGGCATTTGACTGTACCATCCATTTGGCAATTAATCATGAGCTTCCTTTTGACATTGCCTGTATTCTTGAACTGAACTGTTTTAGCTGTTCACATTTATTGTCAGGGCCCTTGGCTCTAGTTTTAACCTTACCCCAACTTGGAGGAAAATGGGCTGTCAGAGGACTAATAAATTGATTTAGAGGGCTGAAAATTCTCTCTGCATCTCTTACCACTCCCTCCACCCTGCTGGATGCTGTGTATCTCTATGGAAGTTCCAAGCAATGTCTCATACCAGCTACAGACATCAAGAGCTCTTGAGGGTATAACAGCTTTGCCTGATTTGTTGTTGAGTTAACTCCTACTCATGGCAACCTTATGTATAATTGAAAGAAACGTCGTCTGGTCCTGCGCCATCTTCATGATCATTGGTATGTTTGAGTCTATCTCATGGAGGGTTTCTCTCATTTTTGCTGAGCCTCTACTTTACTAAACATGATGTCCTTTTCTAGCGATTGGTCTTTCCTGACAACGTATCCTAGTAAGCAAGACGAAGTCTCACCAACCTTGCCTCTACGGAGCATTCTGGCTGTATTTTGTCTAGGACTGACTGGTTCATTCTTCTGGCAGTCCATGGAATATTCAGTATTCTTAGCCAACACCTCAATTTGAATGAATCAATTTTTCTTCTGTCTTCCTTTTTTCATTGTCCAGCTTTTGAGTGCATATGAGGTGGTTGAAAAGACCATGAGTTGGGTCAGGCACACCTTAGTCATCAAAGTGGTATATTTATTTTTAAAACTTTAGCCAAACCACAGGAACACCTCTCTGGGTAGCTGTCCATGGTTCTAAAAGTTCTTCTATAATGGACAACTTACCACGTCTCATTGCCTTGACCCTTAACTCCCTAACTGCAGCTATCATTGATTCTCTTCACATGACCTGACGCCTTACTTAGCCTGAATTCAACTAAAATGCCTTCTGATCAATCCATGTCCCAGAGCGGCATTCTTGAGAAGCAGTGGTGGTTAACAGCAAGGACTCTGGAGTCAAACTGCCTCAGTTTGAAGCCCAGATACACCATACGAAGGAAGCTACTTAATTTCACCTAAAAACTGGAGATAATAGTAAGACGTACTTCAAAGTGGTGTTGAGAGAATGAAATGAGAATGTCTATATGAAAGGTTTAGCACAGTCCCTGGCACGTATAAGTTCCCAATGAATTTAACCTTTTATTATGATAATTATGTCTTGGATCCTTAACTATATATATAAGGTATTTAAAGAAATACCTTCATTTTACTCTCTAGAAGCTGTAGAGTAGTGGAATGGGCAAAAGCTTTGAAGTCATTCAGACGGGGTACAAATCCTGGCTGCACAACATACTAAAAACCAAAAATCAAACCAAATGCCGTCTAGTCATTTCCAACTCGTGGAGCCCCCCGTGTTACACAGGATAGAACTTCCCCCATAGGGTTGCCTTGACTGTAATCTTTATGGAGGCGGATCGCTAGGTCTTTCTTTTGCAACACCGTTGAGGGTTCAAACTACCCACCTTCAGGTCAGTAGTTGGTCACAAACTGTTTGCGCCACCCAGGGACCCTCCACAACATACTAGTGCATGATATTAAGCAATTTACTTAAACTTCCTGAGGCTCCCTTTCCTAACTTGTAAAGTGGAGTGACTTAAAGATCTATTTGTCAGAGTTGTAAATATTCCCGAGGATGTAGGGTTAAAATAGGTGTACAATAAACAGTGATCATTGTGTTTATGGCTACGAATCTGAGAGGGATGCAAGAGGATTTTATTGTTTCTGCTCATCTGTCATGACATTGTGAGAGTCAGAAGTGAATCTGAGGACCAACAGTAAGGATTTGCCTCTTGATTCTAGGAAGCCCACCTCTCTAAGGGGCTCTATGACATTCCTTTGTGTGTTGGATCAATTATTGAAGATGGTTAAGGCCTTAGTCATCAACTCACTTTCTTTAGAGAGAAAAGAATTTCATGTAGCGAAGTCCTGATATTACCTCTGTACCATTAACTCTGGTTGTATAACATGAGTAACACGAGACAGAAAGAGATTCAATAACAACTATAAATGACACTGTTGGGGGGAAGAAAAAGTATCCTTGTAATGTTGGATCCGGTTCCTTGCTTGTACTAAATGCCCAGTATGTCAAATATAAGTATTTGAGTAAGACTCCTGTTTAGTGAGGTAGTTTTGAAAAAAATCTGGAGACTGTCAAAAATTTCTTTGTAGATTACAACTATTGGAGTCATTCCAGTGCAGATAAACCCCTCCCGGTGTACCTTCCCCAGCGGACAGCCCTTTGGAGGTTGAAGGAAGAATTGTTCATTGCACTTCATAGCTCCAGCTGTGAGATAATTAGGACCAGATGGGGAACTGCAAGAAAAATGAGGACAACAAGTCATCTCTCTTTGGTGGACTATATGTCAAGTACAGAAGCTTCTAAGAAAGGTCTGATTCAGCACACAGTGTTTTTCTCACCTAGGGCACACCCCTCCAGTTATCAAGCCTCATCTGAAGAATGAACTTGAGACATGTTTTGAAAAGAGTAAGGCCTCAGACAGAGTTCCTGTTCGTCACTCTGCGCCCCTGAAAAACTGATCTTTCTTCTGGTCTGTGAAAGCACAGAACCGCTCTCTGCCCATAGCCTCAGCTCTCAGAGCCATTGCCCCGTGCATGAGTACAACTTACAAACCTAGTGTTTCAAACGTCTGAGACGCCCATCAGTGAAGAGTGACCATATTGGGAGGTTGTCCCAAAAAATACCTTTTGCTGCTTTCACTACCCCAGTAGCAGCTGAAAAGCTCCAAAACATGTAACCAAAAGACAATATTGGGCATGCAATTCCCCAATATATCACCAAATCCCAAAACTTCTTCCCAAATTCTACAGTGTTTTGGGGGAAAGCAGGAACTAAAGAAAATGGGAGTTTAGTAATGGGGTTATGGGCTTGGACCCAGAGTTAGGCAAACCTAGTTAGCATGAACAGTTAACGGTTGATCAAGTTAGCTAAGGAGGTCTGGGCTCACATCCCACTGCCACTACTTCATGGCTGTGTTGAGTTACTCAGTCTTCTGTCCTGTAAAATGGGAATGATAACAATAGCACCTACTTTACAGAGTTGTAGCGGGCATTCAACTTTACAATCTATATAAGGTGCTTAGCCCAGAGCTAGTGAATGATAAATGCTTGATAAATTGTGTTTATATAAACATTTTCGAGTGAATTACATGCATGATCTCATTCAGAATCACAATGCTATGAAGTACAGGGTCAGTGAAAAAAGACCCTCAGCAAGATGGATTGACACAATGGCTGCAACAATAGCAAGGGTTGTGAGGATGGCACAGGACCGGGCGGTGTTTGGTTCTGTTGCTCATAGGGTCGCTGTGAGTCGGAACCAAGCCGGCAGCACCCAACAACAACAACAACGTGAAGTAGGCATTGTCTCCTTCCTCCGTTTTGTTGCCAAGAAATCTGAGACTTAGAGAGGAAAAAGGATTTGCTTTGGGTCCCACAGCTGGAAAGTACCAGAGGGATAATTCAATCCTAGATCAGTCTCACCCAGACCTCCTTAGCTAACCTGATCAGCCCTTAATGCAAAAAGCCCAAGCACTTCGTAATTCCTGACTGTTGTTACACAACCTTCACTGAGGGATAGATTGAGCCACACCAATGAGCCAAGGGAAGAGCTGCTCAGACCTCCGAGTTGCAAAATGGAAACAAGTATTAAAAATCTATAAAATGTAACCCCATGCTGTCACGTCACCCCAGGGCACAAGTGCAGTAGTCCCATTCAAGGAAAATGCCTTCAGGTTCCTAAAATTGCAAATGTAAAATTGTGTATTTTCATAGAGTCGAGATCCTAGGGAAAAGGGTTTGTGGATGCCGACTTGACATTTCCACTTCAGTGCATAGTTCTGAAGAAGGAGAAAAGGAAGTGAACTCACATTCACTGAGCACCTACTAAGGGTCAGGTGGTGTTTCAGATATTTCATAGATCTTACTACTTCATACATCAAAGAACACTAAAAAATAAGGATTAGTAGTCTTGTTTCACCATCAAGTAAATTGAGGGTCAGAGAAGTGAAGGACTTAAACAAAGCTACACAGAGGGAAAATCAGCATTTAAACTCAAGTCTGCTTGAGTGCAAAACCCACCACCAGCTCACAAGCACCCTTCACATAGTCTGTGATGGGAATGGAGGCCGTCTCATAGTCCGTGATGGGAATGGCGGCTCTCCCATAGTCTCTGATGATAATGGTGCCTTCCCTTGGTTTATGATGGCAATGGCGGACCTCCCATAGTCTGTGATGGGAATGGTGGCCCTCCCATAGTCTATGGTGGGAAGGGTACCCTCCTATAGTCTATGATGATAATGGTGCCCTCCCATAGTTTATGATGGGAATGGTCACCCTCCCATAGTCTGTGATGATAATGGTGCCCTCCCATGGTTTATGATGGCAATGGTGGCCCTCCCATAGTCTATGATGATAATGTTGCCCTTGGTTTGTGATGGGAATGGCGGACCTACCATAGTCTGTGATGGGAATGGTGGCCCTCCCATAGTCTATGGTGGGAAGGGTACCGTCCTATAGTCTATGATGGGAACGGTGCCCTTGAAAATGTCCCAGAAGCTCCTTCTCATACACCATGGAGCCAGCTGTACTCTCATGGAGTCAACACTCCTTAAGAAAACGTAAATGAAGTAATCAATGGTATTGGTGCCATCCCTGAGACCTGGGTGGGCATGAAGTCTCAGAAATGGAAACACTATCTTCCCTCTTTGTCTTGTGACTCTAGTTCCCTATTCTGGATAAACTAGAAGCTTCTTTTTATCCTTATTAAGCAGTAGACTCTTCCCTGTAACCCCCTCTGCCTCACCTTGCATGAGCCTTGCCTGAGTATAAACTGTCTTTCCCTGTGAACTTTATGCCCTTTAGAAACAATGGCACACTGTGTATAGAAGGTTTAATTATTGTAGAGAACTGTGCTGTGCAAAAAGTCATACCTGAGGATTTGCCAGTGCAAAGGACAGACAGATAACCACCTAGCAGGACAATATCTTTTGTTAGAGCTGTGGGATTATGGAAAAATTACAGTAAAACAAATTATACCATGCCAGGGAAAGATACAGCAGCACTTTCTGGATAAAGTTACTTTCTAGTGGCTTATTAAGTTAGCTTTAAAAATTTGCTCTTGGGTAAAACCTGGCTTGCAGAAGACTGTTTTTCAATTATGGATCGTTTAAGGGCACTAATCAGTCCTTCCTAGTATTCATCAAACTAAAATCCTTTCTGTTTTTAATTAAAGTAACTTTATTTTTCAGATAATGTGAAGGTGACCTCTTCTATATTGGGAATATGCAAGAATAGTTTTAGGAAAAAAAATATATTATCAGTCATGTAGCGTTCAGCTTCCATTTGGATGTAAAAAGCTGAGAGAGCTTTACTCCCACCCTAACAACAAGAAATAGCCAGATAAACTACAAAATCATAGCTTCTCTTGAACCCGTCCAAGAGCTGAGGTTGTCAGTGACCCAAGTAGCCTGATCTGAGGTGGGACTCAAGCATCATTCAAGGTCACTCAAGGTCACACGTGGTCACTCAAGGACCACCTGTGGCAGTGCATGGGCGGGAGAGACACCGGACACCATGCACATGGGAAGGAAGAACTCAGCTAAAAATGCTAACAAATTACTAACAGCCAAGTGTGGGCTAGCATGAGATTATAGAACTGAAGTCACAGACACAGGGGAGCTGGCACACACTCACAGACTCTTCTCCACAGACCTCCAAAGTAGG
The DNA here is from genome assembly GCF_000243295.1 of Trichechus manatus latirostris. Classification (NCBI taxonomy): domain Eukaryota; kingdom Metazoa; phylum Chordata; class Mammalia; order Sirenia; family Trichechidae; genus Trichechus; species Trichechus manatus. The sequence goes on from NW_004443960.1 coordinate 13,056,349, forward strand.
CTTAGGAGAAAGGTCAGTAGAGAGTGGGAGACTGGACACAGCATCCTTTGGTCATGCCAGCCGATGGTGCTGCTGTGGTAAATGCAGGAATTCCCACCCAAAGCCTTTTCTCCAGCAGGAAAAAAAACCTCAGGATGATGGGAGAGGGGCATCAAGTCCAGGGCACTGGTGAAGGCCCATTGTAGCTGCAAGAAGAGCAAAAACAAAAAATCTCTACTCCTGGGTGAGGGGAGGAAACAGTCTTAGGTTCAAAATGTTGTCCTTGTTGTTAGTTGCCATTGAGTCAGCCCCAACTCATGGCAACCTTACGTATAAACTAAAAAACCATTGGCCTCGAGTCAGTTCCGATTCACAGTGACCCTAGAGGATAGTAGAACTGTCCCATAGAGCTTCCAAGGTTGTAAATCTTTACGGAAGCAGACTGCCACCATCTTTCTCCCACAGAGTGGCTGGTGGTTTCGAACTGCAAACCTTTCAGTTAGCAGCCAAGAGCTTAACCACTGCGTCACTAGGGCTGCTTACCTTACATATTAATGTACGAAATGTTGCCTTGCTCTGTGTCATCTTCATGCTTGTTGGTGCCAAGATACCATACCAATATGACTGAAAGGCTTACACCACTGAGGAGGGAGCGGGAACCCCTCTCCCACATATGACCCACCAAAGGTAGAAGGAAAAGTCTGGCTGCCATGAGGACAAGGGGCGGAATCACTAAAAGGCCTCGCCCCTGAGAACCAGGCACACAGCGCCTACCAAAGAATAAGGCTGGACCAGGACCACCAAGAGAACTGCCTTGCCCACCGCAGGCTAGCAAGCACCCACCAAGTAACAAGCAGTCCACAGCTAGGGGAGGGGAAAGAGTATGAGAGAGACCCCCTCTCTGGAGCTGGTGGACAGGGAAGGCCAAAAGCGGAGGGTAGAGGAAGAACATTGAGAAATACCCTTCAAACCACAAACCCTCACCTGAAGCATAAAGTAACGCTTGAGGGATTGGAAACCAGTGATGTACTGAAGGCAGAAATAATGAAATACATCAAACCCTTGAGATCAGCAAGAAGACAAGGCACAAACTGGAAAAAGTATTTACAAAACAAATATATGATAAAGGATGTGTATAAAAAACATGTAAAGAATTCTCAAAGCTCAATAATAACAAAACACACAACCCCGTTTTTTAAAATGGGTAGAAGATTTGAACTTCTCCCAGAGAAGTTATGCGGCAAATAAGCCTATGAAAAGATGCTCAACATTATGATTCATTAGGAAAATTTAAATGAAAACCACTATGAGATACCATATAAATCTATTAGAATGGCTTAGAACAAACCCATTGCTGTCAAGTCAATTCTGATTTATAGTGACCCTATAGGACAAGGTAGAACTGCCTCATAGCATTTCCAAGGCTGTAATCTTTACAGAAGCAGTCCCGCGGAGCTGCTGGTGGGTTGGAACTCACCAGCTGCTCTATGGGAGAAAGATGTGACAGTCTGTTTCCATAAAGAATACAGCTTTGGAAACCCTATGGAGCAGTTCTACTCTGTCCTATAGGACCGCTATGAGCCAGAATCAACTTGATGGTAACGAGTTTGGTTTCGTTTTGGCACGACTGCATGCATTTGTCAAAACATATAGAACTGTTCACTAAAGAAGGATGAATCTCACTCTGCGTAAAATTTGCCCCAATAAACCTGACAATATTTAAAAAAAAAAACTTTGTCTCTGGGGCGAGACTCAGCTGTCAACATTTTTTAAAGCTCCCCAGGTGCGGCCAAGGTTGACAACCACTCACCTAAGAAAGACAAAGAATTAGGACTTCAAGCTACGTAACAGGTGATCTGGTTGGGTTTTGTGCCTTTTTGCTAATAATGCTTATTCAATAAAACTCTTCAAGCATAGCAGAAAGGAAACCAATCATGCAGATAATACATAAATGCATAATGTCTCCATTTCTCCTTTCCCATGGAAAAGTTCTGTAACTGAGACCACAGCCCTCACGGGCAACCTGAACTACTTAAGAGAGGATGTGCAGTGCCAGAAGGAGATACTGCCACCTTTCTTATGCATCCCATCCTCCACACAATAAATGAAGTCCAAATGAGTCTCTGTCTCTAGCCCCACCCCACCCCAACCCCCCAGCATACCATAAATCTTTGAATCAAAATTTCAGACTAAGTCTCCTGGCTCAAGTTCTGCAAGCTAAATAGAACCTTGATCTTTCTTCTCCCCCAAAGGATTATTATTTGAAATCACCTTTGTCTTCCACCTAGAGATCTAAGCCATAAAGTATCTATCTTCATTTCATATGTAAAAAGTACTTCGATGTGGTTTTCCTGCTTGTTGATTTGTTAACTTTGCAGAGACCCTGAACTCAGATTTAGAATAAAGCATGAAAGGGTTGTGCTTCTTAGGTCAAGTTCCCCAGAGGATGATTCATGCGCAAGTGATTTCTTTAAAAAGTACTGTGTTTCCATTAAATAGACAGTAATAAATGGTAACTTTGGTGAATGGTGACACCGCTCACAATACTGGGGAAACCAGCACAACTTGTCCAAGGCAAGGTCATGGAAGCTCCACAGACACATCCAAACTCCCTGAGGGACCGAATTACTGGGCTGAGGGCTGTGGGGACCATGGTCTCGGGAAACATCTAGCTCAATTGGCATAACATAGTTTATAAAGAAAATGTTCTACATTCTACTTTGGTGAGGAGTCTCTGGGGTCTTAAAAGCTTGTGAGTGACCATCTAAGATACTCCACTGGTCTCACACTGTCGGAGCAAGAGAGAATGAAGAAAACAAGATATGAGGGAAAGATTAGTCCAAAGAACTAATGGACCACAACTACCACGGCCTCCGCCAGACTGAGTCCAGCACAACTAGTTGATGCTCGGCTACCACCACCGACTGCTCTGACGGGGATCACAACAGAGGGTCCCAGACAAGGTAGAGAAAAATGTAGAACAAAATTCTAACTCACAAAAAAAGACCAAACTTACTGGCCTGACAGAGACTGGAGAAACCCTAAGAGTATGGGCCCCGACACCCTTTTCACTCAGTAATGAAGTCACTCCTGAGGTTCACCCTTCAGCCAAAGATTAGACAGGCCCATGAAACAAAACGAGACTAAACAGGCACACCAGCCCAGGGGCAAGGACTAGAAGGCAGGAGGGGACAGGAAAGCTGGTAATGGGAAGCCAAGGTCAAGAAGGGAGAGTGTTGACACGTTGTCCTGGAGTTGGTAACCAATGTCACAAAACAATATGTGTACTAATTGTTTAAAGAGAAGCTAGTTTGTTCTGTAAACCTTCATCTAAAGTACAGTTTTAAAAAAGTACTGTCTTTTCATGCAAATAACACCTGCAGTCTACATTTGTTTGGCAACCACGCCCTCCTCTCCCCCCAGGTATTATCATAAGCAAACTATGCCAGTTTTTTGTCGTAAAAAAAAAAAAAAAAAATGGCAGAGAGCGCTTACAAAGATACCTTGGTGGGGGGGGAGGGGGTGGTGTGGTTGGCAAACAAGCGTAGACCATGTGCATTATTTGAGTAAAAATACAGTATTCGCAGGAGAAACCATAGGAGAGTGGGGAAGCAGGACAGGAAAGGGAGAGAGCTAAGCAAGGGTGCAAGTCCAGGGAGAGTCCCATAGCGGGAAGCTGGAGACTGAACCACAGGGGAACTCTACAGTGTAAGTTATACGTCATAGTTGTCCCAGCCACAATAAGGGGGCTGGAATTTCATACTCCTGCATCTGTTAGTCTTTGGTTTTGGATGCTCTAGGAGAATATAAATTCCCAGGAATTCCCCTCAGCAGCCTCCCATAGCGCAAGAGCCAAACCAGTTGCCTTCTAGTCATTTCTAAGTCATGGCGACCCCATGTGGGTCAGAGTAGAACTGTGCTCCACAGGGTTTTCAATGGCTGATTTTTCACAAGTAGATTGCCAGGACTTTCTTCTGAGGTGCCTCTGAGTGGACTCAAACCACCAACCTTTCAGTTAGCAGCAATGGCAGCTACTGCTCTGTTTTACCATTCCTGTAGTTTTGACTTTTCTAATTTCTAATGATATATTTAAATGATACAGTAGGCAACCTTTTGGATCTAGCTTCTTTAACTTAACACAAGGTATCTGAGATTCATCCATGTTGTTGCCTGCATCTATAGTTTGTTGCTTTTTATTGTTGAGTATTATTCCATTGTATGGATTTGCCACAATTAGGATTATTTTCAGTGTGGGGCAATTATGAATAAAATTATTATAAAAATTTATATACAGGTTTTGTGTGAACATCCACTTTCATTTCTCTTAGATAAATACCTAGGAGAGAAACAGCTGGATTTTATTGTATCTATATACTTAACTGCATAAGAAATTACAAAACCGTTTCCCGAAGTGGCTGTAACATTTTGCATTGCCACCAGCAATGGATGAGAACATTATGTATTGTTAGTTTTTTTTTTAAGCCATTCTAATAGATTTATGTGGTATCTCATAAACTCATTGCTGTTGAGTCGATTCCAACTCATAGTGACCCTATCGGACAGAGTAGAACTGCCCCATAGAGTTCCCAAGGCTGTAATGTTCACAGAAGCAGACTGCCGCATCTTTCTCCCACAGAGCAACTAACCGCCAACCTTTCAGTTAGTAGCCAGGCGCTTAACCACTGCACCACCAGGGCTCCTTTGGTATCTCAAAGTGGTTTTCATTTGAATTTCCCTAATGAATAATGATGTTGAGCATTTTTTCATAAGCTTATTTGCCACATAACAGGGACTCCAGTAGGCATTAAGAAATATATTAATGTTGCTTCTTACTATCTACTTTCTCTGTCTTCCACCGTGGGAGGAGTTGTCTGCATCTGCAAACCAGTGTGTTGGAGCCTGTCCCACACGCGGCCCCATTGCTCCCCTACTTTCCCCTGAACTGGCCAACTTTCCCCACGTGCTCAATAGCTGCTGGCCCAGCTGAATCAAGTCCAGGCCAGTAGGCGCACTCTCTCCTGCTGGTCTCAGCAGTTTTGCTGTCCCCCCGCCCACAAGTGCCCCGCAGCTCCAATGGGTCCGAAGATGAGCACTTCCAAACCTTAGATTATTCACAACTGAGAAACTCCAAGGGTTTTCGCTCCGTTGCGATCATGCCAGCAACTGGCATCACAAGTGCAACACTGTTCCCTCCTGTCAGGAGCGACCTGCCTCCTCTGACAAATTGGGGAAAATTTGCATTGTGAAAAAAGAAATGCGTGCATATTTTTCCCCCATTTTTCACTGGCCATAAAGAAGTGAAGCCCCATTTTAGTTCAACTGTCCATCTGGGATACCCAGGAGGAAGGGGGCAGAGGAAGATAGAGGTGGACATGACAGCAATGTGTGGGGGTGTTTGTAGGGAGGGAGAAAAAATGTGTGTATATGTACTATGCATATTATGCATGTCTGTGTGTATGTGTATGCATGTGTGAGAGGCTGAGTCAGCAGAACGGGTAAGCATGGGAGGAAAATTCGCAGTTCAGATGGAGTGAAGAAATACTTGTTTCCTTGCAGTGGTCTAAAGAGTGGAGAGTTTAATTGCCAAAGAGCCCGTGATTGTTTTGCCTCAAAATTTTCATGGCTTTGTATTGGATGGCATTTTGTGTTCTCCTATTTTATTTTATTTTTTCTTTTCGGATGGTAGGATTTAGGAATAAAACCAAGTTATAGGCAGGTTAAAGTCTTTAACAGTTAATTAAAAATGCTTTGCATGCAACTTGGAAAGTTTCATCCAGACATTCCAGTTGCCATTGAGGAGGAGGGAGAAATTCTAAAAATAAGTCAGTTGTGTGTACCATCCCTGGGGCCCTGGTGGCACAGTGGTTAAGAGCTCATCTGCTAACCAAAAGGTCGGCCGTTCGAATTCACTAGCCGCTCCTTGGAAACCCTATGGAGCAGTTCAACCTTGTCCTATAGGATCGCTATGTGTCTGAATCAACTGGATGGCAATGGGTATGGTTTTTTGTTTTTTTGGTTTTATGCACCATCCCTGAGGTTAGACCATTGTCCCCCAGGAGGACATAGCTGTTGTTATTGCTTTTTGGTATGTCAGTGTGGCTAGAATCAGACTACGACATGATGCCTCCTTGATAGAAACCTCCTCAAAGAAGACCCCAATATAGTTCCCAAGTGACCCCATTTTCTAGAAAAGTCCATCTCTCTGCAAGTCCCTCCCCCGCCCCCAGTCCTGATCCTCCTGTGGTTTTTGTCATCTCAGTGGCGACTCCAGTTTCTAGTTGCTAAAGCCAGAAGTCTTGGCATCCCTGACACTTCCCTTTCTCTCATACCCCGCATCCAACCTGTTGACGAATCCTGTCCGTTCTACTCAGGACCATTTACATAATTCGGGGGTCCAATACAAAATGGATATGCGAGGCCCCTTGTCCCAAAGTTATTAGCAATTTCAAGATGGCGGCTGCAGAGCATCAAACCCAGCACAGTGCCTTCTGAGTGTGGGTCTCTGTGTGACTGACTGCACAGGCTGTACACCCAGGAAGCAGGTCCCGGTTCTACCTGCAAAAACACTTCCAAAATCTAACCACTGCTACCACCCTGGTCTGAGCCACCATTAGCTTTTGCTAATGATTGCAGTCATCTCCTCACTGGGTTCCCTGTTTCTGCCATTGCCTCTTCGGTGTAGTTGCAACACAGCAGTCAGCTCGTCAAATCATATCCTTCTTCTGCTCAAAACCCTCCACTGACACCTCATTTCACTTAGAGTAAAAGCTACAGTCCTTACAATGGCCTACAAGACACTTCACATCTGCCCACGCCACCCCTAGGACCTATCTAGACTCATCTCTGATTCTCTTCCATGTGCATTTTGCTTCAGCCACACAGCATTCTTCACTGCCTTCAAGCAAGCCAGGCATATTCCCTCCTCAGGCATTTTGCCTTGCTGTTGTCTCTGCTGGGAAGCTCTCTCAGCAGGATGCACACTGCTCTCTCCCTCACATCTTTCCAGTCTTACTCATTCGACATGTATTTATCGAGCACCTACTGTGTACTATGTGCCAGACACTCTCCTGAGCACAGTTAGTTGGAGTCAGCATCTCTCTGATCATTAGTGAGATAAAGCATCTTTTATATATTTATTTATTTTTTTATTGTTGTACTTTAAGTGAAAGTTTACAATTCAAGTTAATCTCTCATACAAAAATTTATACATACATTGTTATGTGACCCTAGTTGCTCTCCCTATACTGTGACAGCACACTCCTCCTTTCCACCCCAGATTTCCCGTGTCCATTCAACCAGCTCCTGACCCTCTCTGCCTTCTTATCTCCCTTCCGGACAGGAGCTGCCCATTTAGGCTCATGTATCTACTTGAGCTAAGAAGCACACTCTTCATGAGTATCATTTTATGTCCCATAGTCTAGTCTAATCTTTGTCTGGAGAGTTGGCCTCGGGAATGGTTTTAGTTCTGGGTTGACAGAGAGTCTGGGGGCCATGCTTTCTAGTGTTCCTCCAGTCTCAGTCAGACCATCAAGACTGGTCTTTTGACTAGAATTTGAGTTCTGCACCCCACCTTTCTCCTGCTCCATCAGGGACTCTCTGTTGTGTTCCCTGTCAGGGC
>NW_004443960.1:13065206-13066176 GCF_000243295.1 Trichechus manatus latirostris
GATTTTATATTTAGGTCTTTGATCCATTTTGAGTTAGTTTTTGTGCATGGTGTGAGGTATGGGTCTTGTTTCAGTTTCTTGCAGATAGATATCAAGTTATGCCAGCACCACTTGTTAAAGAGACTGTCTTTTCCCCAATTAATGGACTTTGGGCCTTTGTCAAATAATCAGCTGCTCATAGGTGGATGAATTTATGTCTGGATTCTCAATTCTCTTCCATTGGTCTATGTATCTGTTGTTGTACCAGTACCGGGCTGTTTTGACTACCGTGGCAGTATAAAAGTTTGTAAAATCAGGTAGTGTAAGGCCTCCCACTTTGTTCTTCTTCTTCAGTAATGCTTTACTTATCTGTATGAAGTTGGTGGTATGTTTCTCCATCTCATTAAAAAATGCTGTTGGAATTTTGATCAGAATTGCATTGTATCTGTAGATTGCTTTGGGTAGAATTGACATTTTCACTACGTTGAGTCTACCTATCCATGAGCAAGGTATATTTTTCCACTTATGCAGGTCTCTTTTGGTTTCTTGCAGTAGTGTCTTGTAGTTTTCTCTGTAAAGATCTTTTACATCTCTGGTTAGATTTACTCCTAAGTATTTTATCTTCTTTGGACTATTGTAAATGGTATTGATTTGGTGATTTCCTCTTGAAAGTTCTCTGTGTTGGTGTAAAGGAATCCAACAGATTTTTGTATGTTTACCTTGTATCCTGAAACTTTGCTGAAATCTTCTATTAGTTCCAGTAGTTTTCTTGTGGATTCTTTGGGGTTTTCTGTATATAGGATCACATCATCTGTAAACAGAGATACTTTGACTTCTTCCCTACCAATTTGGATGCCCTTTATTTCTTTTTCTAGTCTAGTTGCTCTGGCTAGGACCTCCAGCACAATGTTGAATAAGAGTGGTAATAAAGGGCATCGTTGTCTGGTTCCCGTTCTCAAGGGGAATGCTTTCAAAGTCTCTCCATTTAGGA
>NW_004443960.1:13066902-13127535 GCF_000243295.1 Trichechus manatus latirostris
ACATGTTATCAGGAGGGACCAGTCCCTGGAGAAGGACATCATGCTTGGTAAAGTAGAGGGTCAGTGAAAGAGAGGGAGACCCTCAACGAGATGAACTGACACAGTGGATACAACAATAGGCTCAAACATAGCAAGGATTGTGAGGATGGCACAAGACTGAGCAGTGTTTCATTCTGTTGTACGTGGGGTTGCTATGAGTCCGAACCGACTTAGTGGCACCTAACAACAATAACCCCAAAGTTAGCACCTAGAACCACAAACATTTATAATCACTCACAGATTCTGAAGGTTGGGGATCTGGGAGCAGCTTAGCTCAGTGATTCTGACTCAGAGTCTCTCACGAGGTTGCAGTTAAGCTGTGGCCAGGGCTGCAGTAATCCTAAGACTTAATAGGGGTGAAGAATCCATTTTCAAGCTCACTTACGTGTTTATTGGCAGACCTCAGTTCTTTGCCAGCTCTTGGCAGGAGGCCTCAGTTCCTCACCACATGCAGTAATCCATAGGGCTGCACACAACATGGCAGCTTGCTTCCCCTAGAGTGAGTGATCCAAGGGGAAACAAGAGAATGCCTAAGATGGAAGCCTCAGTCTTTCGTAACTTAATATCAGAAATGACATCCCATTACTTCTACCATTTGCTATTGATCACACAAACCAACCCTGGTACAGTGTGGGAGAGGATTGAGTACCCATGGATGTAAATACCGATAGGCAAGAATCATTGGGTACCATCTTGGAGGCAGGCTGCCACACTGTTGAGTCTCGCCATTATTATTCCCATTACTCACTGTGGATATACACACATACTGAATGGCACTTTTGAAAAGGAGGCAGAAATTCAGAGTCCTAAATCTGAAATATGGATTACCAGAATTAAGGAGTGTATGCTTTCAACCAAGAAGCCTTGGTAGTATAATGGTTAAGTGCTCAGCTGCTAACCTAAAGGTCTGCAATTCAAACTTACCAGCCACTCCTCAGAGAAAAGATCTGGCAATTACAGCCTAGGAAACCCTATGGGGCAGTTCTACTCTATCCTATAGGGTTGCTATGAATTGGAATCCACTCAATGGCACACAACAACAACATGCCTTTCAACCATCACCCGTCTGTCCATTTATCATACTGTCTGGGCTTGCATGTTGCTCTGGAGGCTATGCCTCTGGTATTTCAAATACCAGCAGGGTCCACCCATGGTAAACAGGTTTTAGCAGAGCTTCCAGACTAAGACAGACTAGGAAGAAAGGACTGGCGATCTACTTTCAAAAATTAGTCAATGAAAACCTTATGGATCACAACAGAATATTGTCTGACTCACTTGCTTTGGACACGTGATCAGGAGGGATCAATGGCGGAGGAGGATGTCATGTTTGGTGAAACAGAGGGCTATCGAGGGTGAGGAAGACCTCAGGAAGATGGATTGGCACGACAGTCACAACAACGGGCTTGAACATACCGGCAATTGCGAGGATGACCCAAGACTGGGAAACGTGTTGTTCTGTTGTATGTAAGGTGACCTTGAGTTGGAGTTGATTCTGTGGCAGCTGTCTATGCCTTCCAGTATCCCTTAAGCCCAAGATGCATACTGCAAGCAACAGAAAACTTCTGGCTATTTTAAACAGGAAAAAGCCTTACTTAAAGATGTTGGGTAGCTTACAAAATCCCCTGCGAGGCTGGAAGACTACATATTTGGAAGCTTCTCAGCCAGCCGCAACATGGAAAATTCATCATTAGAGTCGATCCTGGGAAGACATCGCAGCTTGCATCCTCAACAATGTGAGTGCTGGCCATCAAGGCTGTTGCTAGAATTGCAACTCCTGGTGCCTCTAGCAAGAGGAAGTGGCTGCTTCTGCTTGCCAGAATAGATCCTGGTGGTCTCTGTCTTTGCCAGTTTCTGATTCAAAGTCTAGGGAAGGTGCATTGGATTGGGAGAATCAGTTGATATCCCATGTGACAGGCCCATGCCTTACTTAGCTGCAGGGGAGACTGGGAAGGTAGGTGCCCACCATTTTCGGCTTCTTCGCAAAGAGGCAGGTTGTGCCTCATCTCCAAACATAAGTTCAGATGCTGAGCAGCCAAAAAATATGGCAGATATCGACCACACCTACAAAATTTGGCCGATTAGGAAACAGAGCGTGTCTAACTAACTGTTATGGATTGAATTGTGTCCCCAAAAAAATATGTGCTGTAAATCCTACTAGACCTGTGGTTATAATCCCATTTGGGAATAAGGTTTTCTTTGTTATGTTAGTGATACAGTATTAGCATACAATGTGTCTTAAGTCAATTTCTTTCGCGATCTAATCCGAGCAGATCAGGTACAGGGAAGCAAGCAGAGAAGGAGGGAGGTAGATGCCACACCACATGAAGATCACCAAGGAACCAAGGACCTTCCCCCAGAGCCGACAGAGAAAGAAGGACTTCCCAGAGAGCCAGTGCCCTGAATTCAGACTTCTAGCCTCCTAAACTCTGAGAGAATAAATTTCTATTTGTTAAAGCCACCCACTTGTGGTATTTCTGTTACAGCAGCACTAGATAATTAAGACACTAACCTAGAAAAAACCTTAGACATAGATCATCTAGGAAGTTCAATGCCTTCATTTTACAGTTGAGGGTAACCCTGGTGGCACAGTGGTTAAGCACTTGGCCACTAACCAAAAGGTCAGTCGTTCGAACCCACCAGTCACTCCGCGGGAGAAAGACGTGGCAGTCTGCTTCTGTAAAGATTATAGCCTTGAAACCCTATGGGGTAGTTTTACCCTAGGGTTGCTATGAGTTGGAATTGACTCGACAGTAATGGGCTATTTTACAAATGAGGAAATCAAAGCTCTGAAGAGTGAATGGAAATTGTCTAAAGAAATGAATGAAGTGACAAGGGCATGACTTTTCTCTTGGTTCCAGTTAATAAAAAACCTGATGCCATCTAGTCAACTGTGACTCATGGCAGCCTGATGTGTGTCAGAGTAGAATTATGCTCCATAGGGTTTTCAACGGCTGATTTTTTGGAAGTAGATCACCAGGCCTTTCTTCTGAGATGCTTCTGGATGGGCTCAAACCTACAACCATTTGGTCAGCAGCCAAACATGTTAACTGTTTCCGTGACCCAAGACTCCCCTCTTGGCTCCAGACTCCCCTTCATTACCAAGGGGTTCTTAATCTTTTTAGTGGTGTGGTTTCTTTTGGGAATTCAGTGAAGACTGTTGATTCTCCCTCAGTATTATACTTTTTATATGAATAAAATAAAATACATTGGCTTACAAAGGAAACCAATTACATTGAAATGTAGTTATCAAAATAGTAAAACAAACTTGTGATAGACCATATATTTGCCATACACATTATTCTTTATGAACTCATTAAGAACTAGATCTAACAATTACTGTGTCTAACAATTACTGTAATTTCCAAGACGTGATAAGCATAAATGATATTTGAAGATTCTATTAACAATTGTAATGAGATATGAAAACAGCTATGATTTCTAATGACATCAAAGTCACAGGTATTGTTAATTCCAATGTGGTTTTGTTGCCTACATTCATAATTTAAAAAATGCTAAAAAATCAGTTAGAGGTCAGTGAAAGAAAAATTTTCCTATCCAAGTTGACTGGGCCCTTATAGTCTATCCCAGGGGTTGACGGGAGAGGGCATCACCCTAGGTTAAGAACTCCTGAACTCCTGAATATTCCAACCTGCCTAGCCCTCCAGTTACAGGGTGGAAAAGGAGACACACAAAGTGGTCAATAAAATCGGTTGAAATTGATCACGAATGAGGAGTTTCCAAACTAGTACTTTCTTATGGGTATTGGGTACACGTGTGTGTATGTGTGTGTGTTACCATTATAAGATAGTTCTATGACTGGGTGGCACAAATGGTTAGGAGCTCTGCTGCTAACCAAAAGGTTGGAGGTTTGATTCCACCCAGAGGCACCTTGGAAGAAAGGCCTGGTTATCTACTTCTGAAAAATCAGCCTTTGAAAACCCTATGGAGTACAGTTCTACTGTGACACACATGGAGTCACCATGAGTCAGAGTCAACTTGATGGCAACTGGTTTTCTACATCTACAAACATGGAAAGATGGCATGATACAGCACAACTGGACTAAACCAAAGCTAAGAAGTCTCCTGAATACAATCAAACACTTCAAGCGACAGAGTAGCAGGGGCGAGGGTCTGGGGACCATGCTTTCAGGGGACATCTAGGTCAATTGGCATAACAAAATTGATTAAGAGAATGTTCTGCATCCTACTTTGGTGAGTGGTGTCTGGGGTCTTAACAGCTGGCAAGCAGCCATCGGACATGCATCAATTGGTCCCAACCCACCTGGAATAAAGGAGAATGAAGAACACCAAAGACACAAGGAAAGTGTTAGCCCAAGAGACAAAAAGGGCCACATAAACCAGAGACTGCATCATCCTGAGACCAGAAGAACTAGATGGTGCCCGGCTACCACCAATGACTGCCCTGACAGGGAACACAACAGAGAGTCCCTGATAGAGCAAGAGAAAGGCGGGCTGCAGAACTCAAATTCTAGTAAAAAGACCAGACTTTATGGTCTCTCTGAGACTGGAGGAACCCCAGAAAGCATGGCCCCTGGACTGTCTGTCAACCCAGAACTAAAACCATTCCAACTCTTCAGACAAAGATTAGACTGGACTATGGGACATAAACTGATACTCATGAGAGTGTGCTTCTTAGCTCAAGTAGATACATGGGACTAAATGGGCAGCTTCTGTCCAGAGGTGAGATGAGAAGGCAGAGAGGGTCAGGAGCTGGTTGAACGGACATAGGAAATGCAGGGTGGAAAAGAGAAGTGTGCTGTCACGGTATAGGGAGAGCAATTAGGGTCACATAACAATGTATGTATAAATTTTTGTATGAGAGGCTAACTTGAATTGTAAACTTTCACTTAAATTACAACAATAAAAAAAGAAAGATGGCATGATAAATTATTGAGTTAAAAAAGCACATTACAGAACAACACATAACAGTAATACTCATTACTATTGAGTCAGTTCTGACTCATAGTTGACTCTGCAAGATAGAGAAGAACTGCCCCACAGGGTTTCCTGGGCTGTCATCTTTACAGAAGCAGACTGCCACATTTTTCTCCCAACGAGTGTTTGGTAGATTCAAACCACCGACTTTTCGGTTAGCAGCCGAGCGCTCAGCCACTGCACCACCAGGGCTTCTTTGTAACAATAATACAAAGAGTTGGAATCGACTCAGTGGTAACTGGTACTGGTATTATGTTTGAACTGTTTCATAATAATTTAATACAGAGAGGAATGACTAATAAGAAATGCTAACATTTATTGAGCACGTGCTGCAGGCCAGAACTAAGATAAGCACTTTACATACATCATCTCATTGAATCTTCTCACCAATGCTTTGACATAGGAATTTTTATTATCTCTATTTTATAAAGGATTAAGATGAAATTTGGGGGGGATGAAGTAACTTACCCAAGGTCATGGAGCTGGCGAGCGATAGAGCTAGCATTCAGAGCCAGGCACTCTGACTCCAGAGCTTGTACTCACGTCTGCTCTGCTGATCCAGTATTTACAATTAATTTTTTTCAACTCTGTATCTCTGTATGTGGACATACAGAGAATTATGTGTGCCAAGCCACTAAACAGATTTACCTCTGATGAGAGTGACTGGGGAAAGGGCAGAAATGGGAGAGACCATCTCCTTTTTCAAAACCCAAAGAGGCTGACATCACTTTACGATGGATGACAAGCGCTCCGCATATTAAATTGGGGGAATCTCATAGCTAGTTTTGAGCAACAAAGAATACACACAGTATGATCCAGTGTTAAAATACGCAAAACAAAGTTATGTATTATTTAGGAACACATACATATACAGTACAAATACAACAATATGCATGGAGTTAATAAACACTAAACTCCAGGGAGGAAGGAACCAGTCAGGAAGAATAACACGTGAGGCTTCAACTGTATTATGTTTTATTTCTTAAGCAGTGTGGTGGGGACCAGCTGTCCCTTATGTTATCATGGACACTATTATGTTTGAGGAGTTCCTGAGTGGTGCAAATGGTTAATGCGCTTGGCTGCTAAGCAAAAGGTTGGAGGTTAAAGTCCACCCAGAGGCGCCTCAGAAGAAAGACCTGGAGATCTACTTCCAAAAAATCAGCCATTGAAAACCCTATCATCTTAGTTAGTTAGTGCTGCTCTAACAGAAATATCCCAAGTGGATGGCTTTAGCAAACAGAAATTTATTCTCTCAAAGTTTAGGAGGCTAGAAGTCCGAATTCAGGGCACCAGCTCTAGGGGAAGGCTTTCTCTTTCTATCCACTCGGGGGGAAAATCCTTGTCTCCCTTCAACATCTGGTTGGGCCCGGCTTTCCTTGGAGATCTCCATGTGTCTTGGCATCAATCTTCCCCTGGGTCTAGAAGCTCCTCGGCACAGGGACCCTGGGTCCAAAGGACGCAGTCTGCTCTTCCTTCTTGGTGGTATGAGGTCCCTCGACCTCTGCTCACTTGTTTAATCTCTTTTATATCTCAAAAGAGATTGACTCAAGATACAACCTAACCCTATAGATTGTGTCCTGCCTCATTAACATAACTGCCTCTAATTCTGCCTCATTCACATCACAGAGGTTAGGATTTACAACACATAGGCTAATTATATCAGATCACAAAATGGAGAATAATTACATAATAGTGAGGATCATGGCCTAGCCAAGTTGACACATATTTTGGGGGGACACAGTTCAAACCATAACACCTGTGGAGCACAGTTCTACTCTGACACACGTGGGGTTGCCATAAGTCAGAATGGACTCAATGGCAACTGGCAGTGGTACTCTGTTTGAATTGCTTCATAACAATTTAATAGAAAGATGAATTACTAATAAGAAAAGCCCACACATGATCAATCATGCTCTTTTAGCTTTGTTATTGTTTAAATATTTACAATGTTATTTGTGAAATTAAAAAAAAAAAGGAAAGTAAGAAGGTAGGATAGTGGGTGCTTTTAGGAAGGAGGTGAGGCGCAGACATTGAGAAAGGGCACAAGGGGGCTTCTGGGTCCCAGCAATGTCCTATTTCATTACCTGGGGTGATGGTTTCGTGCTTGTTTGCTTTGTGATATTTCATTGAGCTATGCACGTTGGTTATTTTCACTTTTCTGAATGTGTGTTATACATCACAATAAAAAAAATTATTAAAAGCTTGCCTTATGAATATACATAAAAGGGGGAAACATCTAAGACACTTGGAAAAGAATTTCAATCTCTTGGCTTTTCAGCTGATACCATGCCAGCCCCAGTCCTATAGGTCACTCAGCAGGATGCCCCTCTTTCCATGGGCTGCAGGTGCCAGGCAAAACTATAGGTGCTGTAATTCAAGACATTCCAAGACAGATCTTTGGGCACATCCCAGCCTCCAGCATCCTCAGTGGGGTGGCTTTTGTCAAACATTGTCTGCAACACGGGAGCCAGGAAAACACTGCCAGATGGCAAGGCTTGTAAGTAAGGGAGCCCGAGGCACAGAGAAAGAGTAATAAAATCCAAAGTGCCACTTAAGATGGCATCTTTTTTTTCCTTAAGAAACCACAAGATTTTCTTCCTGGTTCCTATAGCGATGGCTCCACCAGCCTCTCCCCAGGAATGGAGAGAACAAGTCACTGCTGTTACAAGTAGAAAAAGAGAAAGATAATTGAAATGTAGAGGGAAGACCCCTGATCTGGAAATCACAGGACCTGGCACATCAGTTAAGGAGCCCTGGTGGCGCAGGGGTTAAGCACTCAGCTGCTAACTGAAAGGTTAGCAGTTGTAACCCACTAGCTGCTCCACAGGAGAAAGATGTGACAGTCTGCTTCTGTAAAGATTACAGCTTTGGAAACCCTATGGGGCTGTTCTATTCGGTCCTACAGGTTCTCTGTGAGTTGACTCAATAGCGATGGGTTTCGGGTTTTTTTGGCACATCAGTTGGAGTCCCTGGGTGGTATAAATGGTTAACATGCTTGGCTGCTAACCAAAAGATTGGAGTTTCAAGTGCATCCAAAGGCACTGCAGAATAAAGGCCTGGCTTCCAAATAATCAGCCCCTTGAAAACCCTATGGAGTACAGTTCTACTCTGACATTCATGTGGTCTCCATGAGTCAGAATCAACTCCATAGCAACTGGGCATTTTTGTTTGTTTGTCTGTTTTTTTTTTTTTTTTTTGTGCATCAGTTAGCTATTGCTGCATAACAAACCATCTCAAAATCAGTAGTTTAAAACAATAAGCATTTGTTATTTCTTATAAGTCTATAGGTCAGTTGGGTCATTCTGCTAATCTGCACCAGGCTCAGCTAATCTTGGATGAGCTTGCTCATGTAGCTGCCATCACCTGGTAGGTTGGCTGGGGGCTGGCTATGACCTCATTCATGCGTCTAGTGGTTGGCTGGCTGTCAGCTGGTGTGGTAGGATGACTGGGCCATGAGTCCCTCATCATCAAGTGCTAACTCATGGCGACCCATGTACAACAGAACTAAACGTTGCCCGGTCCTGCACCGTCTTCATAATTATTCGTGTATACCTTAGAAGTGAGGATCGAAGACTTCATCTTGCTTACTTTCAGGGACAGATTTACCCAATAAGCAAGGTAAGCACATGCTTAGGGCATCAACAAAACAGGGGAACCTGTTGTCCAAATCAAAGACCTATAGATGCCCAGCAGACAGGACACAAGGAAAAGCGAGTGCCGCCGTGGAAGGGAACCGGCAGGGCAGTAAATGAGACCGGAACCAGCTCCAGCGCGTGAGAACGTGCCGGCCGGAAATAAAGTTCATGCAGAGTCACCCACGTGCAAGGTTGTTTTAAGCTATGAGACGCCTACCACTTCAACACCGTCTGTAACTTCTGTCTCCTACGGTCCCGTCCCATGTAATTGAAACTCCTTATCTCGGGGAGTTGTTTAAGAGCATAGTACTTCTTTCTGATAAGCAAGAGGTGGGGGTGAGCTGTCAGGTCTAACTCTTGCTACTTTCACCCAACATGCAACTGGATCCAACGTAAGTGGTTATTGGCACGGACGGATTATATTAATAGATAACTGTTCTCTGATCCATTTTGAGAGAACCGTCTTGTACATCCACATCTGCTAATCCAGCAACTTCAGCCAGGAGGGCCAGCAATGCTCTTTGCCGTGATATGAACACAAGGGTAAGCTCTTGCCCACATCCTGGTAAACAACCAATGGGAAGTCCAGTCCCAGATGATGCGCAGAAGCGAGGGAACTTGACTAAGTCGACCATTGCAATGAATTCAATCAAGTTACTTCTTAACTATATAGCATTTACATACAGAGTTATGTCCTAAGTTTTATAAACAGCAATATTTATAACTTTAACTTTAAAATATGTTTGGCATACACACAGACACAATCTAGCATACATTTAATAGAATACTAACATAGGTAATAATTTAATATAATACTAACATAGCAAACAACCAAAAACTACTAGAAATATTAATATTTTCTAACACAAAAAGTTTTAATTTATGTATCGAGTGACTTTCATTTTTTATTGTCTGTTGTTCAGGACACAGTGCTTGAGATTACATATAATAATAAAGGAGGTATTAAGCATATTAAGAGGATGCAAAATTCAGTCTTTATTTATCATGCAAAAATATGTTTCTATTTTGCAACAATGAGTGTGTTTCTAAATTTGTCTTCCAAGAAAGCAGCTAAGGGAATGGATATACTCGATGAAGAATGCATGAAGGCATCCAAGAAATTAGTGCAGGCCTATCCTGATGACCTGTATACAAGCTTTTACAGAGACAATTTCATTCTTACATGAGAACTGAGTTTACAGATTCAAGAAAGACAAATTTTACTCATGTAGGCATGTATGATTCCATAACAGAAGATAAAATACAATGCATATTTCCCAGTGTTGAAATTGCTTTACCCATATTCCTAACTTTAATGATCACAAACTGCACAACAAAATGCTCATTTTCATACCTAAAGAGACTCAGAAACCCTCAGCATACAACAATGATTCAAGAAAGACTCGGTTAATTATCTTTATTATGTACAGAAGTAAATATTATTTAGCAGCTTAATTGTGATGAAATCACTGAAGAATTTGTAAGAGCAAAGACTAGAAAGAAATGTTTTTAATTGTAACATGTTAGAGATGAAAGATCTGTCTAAAAATAAAATATAGTAATTTGTTGTAATATGTTTCTGATCATTAAATTTTCTTTTATGGCATCTTTTCATTTGTTCATTTACAATTATAGCATTTATTATCAAACAAGCATCAAAATTGAAGTATGAGCCATTTAAAGCAAAATTGATGAAAGTCAATTTTTCGTTGTGGGAGATCAACAGAATTTTACATTGATTGTTGAAACAGCTAAGTTCACTGACTCATTTCTTTATTGTAGAATATGTGGAATATTCTTTTTGAAGAAAATGTGGTATATAGTAAAAATCTTAGTACCCTACACCCATTAAAAATTTTATAATCCAGTTCATCTCAATCTGCTAAAATCACATACGCCATTTTTGTGTTCAATCGCCAATATTATAGTTGCATTTAAAAAGAACTTACATCATGGGTAGCTAAGACACACACACACATATACATGTATATATATAACTCACATATGCCGTTTCAATGCATGAGTAAACAGAGGAAGGGGTGCCGCAGATTATCAGTGTTTAGGGCCCTCCCATGCCTTAATCTGGCCCTGCTTCCTTCGGACACATCATCAGGAAAGATCAGTTGCTAGAAAAGAACATCGTGTTTGGCAGAGAGTCAGAAAAAACGAGAGAAACCCTCAATGAGATGGATTGACGCAATAGCCACAACAATGGATTCAAATACCTGTCTAACACCCACTAATCTCCTTTTCAGCAACGAGAGGGCAGGCCTCAGGCTGAAGCCTTGGTCAGGCTCTGTCTAGAGGTGGCGTTGTGGTCAGTGTGGGTGGCACGGGATGACAGGTTTGGGGAGCACCAGGACTACTCCTTCTCTTCCCTGCTGAGGAAACAGACCCAGAGAGGACAGGTGACTTTCTCAGCCTCACGAAGCTGGTGTCATAAACTCCATCTCTTGAACCCTAGTCCGGTATCTGCCTGTGAAGAAGAATCCCAAGAAATGTTGCTAGCTGCCGTAGAGTCAGCCCCTAACTCATGGTGACGCCATAAACTGCTCCGTGGGGTTCTCTTGGCTATAACCTTTACAGATGGAGTTCCCCAGGCCTTTCTTCTGTGGCGCCACTGGGTGGGTAGGTGGGTTCGAACCACCAACCTTTAGGTTAGCAGCCAATCACAAACCACTTGCGCCACCCTAGTTCCTTCCCAAGAAACAACGGGAAAAAACAGACTGCCCATCTCTTAAAGGGACGAGAGAAGGGCAAGGGCAGGAGGGCGGGCGTTTCCCGCTCAGGCCAGGCTGCCAAGCACCAGGTCTTGGAAAGAAGACAGAAGGATGTGAGGAGCAGAAGGGAAAATAAAGCAGTCAAACTCCCTGCTGTCAGGGAAGCCTGCTCCCTTCGGCTACAGCCACTGCCAGCAGGAACCCTCTGGTGTGCAGAGGGTGGGGGAGGAGGAATCAAGCCGGGAAGCAGCTGGGGTGGGCCAGGAACTGGGGCTCAGGAGCCCCACACCCCCAGTGAAGGAGGACTGGAGAGGGGGCCCTGGGGTGACCTTGCAGGTCAATCACACCCCTCAAAATGTCTGCCTTGCAGCCCTCACCCAGCCAGGCCTCGAGAAGCCAGCTTCTACCTCTCCTCCAGCCAGGCCAGCCTCTGGCAGCCACTCACACAGATGGCTCTGCGGTAACTACGGCCAAAATTACCTTTCCAGGAAAATGCTTCCACCTTCTGAAAGGACTCTGAGGAAATATTGTACACAGCTGAGGATGGCAAACTTTTGTCAAGCAGATTAATCTTGCCATCAGTAAACTAACATGCTTACCACTGAATGGTCTGGTAATGAGGGTTTCTCCACCACCTGCCTGTCAGTTTGCTGTCCTGTCATGGATGGCATGTTGCTGTGATGCTGGAAGCTATGCCACCAGTATTTCAAATACCAGCAGGGTCACCCATGATGGACAGGTTTCAGCAGATCTTTCAGACTAAGACAGACTAGGAAGAAAGGCCTGGCAATTTACTTTAAAAAATCAGACAGTGAGAACCCTATGGATCACAGCTGAGCATTGTCTGACTCACTTGCTTTGGACATGTTATCAGGAGAGATCAAAAGCTGGAGGAGGACATCATGTTTGGTGAAGCAGAGGGCCACAAGGGTGAGGAAGACCCTCGGTGAGATGGATTGGAATAGTAGCCCCAAAGATGAGCTGGAATCTGCCAGCGATTGTGAGGATGATGCAGGACCATGCGACGTTTTGTTTCACTGTACATAAAGTTGCCAAGAGTTGGCATCAACTGGACAGCAGCTAATAACAACAATAAATTAGGGTTTCTGAAAAGTATTTGACTGGGACAAAGTAGGTACACAAAACTGTATTTTTTGAATGAACTAATAAATAAAAGTAGAGCTGCTCTGATTAAAATTGGGGACTGGGGTTCTAGAGCTCCAGCTCCTTGTCCCAACTCTGTCACCCATGTGAGCAGCTAATCATAGTTTAAAAACACTTAGACATGCCTTCCCTTCCCTGCCATGCTGGGAGAAGCTTGGGTCTGTGCTTTCCTGGGGTCTAAACGCCCCTTAGAAGTGAGGATGGTGACACTTCATCGTGCTTACTTTGGATGTATCATCAGCAAAGACCAGTCACTAGAAAAGGACCCCACATTTGGTAAAGTAGAGGGCCAACAAAAAATGAGAGAAATCCTCCATGACATAGACTGACACAGTAGTTGCAGCAGTGAACTCAAACATACCAGTGTTTACAATGATGGTGCAGGACTGGGCAACATTTCATTCTGTTATGCATAAGGTTGCCATGAGTTGAAGCCGACTCAATAGCAACTAACAATAACCACAAAGGCCCTCATGAGTCAATGACCAGAAACAATAGGCATCTAAAATACAAGTGCCCCTTGTCCAGAGAAATCTTGACCAGATGTCAGAGCTGCAGAATCAAAATTTTCAAAGCTTAATCTTGAATTCTCCTGGATGTTTTGGCTAGTTGAGTATTGCTGCCCATCCCTACATGGTCAGTGTATCAGTTATATGTTGCTGTGTAACAAAACACCCCAGAACGTAGTGGTTCAAAACAACAATCATTTATTTCATTCACAATTGTGTGTGTCAGCAGTTTGGACTGGGTTCCGCTAGGAGGTTCTTCTGGCCCAGGCTGTCCTGGCTGAGCTCAATAGTTTCATGCCTGTGTCTGTGATCAGCTGCTGGTCGGTTGGGGCTGGCTGGGGATGACTTCACTCGTGTGTCTGGTGGTTGGCTGGATGGTTCTCTAACCACATGTCTCTCATCATCCAGCATGCTAGCCTGTGCTTATTCACATGGTGGTGGAGGGTTTCAAGAATACCAAGCGAAGAAGCTGCAAAGACTCTTGAGGCCTAGACTCGGAATTGATATTGTCGCTTCTGCCACTCTACCTCGCCCACTCACAATGCATCCTCTCATCCAACCCACATTCTGACTTTTCTGCGAGTGTCTCTTGTCCCCACCTTCTGCATGTCACCCTAGCACACACGGACCACTTGGAAACGCAAAGAAAACAGACCAAAATGGGAGGGAATTCATGATGCAGATTATCTCACAAGGTAAGCTGTGTAGCAGTGATGCCCACAGACTTGAATTCAAATCTCCAGATAACCACGTCCTACCTGAATGACCTTGGGCAAGTTACGCAACCTCTCTGACCCTCAATTTCTTTATCTGGAACATGGAGCTGCCTTACTAAAATATATCAGTGATATAAACATTCAGAGAGCACTTTTTATGTGCCGGGAAATGAGAGCTTTGCGTAAGTATTAACCCATTTAATCTTTGTAACCGTTCTATGAAGTAGGTACTATTGTTGTTCTTCTCTTACGTAGAAGGAAATTGAGGTTCCTAGAGGTTCAGTGTCTTGATTATGGCCACGCAGCTGCTACGTGTCAGAGCCAGAATTCAGGCACTTAACCACTGTACCACTAGGGCTCATTTATCTTGTCGTTTGCCATACTGCCTGGGAGCTGGACTCATACCTCCCACTCTAGACAAATCTCAGTCTGCAAATCACGTGTAATGGGAAGATCTATGAGCCATACAGAGCAGGGTGCAAATCCTAGCTCTCCTGCTCACTCTTATACACCTTTGAGCCTCACTTTCCTTATATGCAAAATGGGAACATTGTAAAGATTAAGGAAAGTACTTTTGCAAAGTTCCTGAAACCTAAAATAAACAAACAAACAAAAAAAACCCAAACCCGCTGCCATCAAGTCTATGCCAGTTCATAGCAACCTTATAGGACAGAGCAGAACTGCCCCATAGGATTTCCAAAGTTGTAATCTTTATGGAAGCAGACTGCCACATCTTTCTCCCATGGAGCGGCTAGTGGGTTCAAACTGCTGTGCTACCAGGGCTCCTTTGAAACCTAAAAAGTACTTAACAAATGATGTTTCCTTTCCCCTCCTTTCACTCCCTTCTGGCTGATACAAGATTTCTCAACAAGTGTTGGTCTAAGTCATCAGAAAATTCCTCACCACCAACTTCACATGCCAAATGAAGTAGAAGTCTCTTTGCGCCTCCTCTCCGCCCCTCTCCCTGCCATTTTGATTCAACCTAGAATAACTGAACTTGGATTGAACCAGTTGGGGTCTCCCTTTTCATCTGGAAGTTTAGAAAAGAAGATTAAAAACTTAAACCCTACAGCTGCAGTTTAGTAAAAACCAGGTTCTGCCTGGTAAATTAACTTTACCCTCAACCCCAGGTGCTGTGTGTCTGTGTGTGGCTGGCTTTCTATTTTGTTTTATCATCTTAAAACACTTGTTCTAATCCAGTGGTTTCTAACTTAAATTTTTTTAAAGTAAAACATCGTCCTTTTTAAATATCAAATGGAATGAAAGAGTGTTAAACGAAGAGTAATTCTCTTGTTTCCAACTCCCCAGTGCCCCCAGTTCTTCTCCATAAAAGCAAGAAAAGGTGCTAGCTTCCTATAAATCTTGCCAGAAATACTGTATGTATATAAAAGACAACACAATAGGTACAGACATGGTTTTAGATAGATACAGGTATAAAACCAAAAAAAAAAAACCAAACCCATTACCACTGAGTTGATTCTGACTCATAGTGACCCTATAGGACAGAGAAGAACTGCCCCATAGAGTTTCCAAGGAGTGCCTGGTGGATTTGAACTGCCAACTTTTTGGTTAGCAGCTGTAACTTTTAACTACTACGCCACCAGGGTTTCCGATATAGGTTATAATTATAGACGTATATATAGATAGATGGCATGGCTATAGATGTAAATACAGATGTATAGATACAGACTCATTTTTTACACCAATGGGAACGTTAGTATTAAAAATTGTCATCAAGTCAATTCCTACTCATAGCAACCCCATGTATATCAGAGTAGAACTGTGCTCTATAGAGTTTTCAATGGCTGATTTTTTGGAAGTAGATCACCAGGGCTTTCTTTGAGACGCTTCTGAGTGGACTCAAACTTCCAACCTTTCAGTTAGCAGCTGAGGACATTAACAGCTTGCGCCACCCAGTGACTCCCAGTATTACTATACAGAGTTCTTAATACTATAGCCTAAAGATTGTTTTATTTTAGGATGCATAAATCTGTTTCATTCTTTTAATACTAGTATTATTATTATAAGTATTACTATTCCATTATATAGATTAACCATAATTTTTTATTAGTTTTCTACTGATGGACAAATAAACCAAAAAAAAAAAAAAAAACACCCAAACCCAGCGCTGTTGAGTCAATTCTGACTCCCACAGGACAGAGTAGAACTGTCCCATAGGGTTTCCAAGGCTGTAAACCTTTACAGCAGCAGACTGCTACATCTTTCTCCCAGGGAGTGACTGGTGGGTTTGAACCGCCAACCTTTCAGTTAGCAGCTAAGCTCTCTAACCACTGTGCCACCAGCACTCAATGGATAAATAGGTTATATTTAATATTTTTCCACTATAAATAATGCTGTATCAGTATGCTTACACATGGGTCTTTGTGCAAAGATTTTTTTCCAGTTCATATTTAGGGTATAGGAGGATTTGCTATTGCCTCATGCATTAATATATTCACCAGGCATTTAGTAGAGCAAAATACCATCACGGTAGACAGTTATGAGACTTACATCCAGTCTGTGATCCTGGTCCAAACAGTATAATGTGTTGGTATACTCTAGAAGTTTAGTGAGTTCAGATGCTACCAGGAAAAAACACCTCTATCAGGACTGGATGCAAATAAAGTAAGTTTCACTATCCTCCCCTCTACCCCTCAAAGGAGCCAAACTTGATTGCCATAGCCTCGACTCCACATGCCCAGTGCTGTTTATGACAAGCAAAACACCCTGCTGATGCTTGCTAGAAGCTCGGAGGTTCTTAATCTGTTGAGGTCATATACCTGTTAGAGAACCTGATAAGAACTAAGAACTCTCTTTGCTCCTCAGCCCCTCAAAACAAACGAACATATAAATGATTTGGGGTTTCAAGTTTACACACATTACCCCTCAGATATGCAGATAAAATGTGTTTATGACAGATCTGGTCTTTCTAATAGCCCCCACCGAGTAGGTAGCAGGAAAAACACACAGGAAAATAAATTTAGTCCAATTTGGTGCAACAATGTAAACGACCCCTTCAGATAGTGCTCAGTCTTTCTAGGCATACATGCTCAGTTTTCTCAGATTACTCATCTTCTGCTCAGAAGACCCCTGTGAGTCTCTGCTCGGGCAGTTCACCCCCTGCTTCTACTAGGGGATCATCCCAACCCTGGTCATGGCGTTGAGGTCAGGTGGAAGTAGCACTGGCTGGGTCTTAAGTCAAGGGTTGTTACTGTTTTTAGATGCCATCAAGTCGGTTCCAACTGGTAGCGACCCCGTGTACACCAGAATGAAACACTGCCCAGTCCTGCGCCATCCTCACGATAATTGCTATGTTTGAGTCCGTTGTTGTAGCCACTGTGTCAATCCATTGTGTTGAGGGTCTTCCTCTTTTCTGCTGATCCTCTGCTTTACCAAGTGTGATGTCCTTCTCCAGGGGCTGGTCCCTCCTGTAACATGTCCAAAGTATGTGAGACAAAATCTCACCATCCTTGTTTCTAAGAATCCTGGCTGTACTTCTTCCAAGACAAATTTTTTGTTCTTCTGGAAGCCTGTGGTATATTCAGTATTCTTCACTAACACCATAATTCAAAGGCATCAATTCTTCTTCGGTCTTCCTTATTCATTGTCCAGCTTTCGCATGCATATGAGGCGATTGAATATATGGTTTGAGTCAGGTGCACCTTATTCCTCAAAGTGACATCATGGTTTTTTAACACTTGAAAGAGGTCTTTTGCAGCAGATTTGCCCAATGCAATATGTCATTTAATTTCTTGACTGCTGCTTCCATTGGCATTGATTGTGGATCCAAGTAAAATGAAATCCTTGACAACGTCAATCTTTTCTCCGTTTATCATGATGTTGCTTATTGGTCCAGTTGTGAGAATTTCTGTTTTCTTTATGTTGAGCTGTAATCCATACTGAAGGCTATAGTCTTCAATCTTCATCAGTAAGTGCTTCAAGTCCTCTTCACTTTCAGTAAGCAAGGTTGCGTCATCTGTATATCACAGGTTGTTAATGAGTCTTCCTCCAATCCTGGTGCTGAGTTCTTCTTTGTATAGTCTAGCTTCTCAGATTATTTGCTCAGCATACAGATTGAATTAATGTGGTGAAAGAGTACAACCCTTATGCACACCTTTCCTGATTTTAAACCTCTCAGTATCCCCTTGTTCTGTTCGAAGGAGTGCCTGTTGGTCTATGTACAGGTTCCTCATGAGCACAATTAAGTGTTCTGAAATTCCCATTCTTTGCAATGTTATCCATAATTTGTTAAGATCCACACATTCAAATGCTTTTGCATAGTCAATAAAACACAGGTAAACTTCTTTCTGGTATTCTCTGCTTTCAGCCAGGATCCATCTGACATCAGCAATAATATTCCTCGTTCCACAGGCCACTAGATATTTCCAACAAAAGCCTCCTGTTGGAAGGACTTTGAGAAGGTAACACAGTCCAGTTCATTCTTGCTGAGTAGGGAGGTGACTGCAGAATACTGAAATAAGCTCTTATGCCAGACCAAGTGTATGAGTCTCCTCAGATATACTTGACCTCATCTGGCTCCTGGTCCTTGGCTGCTTGCTAACTGGTAGATTGTGGTACATTGTAAAAGTGACTCAAATTCTTCGCTCCTTCCTGTATCCAAGGCCTGGGCCATGTAGCTCTGTAGTGTCCTCTGCCTTAGGTGGAGACTTTTTCCTACCCCGTGACTCTGAACCCAGCCTTCTGACTGGTTTTGGCCAATGGGATCGTAATCAATGTAACGCAAGCAGAAGCTTGCCCTCTCTCTTGGCAGTGTCTGGAGACATTTTTGGTTGTCATAGCTGGGGAGGTATGTGCTACGGGCACCTAGTGGGCTGAGGCCAGGGATGCTGTTTAACATCCTTTAATGTTCAGGATGTTTTTGTTGTTGTTGTTGTTAGGTGCCATCAAGTCGGTTCCAACTCATAGTGACCCTATGTACAACAGAATGAAACATTGCCTGGTCCTCTGCCATCCTCACAACCGTTGTTATGCTTGAGCCCATTGTTGCAACCACTGTGTCATTCCGTCTCATTGAGGGTCTTCCTCTTTTTCGATGACCCTCTACTTTACCAGGCATGATGTCCTTCTCCAGGGACTGATCCCTCCTGATAACGTGTCCAAAGTATGTGAGACAGAGTCTTGCCATCCTTGCCTCTAAGGAGCATTCTGATCTTACCTCCTCCAAGACAGAAGAACAAACAAATCTGTCTTGGAATGTTCAGGATAGCCCCCCCACAAAAAAGAATGATCCAGCCCCAAATGTCAATAGTGCCGAGGGTGAGAAATTCTATTGTAGAGGTTAAGTGATCTCCCAGAATGACCCAACTAATGAATTGAAACACCAGAGTTTAAACCTGAGCAGTCTGAAACAGAGCCCCACTCACAGACTTTGTTAATTATTAATAGAAGCCCCTTGAATCAAAGGAGCACATACAGGAATAGAGAGATCTTGGCAGATCGCAAACAAGTCAAGGATCTTTTAAAATTTCTGGGATTTCTCTTGCTTGGTTTGTGGCCACAAGTCTCTAGGTGGCACAAACGGTTGGCTCTCAACTACTAACCTGAAGCTTGGCTCTTTGAACTCAACCGGCAGTACCATGAAAGAAAAGGCTTGGCGATCTGCTTCCATAAACATTACAGCCAAGAAAACCCTATGGAGCAATTCTACTCGGTAACGCGTGGGATCACCATGAGTCAGAATCAACTCAACAACAGCAAGCTGTTTTTTTGGTTTGCATCCTTGCACCAAAATTCCACCTGCTGGCTGGCAGTGCCTTTTCTATGAGGTAGACCTCTGGTTAAATGATAAGGCTTTGTCTATCTGTTGGTACCAGTTTCACCAGTGTCATCATTAACTAGCCAGTCACAACCAGTTGGGCACAACATTTACCAAACACAAATCTTACAGTTGAGAATTCTAGCCACCGAAATAAGATCCTCCCCAAAGAAAGAGATAAAGACATCTCAATGTTAGTAGCATTAATTACATAGTCTCTATGGGAACTCACGCTATTATCAATTAAGCCCCGATCCTTGGAGCTGTGGTTTAATCCACCAGCCAGGCAGAAGATCAAGACGTACTTGCATGTGTGCATAAAGATAGTCATGGCAGCTTTATTTGTAATAGCAACAGACGGGAAACAACCTAAATGTCCATCCAAACACTGGTCCATCCAAACAATGGAATTCTCTGTATCTCTTAAAAAGAAAAGATCTCTATGCACTGATAAGAAGCAATCTTGAAGATGAACATTTAAGTGTAAAAAGCAAGACACAGATCAACATCCACATATGCTACTATTGGTGATTTTTAAAGGGGGGATCTAAATCCAAGGTTAGGTGGTATACGAGGTTGAATGGTGACCCCCAAAAAGATATGTCCAAGACCCAACCCCCAGTACCTCTGAATATGATCTTATTCGGAAAAAGCCTCTTTGCAAATATAATTAAGCAAGGGGTCTCAAGATGAGACCATCCTGGGTTAACCGCTGGGCCTTAAATCCAGTGACAGGTGTCCTTATAAAAGACAGAAAAGGAAAAGACGTACAGAGACACAGGGGAGAAGGCCATTTGAAGACGGGAACAGAGAGTAAGCTATGCTGCCACAAGCCAAGGAGCACCAGAAGCCACCAGAAGCTAGAAGAAGCAAAGCAAGATTCTCCCCTAGAGCCTTTGGATGGAGTGTGGCCTTGCCCATCCCTTGTCTGTGAACTTCTGGCCTCCGGAACTTGTAGAGAATACATTTCTATTGTTTTGCTCCATCAAAAAAAACACAAACGAACCAGTTGCTGTCGAGTTGATTCCTACTCATGGTAAGCCCCATCTGCATCAGAGTAGAACTGTGCTCCATGGGGTTTTCAGTGGCTGATTTTTTGGAAGTAGATCACCAGGTCTTTCTTCCGAGGCACCTCTGGGTGGACTCAAACTGCCAACCTTTCGGTTAGCAGTAGAGCACTTAAATGCTTGCACCGCCCAGGGACTCCACCAAGTTTGTGGTAATTTGTGGCAGCAACCCTAGGGAATTAATACATGGGCACAGGAATCCTTCCTTTCTGCTGTGTACTTTGTGTTTATAGACGTCACTGAATGTAACACTCCCACCTCTTCCCACCCCTAATGCCATGTTCTGCCACAGCGACATCAGTAATAAAGCTGACATGATGATTCCCTATATCGAAATCCCCATCTCAAATGGTTCAGAACTTGGGTGGAGAAAAGAGGGCTGTCATATCTTTACTCTGCTCCCGTCCAGACATGCATTGAATAGCTCTAAAAAGACCCTCAAAAAACTGACAACAGCACAGCGGTTGAAGTGCTCACGGTTGTCGAGTCAGCTCTCCATGCACAACAGACCAAAACGTTGCCTGGTTCTGCGTCAGCTTCACAGTCATTGATATACTCGAGCCCTTTGTTGCGGCCACTGTATAATTTGAGCGCCTGCCAATCTAGGCGGCACGTCTTCCAGCCCTATGTCGGGCAATGATACTCTGTTGTAATCTGTAAGGTTTTCATTGGCTAATTCTCAGAAGTAGATCACCAGGCCTTTCTTGCTTTCCTCTGCTCTCATCTCCGAACATTCCTGTAGCTGCTTGTTCTCATCATTCTCAATTCATATGATAGCCCTCATACGTCTCTTTCCTGGTTACCCTGTTAGTGCTGGCCTCCCCTGCCTGCCTCCAGACACTCGCCCATCACCCTGTTTTACTTTTTCATAATGCTTATCGCTATCTAAAGTTCTCTGTTTTCTTGCTTTCTTGTGTATTGTTTTTCTCTTTCTAACTGGAATGTGAGCTCACAACTTCTTCTCTGGGACCTAGAACACCAGCAGGCACATCATAGACACTCCAGGAACATTTGTGGAAAGAACAGTTGGCCAGATGTTTTCCACGGTTGGCAGAGCTAGCTGGTGAACACCTTTGACCAGTGGGAGGTTCTCATCCCAGCCCAGGACTTTAAAAAACGACCCACCAGTTACTGTGCGCTTGCTGAGCGCTAGCCACTGTGCCGAGCACATTCTATGCGTTGTCTCACCTAGTTCTTGCAACAGCTCCACAAGGGAGGTTCTATCATCACTCCCATTTCTCAGATGAGGAAACTGAGAATCAGAAAATAACATGCCGTAAGGCAGAAGGGGTCAGGAAAGCTGGTGATAGGGGACCCAAGGTTGAGAAGGGACAGTGTTGACACGTTGTGGGGTTGTTAACCATCGTCATAGGGCAATATGTGTACTAACTGTTAAATGAGAAACTATTTTGTTCTGTAAACCTTCACCTAAAGTATAAAAAAAAAAAGTAATTATCTGTGTGAGATCAAATTGATAACAGTAACTCGAAAGGTTTGATGGGAAGCCTAGGGGATAGTGAGTTGAAGATAATGGTGACGGAATAATTTGGAAAAGGGTAGTGAGAATAGCAGCACAACTGGAAGAATGTAATCGATGTCACTGAATTGTACATGTAGAAATTTTTGAAATGGTGTGTCTTTGGCTATGTATATTTTCACCAAAAAAAAAAGAAAAGATCGTCCAAGGTTGAGAAGGGAGAGTGTTGACATGTTGTGGGGTTGTTAATCAATGTCATAAAACAGTACGTGTACTGACTGTTTAATGAGAAACTATTTGTTCTGTAAACCTTCATCTAAAGTACAATTTAAAAAAAAGAAAATATCATGCCCAAGAAATCTTGGCTTGTCAGAGGTAGAGCTGGGACTCAAAAGCGGGTCAGTCCCAGGTCAGAGCCAGTGCCCTTAACCACTATGCTGCCCCCACAGCCAGGGTGAGCACAGTAATAACAGCAACAGTAATAATAGCTAACAATTCTTATAGCGCTTACTTTGTTTTAGTCCCTGGGTGGCAAAGATGTTTCAGCACTCTACTACCAGCCAAAAGGTTGGCAGTTGAAACCCAGCCAGAAGTGACTCAGAAGAAAGGCCTGGCAATCTGTTTCTGAAAGATCACAGCCATGAAAACCCTATGGAGCATAGTTCTACTCTGACATACATGCGGTTGCCATGACTTGGAGTTGAAAGCAACCGGTTTTACTTTAAGGGCTTTGGAAGGAGCAGACGCGGGGGGAAATGTGGTTACTGCCAACACAAAGAGCCTATCCCAGTCCATAAAATATGGAAACTTCCCCCCAACCATGTTGTTGGGTGGAATAAATTAGAGCGCGAATGGACAGCACCAGGCACGTGGTGGGCACGTACCCCTCTTCCCTTTTTTCCCCATGTTTGTCCCTCCTGGTATGGAAGGGAGGCTCCCAGATTCCGCATCCAGCAGCTCAAGGGGACATGGTGCAGAATATTTGGTAAATGGCCATCATAGGCCTTTGAGGAGAACAGAGGAGGTGTTCAGGGTAGGGGGTGGAATTCTGTATAGTCATCGTCAAGAATAGCAAGAGCCCAGATGGGCGCATATCAAATGTGCCTCATGCACATGATTCGGCCACCTCCCTTCCCACCAAGCCAAATATCCATAATTTAAAAGTTGCAAAATGTAAATGCTTTCTGTTGGCTTTCCAGTCCCAGTTTGGGTAAGGAGTGGTCATCACATGCTTGGCAGCCTTAGAGACCTTCTGAGCAATGGCGGGCTTCTTGGCATCCTTCAGGCCATGTTTGATGACCATGTGCTGTCTGGCTTCTAAAACTGAGCAACACAGAGCCTCTCTGATGAGTATGCAGGAGTGGGGGAGTGGTGGAAAGAGATGGGGGCGAGAGGGGTAATGGCAGAGTAGAAACACTCTCCAAGATGCACACTGGGTGTCGTGTGTGCGTGTGTGCGTGTGTGTGTGTGTGTGTGTGTGTAAGTGTTGGGGGCAGGGAAATTGGAATATTATTGTTTTCCGTGCCATAGAAACAAAAAATTCCAGATCACCCTCCCTCACACCAAGTTATCATTAACTCTTTATGGCTCAACCATTCATCACAGCCCTTCTTGTCCAATTTAGGTTAACACCTTCTGAAAATGCCCTGGCCTCTGCAAATAGCATTGCAAACACTCTTGGGCATCCAGAACTCGGGGGGAAATGTCATTGTTTTGGTTACACGAGTTACCCTACAAGCAAGCAACACAGCACACATAGCTAAAATCCGAATGAGTTTTTTTAATTAAAATTTCCTTCGGGATCCT
The DNA here is from genome assembly GCF_000243295.1 of Trichechus manatus latirostris. Classification (NCBI taxonomy): domain Eukaryota; kingdom Metazoa; phylum Chordata; class Mammalia; order Sirenia; family Trichechidae; genus Trichechus; species Trichechus manatus. The sequence continues at coordinate 13,090,768 of NW_004443960.1, forward strand.
AAAAGCACTTCCTGGTGTTTCAGAGCCTGAGTCTTAGGCAGAAATCTGATCTTGGGTGTCCAAGGGTAGAGGAGATTGGGCTGGTTTAGGGAAGATCCTTTAATGGTCTTGGAGGGAAGAGTAGGTCCTTTTGATTCAATCCCAAGGGAACTTTCCATAAAGATAGAATGAACGCATATTAAAATATTTTTTAAATTCTAGTTGTTTACTCTGTTTTTTTTAAAAAAAAAAAAAAAAAGCCATACAGAGGGAAAGGACTAAAATGAAATACACCAAGTGTTAATGGGTAAGCTTTAGGTCAGGATTTTTATTTTCCTCTTTATGCTTTTTCATTTTTTCCAAAATTTCTACAATAAGCTATTATTGCTATTATAAGCTTTTACAAAGATTGCTTTTGTGCTTTAAATTCCAGTTATGTGACCTTTCTTATATAGATTTTTTTTATTCAACAAATATTTATGAAGCTCCTACTATGTGCTGTATCAGGGATCAACAAACCAAAGTCCACGGACTGTGGCCTCTCTTTGTAAATAAAGTTTTATTGGCACACAGCCACGCCCCTTTGTCTATATATTGCCTATGGCTGTTTTTGCACAACAAGAGCAGAGTTGAGTAGTTGCAACAGAGAACAGATGGCTGGCAAAGTCTAAAATATTTACTATCTGGCCCCTTAGAGAAAAAGTTTGCTGCCCCTGTGCTAAGTTAGGTAATAGAAATATAAATACTACAGTAAATGAGCAAAAACACAAAAAAGGTATATCACTGAGGTCATGGAGTTTATAGTTTTTTGCCTACAACTTTAAAAATCAGCTGCTGTGGAGTCGATTCCAACTCATGGTGACCCCATGTGTGTCGCAGTAGAACTGTGCCCCATAGGGTTTTCAGTGGCTGATTTTTCAGAAGTAGATTGCCAAGCCTTTCTTCCAAGGCACCTCTGAGTAGACTCGAACCTCCAAGCTTTCAGTTAGCAGCCAAGTACGCTGACTATTTGCACCACCTGGGGACTCTGCCTACAACTTTCGGGGTTCCATATTCCTAAAAACAGCCGCTCTGTAGTTGCTGGAAATGTCAGCTGACTTATGGTGCTCACAGCTTTGTTATCTGTGGTTAGAATGGACCCTTGACGTTCAGGGACAGAAAGACCGCAAGTCTTGGTTTCCCTGTTAACAATGGAAACCTTGACCTGTGCTCCCTCGGTACAGTGCCTGGCATGTAGGTAAACACTCGATTCACTTCAGTTGTTTTTATCAGCATATCCACGGGCCCCCAAATGGATTTACCGTCTGCTACGTGGGACTCAAACTTACAAGCCTAGGTTTAAGGAGCCAATGTCTCTCATGTCGAGCCGGCAGGACTCACAGGTCTGGAGAATGTCGTGTACCTCTCTTTATTTATTCTGAAATAGCTGATGTGAGGCGCACAAAGTTGGGAGTTTCAGCTCTAGCTCAGGGAAGTCATACAGCTCCTTCCTAAACTCAAGCGTCACCTGGTTTGGGGACTGGATATGAATAATGAACAGGTGAGTTTCCAAATCCGGTGCAGTAAACAAAGCTCTCTGTTTCCTGACAACAGACAGCCACCACCTTTTGTCTTCTGCTGGACTCCATCTCCTTGGAAACATCATCATAGGCTTAACAAAAGCCTGGGAGATTCTGAGAAGATCTACTGTTCACTCGCAGCAGGAACAAGCTCAAGTATGCTATTAAAAAGGAATATGTTGGCTTGGCCTCCGCGTTAACCTGCTAGCATGCAGAAACACACCAGAAACGGGTGGGGAGAGGTGCGAGGCTCAGAGCCGCCTCTGCAGAAGGAACTCTGCTGGTAAAGGCTCTAATTAGGAGCTTGGAGTCTGGTCAAGATCCACTAGGACCTTCCCGAGAGAGACTGTCTTCTTTATTCGTTTAAGGAAATGATCGGAACCTTCCATTTTCCCTATGATTTAAAATCATGATAAATGATCGGGTCGCGTTGGGGGATATTTTTCAAGCACATTTCTAAAAGAAACTTCTGCTGAATCTAATCATCCCTGCCTGCTACTGGGAAACAGTCATCAAACAGGCTATTGGCAATTCAAATCACCTCCCCTACACAAACACACCCTTTGTTGGTAGCAATAGCCACCCCAGAGTGAGTCAGTCAGAACTAGGAGGGATGCTCCAAATTTCAAAGATAAATAAAACAATAATAATGAAGCTAATTTCGTGCAGAAAGAGAGTAAAAATGGTTCAGGGTGGAGGGGATGGAGTAGCAAAGGGAGAAAAGAAACAGAAACACACACACCCAGCAACACCGCAGACGCTATGTTAAGGGGGAGCTGCGTGCTCCGCCTGTATGGGGCTCCCTTCACTTTGAGGACCATTTTCGTCATCATTGTCTAGCGTGTAGTAGGCCTGAATTATTTCCACATGAAATATTCTCTATTATTCAGGATCCAACTACCCAAGATTTTTTTTGCTTTACCTTTATTGTTTGGGGACCATTTCTGGGATGTAAAATAAGGGAAAAAAAGCCAAAAACCCATTGCCGTCAAATCGATTCCGACTCATAGCGACCCTATAGGACACAGTAGAACTACCCTATAGGGTTTCCAAGGATATAATCTTTACAGAAGCAGACTGACAAATTTTTCTGTCACAGAGCAGCTGGTGGGTTTGAACCTTCGACCTTTCAGTTAGCAGGCGAGCACTTAACCGCTATGCCACCAGGGCTCCTCTGAAATAGGAAAAAGGAGGTGAAATCCTATGAGCTCTTGGGGCGGGGTGGAATAAGATTCACCTAGAACTAAAAAGCATAGTTACTGGGTTCAGTCTGAGTTTAAATCCAGCTCATGAGATGAATGAACTTGGGTGAGTTACCTAATTTCTGGAAGCTCAGCTTCCTCTTATGCCAACCCATTGGTCTATTGCCATTGAGTCAATCCCAACTCATAGTGACCCTTTAGGACAGAGTAGAACTGCCCCATAGGGTTTCCGAGGTTGTGATCTTTACAGAAGTAGACTGCCACATCTTTCTCCCACGGAGCAGCTGGTGGCTTCACACCACAGACCTTTCGGTTAGCAGCCAAGCACTTTAGCCACTGCACCACCAGGGCTCCTCTTATGCCAGCTACTCAGATAATTACTGAATTAGTTAACTGATTGATTAGTTCGTTAATTCATTCATTTTCAAGATCCTTTTGGTTGGTGGTGGTGGTGGTGGTCATTGCCGTTGAGTTGATTCTGACTCATAGTGATCCCATGTGTGCAGAGTAAAACCTCATAGGGTTTTCAAGGCTGTGACCTTTCAGAAGCAGATCACCAGGCTTGTCTTCTGAGGTGCCTCTGGGTGGGTTCGAACCGCCTACATTTAAACTAGTAGTCACTTAGGGACTCCTCACCTCCAAATGTGGTTCTATCCCTCTGTCAATTCCCACTCATTGTGAGAAGCTCCAGCATCAGAACACTTTGCCTGAATAGGGAGGAAGGTAAAGTAACTCTCAAGCCTTATTTTCAGTCACCTGGAGTTTTTATTTGCCTACCTGTTCTGATTGTCTATTCCTGTATAACACGCTCGAAAACCCAGTGGCTTAAAACAACAGTCATTGACTTGGCTCATGAGTCTACAATCTGGGCAGGGCATGGTGGGAATGCTTCATCTCGGTTCCACTTTGCCTCAGCCAGAGTGGCTTGCCTGGAGGCTGGAGCATCCGTTTCCAAGATGACTGCCAAGTTAGTATTGGAAGCTCAGCTGAGGATGTGGGCCAGGGACTCAGTTCCCCTCCATGGAGACCTCTCAATACGCTACTTGGGTTTGCTCACTACATGGAGGCTGGGTTCTAATAACAAGCATCCCAAGAGAGCAAGGCAGAGACGTCCATGGCATTTTTATGATGCGACCTCAGAACTCATATAGCATCACTCCTGCCAAATACTGTTGGTCAAAGCAGTCACAAAGGTCGCCGATTTCAAGGGTAGGGGACATAAACCTCACCATCCTATGGGAAAAGAGTCTAGGTCACCTTGAAAGAAGAGCATGTGGGATGGGAGCTATTGCTTTGGTAGTCTTTGGAAAATACAATCTGCCAACCATCTCTTCCCTTTTGGCTCAGGCAATCAAGATGAGTCTCAACATTGTAGGTTTAAACACTGTTGCCCTGTCTTCCGTTCAACCATCACCATTTGAGTCATCTATGTTGGGCATAGGATTAAGCCCTGGACGTACAAAGATAAATGAGAAAACTCCCTTCCACTGGAAGTTCTTAGATGGGTAGGGGAGACGAATAATGAAAATCTAATGTGACGAGTGATCCAGCCACAGTTATGTACAAGGTGGTGTTGGCAGAGAAAGGAATGATCAGTTTTGCCACAGATGGAAGCTAATTCCTAGTTTGCCCAAACACTTTTTTTTTGGTGGACATCAATTCTGTTATGCTGCTAGGTTACCATTCTCAGAGTTAATATGGATTCCCCTAGATTGGCGTGTGGACAGCCAGATTGCCTGTGTTGCACCGCGGGACAGCCACACCAGCCACATCCAAGAAGAACAGGACTTCTTGGTTAACAAACGCAGTAGCAACTGGGACTGATGTCTTGACTTCAACAGGTCCTCCTGGGAGTCTTGAAATGTTCACAGGAGAGAGAACTCCCAAAAGGAAATAATAATAACTTTTTAAAAAATAGGCTTTACTTTTTAAAACAGCTTTAGATTTACAGAAAAATGGAGAAGATAGTAAAAGAGTTCCCATATATTATGTTCTATTTACCCTTTAGTTAACATCTTGCATTAGTTTGGCACATTTGTTACAATTACTGAACCAATATTGATATATTACTAATAACTAAAGTCCATAATGTATTCAGATTTCCTTAGTTTTTACCTAATGTCCTTCTTCTGTTCTAGGATCCCATCCAGGACATTTAGTCTGCATGCCTCCTTAGGCTTCTCTTGGTTGTGGCAGTTTCTCAGACTTCCCTCATTTTTTATGACCTTCACAGTTTTGAGAAGTACTGATCAAATATTTGATAGGATCCCCCTCTATGGGAATCTGTCTGGTGGTTTTCTCATAATTAGACTGGGGTTATGGGTTTTGGGGAGGAAGAGCACAGAGATAAACTGCTGTGTTCATCACACCATATCAAGGTTACATAGTATCAACATCAACTACTTGGCTGAAGCAATGCTTTTCAGGCTTCTCCACTGTAAAATTTCTCTTTTTCTTCCCCCTTTCATAGTGAACTCTTCGGAAGCAAGTCACTACATGCAACCCACGCTTAAGGAGGATGGAGTGTCTACATATTTGGAATTTTTCTTCATGGGACATTTGTCTTTTCTCTCCCATTTATTTGTTGAATCATTTATTTATATCAACATGGACTTATGGATGTTTATTTTATACTTTGGGTTATAGTTTAACGCTATTTTATTTTGTTACTGAAGTTGTTCTAGCTTTGGTCATCGGAAGCTCTTTCAGTTGACTTCTGAGTCCCTTTGACATAATGTCATCAACGTGGGGTAAAAATGACTTTTTTGTGAATATATGCCAAGCACTAAAATAGAGTGTATTTTTACATGTATGTCTAATTTAATCCTTAAAATAAGCATCTGGTGTAGGTGGAGTCCTTAAGTGGTACAAATGGTTAACGCACTGGGCTGCTAAGCAGAATACTGGAGGTTCGAATCCACCCAGAGGCCTGGTGATCTACTTTGGAAAATTCAACCATTGACAACCTTATGGGGCGCAGTTCTACTTTGACACACATCCGGTTGTCTTGAGTCAGAATCAACTCGATGGCCACTGATTGGTTGGTTGGTTGGTTTACGGTTTAGGTGCTCCCGTTCACAGATAAGGAAGCCGAGATGCAGTAGATTGAACAAGGTCACAGAGCTAGTATGGTAGCTAGAGAGTGTGAATTCAGGCTGACTGACCCCAGATACTCTACTTTTATCAACTTGACTGTTAAAAGAAATACTATATCATGTTACCCCATGACCTGTTGAAATAGAAATATTGGTTATAGCTTTTCTGTATCTTTCAGCTTTACTTCCTCACACCACAACCCAGTATGTACAGTCAAGAGGAAAAGCTGGTCCGAGAAAACCACCCACACCCAAGTGTTGCAGACTGAATGTGCTGCCTCCTCGCAGAAAGTAATGGAAAGACGTGGTGGACACGTAGGAATGGATGCTAACGCTGACATTTCTCAAATATGAAGGGGTGATATTTTGGGGCTTGAGTGGGTCTTCTTAAAGTCCCTTAAATCAGATTGCATGAGCCCACTCCACCCACTCAGGGGCAAGCCCTCAGCACAACACACTCCCTTCCAAAACCTTGTAGTTAAACTCCCTCCTCATCCCCCTCGGACCCTGCAAGATGCCAACACAGTGCCGAGGGAGTCTGCTGAGAACTGCTAATCATTTTTACACTTGGCTGGATAAAGCCTGGAGCAGAAGGGAAAACAGAGACCCAGATCCCTTTTGAAAGCCCCACAGTAATCAGAGGTCTGGATCCAATGTCCCTGCACCATGTGCCCAGAACAGAGAAAGCCTGGGGTAGGCTGCTTTCTGCTTCCCCATCAAAAACAGCCTGGAATTACAAGACAGAATGTCCGTGCCTTCCCCCCACCCCCCGGTTCAGCACCAGGGGGCTCACCTCCCCCAAATCATGTCTCATTCTTACATTGCCATCAGCTTGCTCTCTATTGGTTAGAAGACAGTAGCATCTTACACAATAGAAGTCAATTTTAGCAATTTCTCTGCTGCCTCCAAGAAAGGGGGGAAATTCTCGGTATGAGGGCAGCTTTTCTTTATTGGTTTCTGCTTTGGAAGACGCCACCACCGCCACTGCTGCCGCTGCCATCCTTTAGATTTCTTAAGGAAATAGAGCAGAGCCAAAGTAGGCTGTGGCGCCCAGCTGGGGTTTAAAACCTTGCTCATAATGCCTAAAGAACTTCAAAAAGTTACAAGGACAATACCTAGTGAAATACGCTCATTGACATCTAAAGAGTCTGAGAAAACTAGGCCATGGCTATAATGAGAGGCAAAAATACTGATAAATGGAGGGGGAGATGCGCCCAAGTGTCCCTGGGAGCTTTTGCTTTCTACTTTAAGAATAAAATTGGATGGGAGCAGTGGCTTTCAAAAGGAAGACGTCAGAACTGCTTTGCAACTCTGGCAGAAGCTAACTTTGTTTTCTAAATTTAAAGACATTGCTGCTTCTATAATTTGTTTCCAATGAAGCGATGTCATTTTTTGAGTCCTGGCTTTACTGCTGACTCATGCCGTGATTTGGGGCATGGCTACCCACCCTATTTGAGGATGGTCAGTTTACTCATCTGTAAAATGGGGACACTGGGCCTCCTCATAGAGCGAATTTACCTGAAAGGTTTCCTCACCAGATGCTTTGACAATGAGATCTATATAAGATCACCACGGCCTTCCAAGACAAAGCAGAGGCTGTCCCTGTTCCCTGGAAGCTTAATGTACAGCAGAGCATGTGGAATGTATATGGACAGACAATAAAAAATATTCTGGAGTGTCTTAGTCTTGTAGTGCTGCTATAACAGGAATACCACAAGTGGATGGCTTTAACAAAGAGAAGTCTATTTCCTCATGGTAAAGTAGGCTAAAAGTCCAAATTCAGGACGTCAGCTCCAAGGGAAGGCTCTCTCTCTCTCTGTTGGCCTTCTCACCAATGTTCCCCCAGACTAGGAGCTTCTGTGCACAGGGACCCCAGGTCCAAAGGACATGCTCTGCTCCCAGCAGCGCTTTCTTGGTGGTATGAGGTCCTCCATTCCCTGCTTGCTTCCCTTTCATTTTATCTCTTATAAAAGGTGGTGCAGGCCCCACCCCAGGGAAACTCCCTTTACATGGGATCAGGGATGTGACCTGGGTAAGGGTGGTATTATAATGCCACCCTAATCCTCTTTAACATAAAATTACAATCATAAAATGGGGGACAACCACACAATACTGGGAATCACGGCCTAACAAAGTTGGCACATATTTTGGGGGTCACAATTCAATCCATGACATGGAGTATACACACACACGCACACGCACGCACACATACACACACACAAAATAAGCCCATAGCTGCCGACAACTCACAAAGCTCTTATCTCTTTCTGACTAACATACTTTCCAGAAAATAGCAGTTAAGTTGCTTTAAAGGCAAAATGTTATTTTCATGCAAGGACACTTCCCTCTGGATTATGTCAAGGCCATTGGTCAAGGTTAAAGATTATCTTGCCCTTTGTTGTGCTTTTCTCTGCAACCTTCTCCCTTTGACCATGGTCCATTACCATGGCCACAGCAGAGGAACCAAGGAAGGAGAAGGAAAACAAATCCAAGTGACTTATTTTCTACTGGAAGGAGCTGTGGTCAAAGACCTCATTAATTCATTGAATTATTCATGCAGCAAACACTGACTGAAGCCTACGAGATGGCCAAGCCCCGTACGAGGCATGGAGAATACAACAGTGAGCAAGATGCTCACAACCTGGGGGAGGAGACAGAAAAACGTAAAAGGCAATCACAGTATAGAACTGCAAGTGCTGGGACAGCGGTCAGCACAAGGCACTAGAGAAACACAGATGGCAGTCACCTTCTTTCCCCCGGGGCAGTTAGGGAGGACTTCCTGGAGGAGGCAGCATCGAAGCTGAGACCATCAGGAAAGACAGGAATTAACTGGATGACGAGGGAGGAGGAGTGATGAGTGGCTCAGGAAAAGGGAACAGGAGGTGCAAAGGCATATCAGTGGGAGGGAGCATATTGCATGTTGTGGCAGGTGGGCTGAGGAGGAGGAGGACAAGGTTGACGCGTGAGGCTGCAAAGACCAGTTTGGGTATATTAAGGAAGTCAATGGGAAACCACAAAAGGGTTTTAAGGAGAGAAGTGGCAGGACCAGATTTGCATTTTAGGAAAATTTTTGTGGCTACAGTATGGGGAATGGGGTAGGGAAGTACAATTGGGGCTGACCTAGAGATCTCGATAATCAGTGAAGACAACTACTAACAGTAGAAAGTGTTCTCACATATTATACCTTTCATAACTGGGGCTGTCCTAGAGGTCTCAATAATCAATGAAGACGACCACCAGTTGTCGAAAGCATTCTCGCATATTATACCTTTCATAACTGGGGCTGTCCTAGAGATCTCGATAATCAGTGAAGACGACCACCAGTTGTCGAAAGCATTCTCGTGTATTATACCTTTTGTAATTGGAACCACCAGGTGAAAGAGGTATTGCATCTGCCCCCACTTTACAAATGATGACATCGAAGCTCTAAAACAGGGTCTCTGAAGAACTAGAAGGTGCCCGCCTACCACCACCGACCGCTCTGACAGCGATCACAATAGAGGGTCCAGGACAGAGCCGGAGAAAAACGCGGGACAAAATTTTAATTCACAAAACACAGACCAGACTTACTGATCTGACAGAGACTGGAGGAACCCCCGAGACTATGGCCCCCACACACCCTGCTAACTCAGAACTGAAGCCCCTTCCAAAGTCCACCTTTCAGCCAAGGGTTACCATACCTGTTGCCGTCGAGTTGATTCCAACACATAGCGACCCTATAGGACAGAGCAGAACTGCCCTGTAGGGTTTCCAAGGCTGTAAATCTTTTATGGAAGCAGACTGCCACATCTTTCTCCCTCGGGGCTGGTAAGTTCAAAACTGCTAACCTTTTGGTTAGCAGCCAAGCACTTAACCACTGCACCGCTAGGGCTCCTTAGCCAAAGATTAGACAGGCCTATAAAACAAACAATAACACACGAGAGGAACGCGCTTCTTAGTTCAATCAAGTATATAGACCAAATGGGCAACGCCTGCCCAAAAGCAAAGATGAGAAGGCAGGAAGGAACAGGAGAAAATAAAAAATAAAATAAAACAGGGTTCTGAGCCTTGGACCTCTCGATATTTGGGCCGGATAATTCTATGTGGTGGGGACAGTCCTGTGCATTGTAAGATGCTTAGCAGCATCCCTGGCTTCCATCTACTAGATGCCAGTAGCGCACCCCCCCGCCGCCGGGGTGACAACCACAAATATCTCCAGATGTTGCCAAATGTCCCCTTTCGTGATTGTTAGCTGCCACTGAGTCAGCCCTGACTCGTGAAGACCCCATGCCCAACTGTAGGAAACGCTGCTCAGTTCTGCACCACCCCCATGATCAGTTGCAGATTGGACTGCTGTGCTCCATAGGGTTTTTACTGATTGATTTTCAGAAGTAGAAATGTCAGTTCTTTCTTCCTAGTCCCCTGAGTCTGGAAGCTCTGTTGAAATCTGTTCAACATCATTGCAACACACAAGCCTCCACTGACAGATGGGTGGTGGCTGCACAGGAGGTACCTTGACTGGGAATCCAGCCTAGGTCTCGTGCATGGAAGGTGAGAATTCTACCACTGAACTGCCGCTGCCCCCAAGTGTGTCCTAGGGGTGCGCCATTACCCCGGCTTGACAATCACTGCTCTAAGAGATCAAACCCCAGAGTTCACACAAGCCAGGGTGCTGACTGGCTCTCTATCCCCGCAGCCTTTGCTCTTTCAGAGAGATCAAGCCCCCTCCCTACCCTGCTAGCCTCATCCCTCAAGGCCATGGCCAATACATTGGATGCATCCGTTCGCCCAAAATGAGTGAATTTGCACCAGGAGTGTTAAGAACAGATGTCGCATTCCCCATTCATTTCCGTTTTCTCACACATTAAAGCAAAGACAACTTTTTTTTTTCCTCCTTGTCAACTAAAATTGTTACCTCACTGGAAACAAAAGAGGTTTCTCTCATCACATGTGTATTTCTGTTCGTTCCCTTCCAAACCAGTAGCGCACCGGCCCCTAAAATGATGATTCACGTGGCATGAGAGTCCATTGCTACCCCAATCCCTAGGGCGTTGGCTCCTTGCTTGGGCACTTGCATCCATTTGTGATTTCAAGTGTCCTCCTATAAATATGCACCAGAAAAGAACCAAACCATTCCTCCCTTGGGCCTGTATCAGAAAGTTTGCCTTTGTGATTAAATTAGAAGTTGTTAAAAAAAAAAGGAATTTCACAGAGTGGATGCATGTGGCAAGACTGCAGCGGAGCCCATTTCCTCTGTTCCCTCTTTATGCAGAAGTGTGGCCACTGTGGAGATCGTGTTCCCTACACTCAAATTACTCCACCGCACAAAGGGAGTTTTTTAGAAGAGTCCTGAGCATGTAATTTTATTCCCTTAACACCGATTGTAGTATAATTCATGTAATTTCTTCTGCCGGAGAAAAGTTATTTTCCTAAATGCCTAGCAAAATGAGAGCTGATGGATTTTCGACTCCCACCAACTCTCTCTCTAGAATTTTCTACTAAAAGAAGAAATATCGAGAGGTGCTCAGCGCCCCCTGGGAGCAGAGAAAGGTTGCGAGCTTTTCAGACTTGCTGATTTCTACTGACTCTGCGTCTCAGTAGGGACCAAACATATCTCCAAAACTGCCGTCTTATGAAGGTCGAACCAAGGTCAGATTGGGCCAGGGTTTCTCAGCCTCGGTACTACTGACATCTTGGGCTGTCCTTGCCTGCAGGAGCCCTGGGAGCCGTGGTTAACCAATAGGCTACTAACCGAAAGGTCAGTGGTTCAAACCCACCCAGCAACTCCACAGGAGAAAGACATGGCAACCCGCTCCCACAGAGATTACAGCCTTGGAAACCCTGTGGGGAGTTCTACTCTGTCGCTGTGAGTTGGAATCAACTGTATGGCAACGGGTTTTGGTCCTTCCATGTTCGGATGTTTAGCAGCATCCCCGGCCTCTCTCTATGCATTAGATGAAGGTAGCATATCCCTCCCCAGATGTGACAACCGAAAATGTCTCCAAGCATTGCCAACTTTCCCCTGAGGTGGGGATGGGGGGCTAAAATTCTCCCCGTGGAGAACCAGTGAATTTGACAAACATAAGTCAGACTGTGTCAAGCAGATGATGGAAGGCAAGCTCTTGACAATGAATGCGTATGTGTGTGTGTGTTTATACTTGATCAAAGTATAGAACACAGGTCTTGGCAACGAATTAGCTATAGAGGGTGAAAGAGAAAATTATACCAAAAAATTGATTCATTCATTCAACAAATGTTTATTGAGCATCTACCACGTATCAAGTACTGTGTTAGGCATTTCGAAAAAGACAGATGTGGTCTGTGCATTCAAAGAGTACGCATTCTAGTTGGAGTTGGGAGTGGTGGAGATGGATAATAACCAGTTGAGCAAATGAATAATGAAAATAATTTCACATTGTGGAAGAAGAAAATAAAAGCAGAGTAATGGAACAGAGCCAACACCTCTCTGTCATTTTGTCACACTGTGGTGACTTGCATGTTGCTGTGACGCTGGAAGCTATGCCACCGGCATTTCACGTACCAGCACTTCCTCAGATTCGGGCTGCAGTACCAACAATTTTCTGATTCCATCCGCGTCTTGCAGATTCCAGCTTTTGGAGAATATTTATTAGGCTGAAATAATTGTTTTAGTGGAAAATACTTGAGTTTTTCTTCTCTAACAGATTTCCGCCTGATACAGGTTCCGGCTGTCGCAGGTTTTACTGTGGTTTGTTTAGGAGATGCGGGAAACACCAGTAGGGGTTAGGAAAGTGACACAGAAAAAAAAAAGGCAGCCGATACAGGCTACGTCATAAGCAAGGAACCACTACGGGAAACCGGAGTTGAGGTATCTGGGGTATCTGTGCATCAACTCCTGCCGATCATTCGCTGAGAGCAATTCCCAGAGGGCGTTCATTCCCTGGCACTCCCATCCCACTCTGTACCTGGGTAAGGCAGGCTCTGATGGCCACAGAAAGCCCTCAGACAGAGAACCACAGGTTTTGAGAGAGGGAAGTTGAGCCAGGAGCATGGACCTGGTCAATGCCACTGGGATATGGATGGGACCCTACCACAGGTGCTGCGAAAGTGATGGGTAAGGAGAAGCTATTTTAGGTAACATGGCCAGAGACGGCTTCTCTGAGGAGGTGATGTTTGAGTACAGAGCTGAATGAAGTGAAGGAGCTGGCCGTGAAAAGATTGGGCAGAGGCTGGGGGTTTTATGATTGGGTGACTGGAGGTAAGGACGTCTAACCGAAGACAATAAACAGAGAAGAAGAAATCTGGATCAGGGTGAGGACCAGTTGATAAGTTTGACATCAGCTAGATCTGGGCTTCTTGTAGGACAATCCAGTAGAGATGCCTAGCAGGGATTTGAAAATAGGAATCTGGAACTCAGGAATAGGCCAAAGCCAAAAAAATGAAGAGATTCTCTCTCTTCTCGCCTCTCCCCTCTTTTCCCCTCCTCTCGCCTCCTCCCCTCCCCCCTTCCCTTCCCCCCTTGTCTCTCTCCTGCCTTCCTCCCGCTCTCCCACCCTCCTCATCCCTCTCACCTTCTCTTTCTCTCTCCGCCACCTCCTCCTTCCTCTTCTATGTCTCTCTCCTCTCTCTCTCTCCTGTTACCTCTTCTCTCCATCTCTCCTTCTCTCTCTCATTCACACACACACACACACACACACACACACACACACACACAGAAAGTCAACCCCCACATTTCTGTGTTGATTGTGATGAGGGTAGGGAAGGAACATTGACTCTCTCCCTTGCTCCATCAATCTCTTCCATCTTTCACTCCCATTTATTACTTTCTTAAATAACAAGAAGAAATCCAAATAATATCTGTCCTAAAGGCCCAGATACCTGCAGGGATGAACCCTTTTATAATCAGGTTGCCACAGCGGTTCCTCTGCTAAACCCCTACCCACAGGAGAGAAAGAAATGAATTTCCCTCACCTTCATCCAGCTGCAGCCTTCCTCCTAGCAGCCCCGATCCAGCCTTGCAAAGAGGACATGAAACTCCCCTATTGGCATGAGGTGCGGCAGAGGTCGCTGATTGCCAAGTCCTGGGTTCACATATAGCCCACGGATGCATCTTGTTTGACCTGGACTGTTATTTTTATTTGAATGAATTGTTGTTGTTCTTAGGTGCCATCGAGCCAGTTCTGACTCATAGCGACCCTACATACAGCAGAATGAAATGCTGCCCGGTCCTGCGCCGTTCTCACAATCGTTGCTGTGTTTGAGCCCACGGTTGCTGCCACTGTGTCAATACATCTCATTGAGGGTCTTGCTCTTTTTCAATGACCCTCTACGAAGCATGATGTCCTTCTCCAGGGACATCATGAATTACCTTCTCCAGGGACATGAATGAATTACCAAGATTTAAAAATAAGGAGCTTTTACATTAAAAAATCCATATTGCCAACTTCCCTTGGAAAATCAGACAATCCTGACATCAGTCCCACATTCCCACGATGCAAAAATCCATGAGGACTGAGAAATGGCTGCCCACTCTTGACAGGGCAAAAATTTTCCATTTTTGTCACGGTACCTAACCAGCCCACTTCCCTCATTGACGCTACCTTCTGGATCTCATGGGCACTGAGTTTGGGACCCTGTTACACACAGGAAGGATGAGAGTGAGAGAGAGGAAATGAGTCAGCTCGGGACTTTCTTGCTGGTTGATAACATCACACGCCTTGAATAGAGGAGATCTTTGCAAGACAGCTCTCTTGAATCAAAGAAGTTCCAGAATTGTAAACTGCCCCTTTGCTCTGTCTCTGCACCTGCTCCCAGGAAGTCAAAAAGAGGAGCCACAAATCCTAATTAGCCCTTCCCTGCAGAAGCAGCACTTTCTGTGATGAATAGGAAAGGATCATTCTCGTGAGCATAGCGAGCCTCGACAGCAACCGGTTGAGGTCCCCATTGCTTTCTTACTCTTTCCACGATTTCCCTGGGATGGTGAGAAGGTTTGGTAAGACTGAGGAAAGTTGACACATTGTGTCATTTTGATAAATGAACTGCAGTATTTTTCATTCTCAAATTAGAAATGATAGATTTTTTGCTTTGTAAAAATGTGTATTTATACTACATTACTTGTAATCTCATTTCAAATAAGTTCCATTTATACATCTACATACTCAGAAGAACAAATATTCCCAGCCTATGTTATGGTATCATATTGTAGATACTACATTCTAATGTCGTATTAAAAACCCAAAAACCAAACCCATTGCTGTCGAGTCCATTCCAACTCATAGCAACCCTATAGTACAGAGTAGAACTGCCCCTATAAGGTTCCAAGCCTGTAATCTTTATGGAGGCAGACTGCCACATCCTTCTCCCATGGAGAGGCTGGTGGGTTCGAACTGTCGACCTCTCAGCAACCAAGTCCTTAACCACTGCACCACCAGAGCTCCTTCCAATGTCATATTATGGATACAAAATTCTAGGATCATGTTAGACATTCTAGAGTCCTGGTGGCACAGTGGTTAAGAGCTTGGCTGCTAACCAAAAGGTCAGCAGTTCGAATCCACCAGCTGCTCCTTGAAAACCCTATTGGACAGTTCTACTCTGTCCTATAGGGTCACTATGAGTCGGAATCGTTAGAGATTCTACAGTCTACTGTCATATTACACTCATATTACATATGAATATATTACATATTAATCTACATATTACACTTAGTAAATGCAGAATGAACTAACGCAAACAATGAACTCCTTGGAACTCCCCACATGTGCTATTTCATATTGCCATGGCTTTGCCCTTTCTGTTTTGTTGCTAAGATACCCACCCCCTTGTTACCTGACAAATTTCTACACATCCCTCAAGACTCAGTTTAAGCATCTCCTACCCCAGGAAGCCTTCCGCAAACACCCAGGCAAGGCTAGGTGCCTGTCCTCTGTGCTCATTTTTGTCCTGCGTCCTCCACACTATAATGAAATTGTCTGTGTTTTGGTGTCTCCCTCACAGATCTGTAAATTAAGGACAAGACCAAATACATGACAGATGCTCAACAACGAACTGAATGAATGAATGAATGAATTAGTGGGTGAGTAGTGCCAGTCATTTAGAGGAACATTACTATGTACTGGATGATGAAATGCCCCAATAACAAACAAAATTTTTTCATTTTTTATATGAAAAATAGTAGCACATAGTAGGGGTTCAATCAATATAATTTCTTAACCTAAGCCAGCTGGAAACAGAGAGAATTTCCAATAACAGAGAGGATTTCCAACTTGCGGTGACTGATCCCAGAGGGAACCAAGGCCATCTGATAGTAATTTGTCACGTTGGAGGCTGTCCATCCTTCTTTCCCCTTCTTTGGCACCCTTGCAACATAATGAGTGATAAATAAACCACCCGGACTGAAATGGAACAGACATGTAGCAGTGCTCAATAATGAGATGAATAAATGAATGAATGATTAATGCCAGTCATTCCGGGGACCATTACTGTGCATAGTCAATGAAATGCGCCACTAACAACCAAAATTCTTTTCTATCCATGAACATGTTACTGAATGTCTTTGAGCTGTAGCACATGTAATCCAAATAAATTCTGAGGTCCCATGTGGCTCGGGTCTTCCATAGAGTCGCATATACAGAAAAACAGTCTAATGGCCAAAGAAATTAAAAAGGAACTGCATTCTTTACTTGAGTCTCTCAGGAAACATTAAAGGAGAGCCAAGTCATAAACCTGAGCTAGGTTTCTCCAAACACCATTCCCTCTCCTCAAATTTCTCTCATCCCAAAATACCTCCAGGTCCTCTTTCTTGCCGACATCCCAGAAAACTCTCCCCAAACTCCCTACTACAAACATGATTCTTCCTCTCTCCATGCTTTCTCTTTCTGTAGCTTCTCTGACTTTCTTTTTCACCTCCTTCCTTCCCGCCTCAAGCAAAAACCCTTTCTTCTTCCCTGCCACCTTGTGGTCCTGTCATCCTCTCATTTTTCATTCCAAGGAGCCTAGAGGTGACTGGACTGGCAAAGACTCACCTCCTTTTAACCTAAGGTAGGAAGGATGTAGGAAAAGCTGGGAGCTCTCACGCTTTACAACATTCTTGTCCCCATCACACACATGTTCTTCCTTGTACCTGGAATGCCTCATTTTATTTTGCCTACTCAGTGTTCCAGCCTTAAATAAAAAAATCTGTCAAGTCAGCTCTGACTCATGACCCATGTGTGTCAGAGTAGAACCGTGTGCTCCATAGGGTTTTTAATGGCTGATTTTTGGAAGTAGATCTCCAGGCCTTTCTTCTGAGGTACCTTTGGGTAGACTCAAGCTGTCAACCTCTTGGTTAGCAGCTGACCATTTGTATCACCCAGGAATTCCTCTCCTGGATTATTAGGGTGCATCTATTCTTTTCAATTCTGATGTTCATTTGCTTTAACCATTTTCCTGCACAAAAACATTCAGTAGCTCCCTATGACCATTATGGCAAAAATCCAGGAAAAAAAAAAATTACAGGCAAAGACCCTGCAGACATATTTTCCTTCCTCACAGTTTTGCCCAGGGTTGGACTTCTTCACTGGTAACTCTTAGGAATCCTAGAGGTTCCAGGACTTTCTTAGGTGAAGAAAGTTGTGTATGAATCACCGATACAGATGTGTCTGAGAGCTCCCATACACACCAGTTATCTAATCCAAATGGTCAATACCATTTTGGAATCAGACATATATGGATTCTGGCCTTGCTCACTATCTTTGTGGCCTTTAGCAAGTCCTTTGGCCTTAGTTTCCTCATCTGTAAAATGGGGATAAAAATGTACTTACCTGAAATAGTCATTGTTGTTAGGTGCCGTTGAGTCGATTTTCAACCCTTGATGACCCCGTGTGACAGAGTAGAACTGTCCCATAGAGTTTTCTAGGCTGTAGTCTTTTGTGTGTGTGTGTGTGTGTGTGTGTGTGTGTGTGTGTGCTTTAGGTGAAAGTTTACAGAGCAAATTAGTTTCTGATTCAACAATTTATACACGAATTGTTTTGTGGCATTGGTTGCAATTCCCATGATGTATCAACTCTCCGCTTCCCCACCCCGGGTGTAGGCTGTAGTCTTTACGAGGGCAGATCGCCAGCTCTTCCTCCTGTGGAGCCGCTGGGTGAATTCAAACTGCTAACCTTTTGATTAGTAGCCAAGGGCTTCACCATTGCACCACTAGGGCTCCTTTGAAATGGTCATTGGGAGGGATAAATGAGTTAATGCATTGCCGTGCTTAGCATGCTGTCTGGGACACACTAAGACTTGATAAATGTTTCCATTATCATCTTTTAAATATAACCTCTCCTCCCTGGGTAACCCCGGTGTCTCTGTCACTGGCAGACAGAGAATTCCTTGGATAGATGTCAAAGCAGCAGCCAACGCTGGGACGTGTCAGAGATGAGCTGAAAGAACAGTAGACACAAGGAGGGAATCGTCCCGGAGTGGAAGTCAAAGAAGGATCTGCAGACACGGAGATCTGTGTTCCCTGATGTCTCCCCAGTACACTGTCCCTGCCACTACCAGCTGCTGAGATAAGCCACCTGCTAGGAAGCATTGGGAGAGACACGCCACATCACGGTTCCAGAATTCGAGCATAAAATACTACAGACTCGAGGGAAAAGCATATGGTACAACAGAAAAAAAAAAAAAAATGGTTTTGAATGTCTCCAAGAAGCAGGACTAATCAGATGAAGGAGAGACAGCAGCAGCCAGCAAGCAATTTGTGAAACAGCAATATCCCCTAAATGAAGAAATGCTACATAAACGGCTCCCAGGGTACCAGGAGCCCTGGAACGCCCTCACACAGAAAGACGGCGTCTCCATACCAAGGAACCAGGCATAGCGGCTGCCTAGCACGCTGCACCAGCCCACTTTGGAGGCTGGAGGTGTAGCTGGAGAAGAGCCGTTGTTGTTGTTGGTTGCTGTGAAGCTGGCTGTGACTCATGGCAAACCCCTGTACAAAAGAATGAAATGTTGCCCGGTCCTGCACCAGCTTCATGATCATTGGTATGTTCAAGTCCATTGCTGCGGCCACTGTGTATTTTCAGTGCCTTCCAACCTAGGGGGCTCATCTTCCAGCACTATTATCAGACAATGTTCCATTGTGATCCGTAGGGTTCTCACTGGCTAATTTTTGGAAGTATATTGCCAGGCCTTTCTTCCTAGTCTGTCTTAGTCTGGAAGCTTCACTGAAACCTGTCCACCATGGGTAACCCTGATGGTATTTGAAATACTGGTGGCATAGCTTCCAGCATCACATGCAAGCCACCACAGTACTACAAACTGACAGATGGGAAACCATTATTAGCTGGCATTAATCACCTGCATTGATTTCCCTTAGCCATATCCAAGTTTCTGTGGGTGGTCTTGAGCCTCCTCAGAGGGTCAAGCAATGGTCAGGAAAAGCAATCAAAGTACCAAGTTGCCACCAAGGCTAATAGCCCAAGGAGTCTCCTAGTCTTAGAGTTTCTTCCCATGCGAGAGTAGCTACCAGGTAAAACCAACTGAGACAGGTAGATTCACAAGATGTTTAGTTCATTGACAATGACAATGACCTTGAGGAGTTCCCTTTTACTTACAACCCAAGTTTATTCTCTTGAGTTTTCTCTGTCCTCTCAACTCTTCCCCAGTCCCTCCAGGCAAGAGTCCTCTGAGGAGGTGATATTTAAGCACAGTTGTGAAGTTAAGTGTACCTCCAAGGAAAAAGCATTCAGACAAAGAGAACATCAAGTGCAAATGTCCTGTGGCTAGGACATGCATATACTTGCCTCCTTATACAAGAGTCCACCTAGCGTAACGTTTTCAGCGTTTCTTATGCTGAGTGAAAGAAACTAGATACAAAAGCTCACATATTGTCTGAGTCCATTGATACGAAACATCCAGAATACGTAAATCCACAGGGACAGAAAGCAGATTAGGGCTTGCTCTGGACTAGGAGGAGGGAGGAATGGGGAGTGACCGTTCAATGGGTGCAGGGTTTCCTTTGGGGGCGATGAAAATGTCCTGGAGCTAGACAGTTATGATGTTGCACAACATTGTGAATGCCACTGAATTGTACACTTGAAAACGGTTCATTTTAGGTCATATAAATTTTACCTCAATGTTTTTAAAAAAGGAGCCACCTCTGTATTTCCTAGCATCCTTCTCTGCTAATCAGACTCCCCACCCCTCTAGAGGTCCCGTGTTTTCCTAGCATGTGTTATGAATTGAATTGTGTTCCCCCCACCCCCGAGAAAAAAGTGTAGTAAGTCTTAACCTCTATACCTGTGGATGTGATCCCATTTGGAAATAGGGTTTTCTTTGTTATTAATGAGGCCATATCACGTAGGGTGTATCTTAAACCTAGCCACTTTTGAGATGTAAAGGAGCAGATTAGGCACAGAACAAGCAAGCACAAATGGAGAAAGATAGATGCCACGGGGAGCTGAGGAAGAATTTTCCCCTAGAGTGGACAAAGACAGCCTTCCCTTAGAGGCAGTGCCCTGAATTCGGACTTCTAGCCTCCTAAACTGTGAGAAAATAGATTTCTGCTCATTAAAGCCACCCACTTGTGGCATTTCCATTATAGCAGCGCTAGCTAAGGCACCTTGTTACTATTTTTCTTCATTTGCTTTCTCCTTCGATGACCTCTCTTGGATCCATGCCCAGTGCGAATAAATTTATAAGTGCCAACTCACCGAAAAGACCAAGCCAAACAACTTACTTGCCAGGACTTCCTCCAAAGAAAAACCAATCTTCAAAGAGAAAAACAGGTCCCAGTAGAGAGAAAGGCATGGGTTTCCTGAACACTGCAGCAGCCCAGCAAAAAGACAGGAAATACATCATTCTGTCCACTCCACCTCTCTCTCCCTTTTGCCCCTAAGGAAGCAGTTCATTATCAGTCTATCATACCACCTCATGCCCACTGCTCTGTTTCTTCCAGTTTGTGTTTAACTCCAGCTTATCTGGATCTTTGAATGGAACAGTCTCCTTCCAGTTTCTCCCTCTTCTTCCCTTAGATCCTTTGTGCTTGCGTCAGAAGAATTTCTAACACACACACGAAATTTTTCAGATTTTTTATTGTGGTAAATATATAGGTAACCAAACTGTTTTCAAGATTCATCCATGTTGTAGCAAGTATCAGGACTTCATTTCTCTTTGTGGCTGAGTAATATTCCATTGTATGGATAGACCACATTTTGTTTAGCCATTCATTTCTAAGAGAAAATGTATCATGTCAGTCCCCCGCTCTGAAACATCAGATGGCTCTCCACTGCTAATAGAATAAAGTTTAAAATCATAGGAGGCTCCATTGCAGGATGAACCCAACCCTGTCCTGGCTCCATTCCTAGCGGATTAAGCACTGTCTTCCATACACTTTCCAGTTTTTGTGTCCTTGCTTGTCCTCCTTCTGCCAGAAATATGTGTTCATTCTTCCCTTTCCTGGCTATCAAAATCTGTCTCCTCTTGTCACCAATCTGGGGACTCCTTCACTGATTCCCCCACACAGAGTCAACCTCCCTCTTCTGTTTTCTGTAGCATTAGTCGGGTTGATGTGCTCATGGTGAGTGGTGAAAACCTCTCAGCCAAATTAAAAATACCTGGAAGGTGAATACCTGGCCTTGGTTGACTTGGTGTCCCCAGCCCCTAACATGATGACCAGCACTCATGTACCAAGGCACTTGTTTGTTGAAATAAACTGGCTTGAAAATTCTCAAGGACACCCAAAGATTTTATAGCAATGTGTCCTGGACTTCCTGAAATTCCGTTGCTTCCATAAAAATGAGATCTGCAGCTGAGACCTTGGAAGCTAGTTAAGTGTTAGGACATTTCTGTGCTCAGACACAGGTGCGTAAGCGCTTCGCTGACACTCCCACAGAATGGCACCACCCACCCATGTTCTCCTTTCTTAACTCATTAATATTTGACTTCTCTAGTGTTCAGATGTATTGAATATTTTAATTACGGAATCTTATTACATGCTTAGGGACTTTAAAAGAAACAGACCCAATTTTCATAAAAGTTTTATGAATCTGACTCAATATGCGAATATATTTCAATCCAATAAGTATTCACAGTAATTAAAATTTATGGCACACTTAACTTGGTGCTAAGCATTATCTCATTTAATCTTGAGACTAGAGTTTTAATGAGGTTCACAGAAGTTTAATTTGCCTAAGGTCACACAGAATCTGACTCAACCAACATGCTTTGCCAATTTCCAAAGTTGACAGTCTTATTATTTTTGTATGAATAGCTAATACTTATGGAGTCTGTTGGGAGGGTTTAAGTCCATTAGACAATATTCTATTGTGATCCATAAGGTTTTCCTTGGCTTATTTTCATAAGTAGGTCACCAGGCCTTTCTTCCTAGTCTGTCTTAGTTTGGTAGCTCTGCTGAAACCAGTCCCCCATGGGTAACCCTCCTGGAATTTGAAATACTGGTGGTATAGCTTCCAGCATCAGAGCAACATGCAAGTGCCTAAGTACCACAAGCTGACAGATGGTTGGCAATGATCATACCAATGATCATGAAGATGGCGCAGGACCAGGCAACGTTTTGTTCTGTTGTACATGGGGTAGACATGAGTCAGAGCCAACTTGATGGCAGCTAACAATAAGAATAACAACATGGAGCCTTTATTATATACCAGGCAGTATGAGCCCTAGTGGCACAGTGGCTAAGAGCTCGGCTGCTAAACAAAAGGTCAGCCATTCAAATCCACCAGCCACTCCTTGGAAACCCCATAGGGTGGTTCTACTAGGTCCTATAGCGTTGGTATGAGTTGGAATTGACTTGACAGCGATGGGTATGCTTGTTCCCAGAAATGCCAGGGAGCCAATGCTGGCCTCCTCTCCCAGAGCAGCTCTCAACCAATGACTGATGGGCATGGTGGATAAATACCCCAGCACTCTTGCCCCTTGGGTAGAATAACTTAGATGCCCATGGTCTACACTGGCCCATGAGGAGGCCTGGTGATCTACTTCCAAAGCTGATTTTCTAGAGTTGCCTGGAAGGATTAAAGCCCCAGTGACCCACCATGGTCAGAAGCTTGATAACACCCATTGCTGGTGGCCTTCCCTGCATTACACCTTCCCTCTCCAGCGGTGTTTTCTGGGATCACTTCCCAAAGAAAGTACTTGCCCTCAAATTCTTCCCCCACCCATCCGTCAGTTTGTCATACTGAGGTGGCTTGTGTGTTGCTCTGATGCTGGAAGCTATTCCACTGGTATTTCAAATACCAGCAAGGCCACTCACGGTGGACTGGTTTCTGTGGCGCTTCCAGACTAAGACAGACTGAGAAGAAAGGTCTGGAAATCTACTGCCAAAAATTAGCCAATGAAAACCTTGGGGTTCAACAGAATATGGTCCAACATAGTGATGGAAGATGAGCCCCCAAGGTTGGAAGGCACTACGCAATAGCCGCAATGATGGAATCAAACATGCCAATGATCTTGAAGATGGTGCAGGACCAGACAACCTTTTGTTCTGTTGTACGTGGGGTTGCCATGAGTCAAAGTGACTCTACAGCTACTAACAACAAAAACTCAAATCTTTGTCCTAAACTCTGCCTCTGGGGAACCCAAGCTAAGATAATGTTTTACATCCAGGTCAGCAAACTTCTGTAAAAGGCAAGATAGTAAAGCGTTTTGACTTTGCAGGCCAGACGGTCTCTGCCACAACTACTTAACTCTGCCGTTGTAGCTCAAAGGCATCTATAGATAATACGGAAAGGTACGCGTGAGCAAGTCTATGTTCCTATACAACTGTATGTATGGACACTGAAATTTGAATTTCATGTAATTTTTACATCATGAAATATTATTTTCTTATGATTTTTGTAACCGTTTAAAATGTAATAACCATTCTTAGCTTGCAGGCCATACAAAAACAGATTACAGGCTATTGCCAACCCCTGCTTTACAATATCGTCTTGTAATCTTCCCACTAATTATATAAGATTAAAAACCACGATTGTTTCCATTTTCTAGATGAGGAAGACTGAAGTTTAGGAAGGTTAATTGGATTTAAGGTCCCTACTAGCTGAAAGGTTGGTGGTGAGAACCCAGAGGCACTGTGGAAGAAAGGCCTGGCAATCTTTGTCTGTAAAGATTAGAGCCAAGAAAACCCTATGGAGCTCAGTTCTACTCTGTAACACATAGGGTCATCATGAGTCAGAATCGACTCAACAGCAACGGGTTTTATTTTGTTTTGTTTTTAAGTGGCTTTAAGATAACACACACTCAAGTTCCAACTGGTAACAGTGGTCGCCAAGGTCCTGGAAGTGGTCCTCTAGAATGGCTACCTAAAAGTTCTCGCAGCCATCACGTTGGAAAATGAAACAATGACTTCTGTTCCTGAATGAGTACCTTCTTCTCTGCTGACAGGGCAGCCTGGGACTCAACATGTGGTGGCGGTAGCAGCTGCACCCAGACGCCAGCCAAAAACAGCTTGCTGGAATACGCCTTGGAAACATCTGCTTCACCTCTTTATTTTGCTAGGAAGCCATGCAGCATAGCAGCAGGACAGGAGAGCTTGCGAAGGTCCAAGGGATGACCGATCAGCTCGTTGGAGCTGGGAGAACTAGAGTAAATCTGATTCTAATGCCATTCCCTTGGCATGAGACCTGCCTGCGTTTCTCTGTAGTGTTTTTGTACATATACAGATACACCTGTAAGCGTGATTAAGAATACAGTACATTGCACACCAGTGGCGAAACAGAACTTGGGTTAGAGACATTTGAAACTTGAAGCGTGTGTGCCAAGTCCTATGCTTTGTCAATATAGAAGACCAGAAGCTCTGCATCACTTCATCCAATCTTCCCAACAACCCAGCTACCTATAATAATACTGTTGTTGTGTGCCCTAGAGTCGGTTCCAACTCATAGTGACCCTATAGGACAGAGTAGAACTGCTCCACAGGGTTTCCAAGGCTGTAATCTTTATAGGAGCAGATCGACAGTTGTCTTAGGCTAAGTTCTCTAGAGGAGCAAAACCAGCAAAGCGTATATATATGGAGAGAAATAGAGAGAAATTTATTTCAAGGAAATGGCTTACGCAGTTGTGGAGGCTGGCAAGTCCCAAATCTGTGGGTCAGATGTTCAGGCTGGAGCCTTCTCCTGACTCATGTGGTTACAGGGGCTGAAGAACCCCAAATCAGCAGATCAGATGGCAGGCTGCTGGCTCACAGGGCTGTGGGAGCTGGGAAATCCCAAAATCTGCAGGTCAGATGGCAGGCTCATGTCCCAAGAAGCAGGGGTCAGAGGATGACCTGTTGGATGCAGGATCCAGAGACAGAGAGCTTTGCCAGAACATCTATATATATTGGATGCAGGCCATACCCTCAAGGAAACTCCACTTTTAACTGACTGGTGCTCACAACAGATCACATCATGGATAATGATTACATCATATCTGCTGAACCACTGAAAATCATGGCCTAGCGAAGCTGACACTTAACCATCGCACCGGTCTTTTCTCCTGCAGAGCTGCGGGTGGGTTCAAACCGCAAACCTTCTGGTTAGCGGTTGAGTGCTTAACCATTATGCCACCAAGCATCCTTATAATAATACTAGATAGTGCTTATATGGAGTCCCGAGGTGGCAAAATGGTTTAGCACTGAGCTACTAACCAAAAGGTTGGAGGTTTGAGTCCACCCAGAGGAGACTCACAGGAAAGGCCTGGCATCTACTTCCAAAAAATCAGCTATTGAAAACCCTATGGAGCACAGTTTCTACTCTGACACACATGGGGTCACCATGAGTCAGAGTCAACTCCACGGCAATTGTTTTGCTGTTGTTGTTGTTGATTTTTTAGTACTTATATAGTCCTTACCGTGTCCCAGACAGGGGTCTAAGACTTTTGCATATAATCACTCATTTAACCCTCACAGCAACCCTATGAGGTAGGTGCTCTTGTAAATCCATTTTACAGTGAGATATCAGAGCAATCAAGGTCAAACAGCCAGCGAGCAGCAGAGCTGGGTTTTGGACCCAAAGTGATGCTGAGCAAGTCTAATGCTAAGACAGGACTACAGGTGATCTACTTCCAAAAATCAGCCAGTGAAAACCCTATGGATCAGAGGTCTGATCCACAACCAATCGTGGGAGTGGTGCAGGACTGGGCAGCATGTCGTTCCGTTGTCCATAAAGTCGCCATGACGCAGGAGCTGACTCACAGCAGCTAACAGTGGAGTTCGTGCTGTAAACCAGGGGTCAACAAACATGTCCTGCAAAGGGACAGAGAGTAAATATTTTAGGCTTTGAGGGCCACAGGTGGCCTCTGTCACAAAATCTTTGTCTCTTTTCTTATATATATGACCTGTGATGGTTAATGTTGTGAATCAGCTTGGCTGGACCATGATTCTCAGTGGTGTATAGAGTTTGAAACTCTGATGTAGTTTTGCAGCTATGTAATGATGTGATCACCTTCATGATAAGCTCTGATATAATGTAATCACCTCCATGATGAGATCTGCTATGAGCAGCCAGTCAGTTGAAAGGGCATTTCCTTGGGGGTGTGGCCTGCATGCAGTATGTGTGGACTTTCTAGCACAGCTCGCTGGCATTTGCTCAGTCTAGATCCTCATCTGACCTCCGGTTCTTGAGACTTGAGCTACCATCTTAACTGCCAATCTTGGGATTCATCAGCCTCCACAGCCTGTGAGCCAGAAGCCTGTTGTCTAACCTGCCGATCTTGGGTTTCCCAGCCCCTGCAGCTACATGAGTCAGGAGAAGCCTCCAGCCTGACCCACGGACTTGTGACTTTCCAGCCTCTACAACTGCATGAGCCATTTCCTTGATACAAACCTCTCTCTCTCTCTCTCCTCTCTCTCTCCCTTCCTCTCTCTCTGTCCAGAGAACCCAGCCTAAGACATGACCTCTTAAAAATGTAAAAACCATTCTTAGCTCAAACGTTATACAAAGCAATTCAACTCGAGCAGTAGTCTGCCAAACCCTTCTCTAAACCATTATCCTGTGATATGTTGTTAGGTCCCCATGCATGTGCTGTGTAAACTTAAGGAAGCTAGTATACCTCTCTATGCCTCAGTTTTCTCATCTGGCATATGGGGATAGTGCTCTTCACTTGATGGGCTTGCTGTAAGGATTAAATGATGTAATACTCTTCAGATGCTTAAGACTGTGCTTATGGAGTATAAAAAATAAATATATAGAGTAAGAGTCCAATAGGTGTTTGCTTTTACTGTGTGATTTTATTTATACGAAATGTCCAGAATCTGTAGAGTCAGGAAAGTAGGTTAGTGGTTGCCAGGGGCTGGGTTAAGGGGAGAATGAGGAGTGACCTAATAGATACAGGCTTTCTTTTGGGGGCGATGAGAACATTGTAAAATTGATTGTGCTAATAGTTGTATAACTCTGTGAATATACTAAAAATCATTGATTGTGTACTTTGAATGGATTGTATGGTATGTTAATATATCTCAATAAAGATATTATAAAAGATTTTTAAAAATAAATGCTTTGATTAATTTTCATAGAGGAACCACATCAGAGTCTAGACCAAAGCTTAGCCCTTAGTAGATACTTCATAATGTGGAATTGAATATAGTGTATTTTCTTGTTTCTAAGATGCATTTTCCTTCCATATTTTAAGTCTTCTAAAATTGGGATGTGTCATGTAATTGATGTGTGTATTTAGTGTCATTTTTGCCCCAAAAGAGCTGCTATTAAATTGATGGTGTATCTTCCAACCAGCAGCGTATTGGAATTAAGCGCTGTGGTTAACAGATGCATTCATCTAAACATTCGTTAATCATCTACTATGTGCCACATCTCAGAAAGCATTATCCTTCATGCCTACCTCAGCTGAGGAGTTTAGTTTCAAATGTTCATCTACAATTTTTTTTTTTAAATAAAATACAGTAGCAGTTGGCTTGGCTTAATGGCCTTTAAAATCTTCTTTGAGCATCGTAAATAAGCCAAATCTCACTAACTAGGATATTGTAGCTGGTGCTATTGAGGCCCAATGCCACATACCCTTCATCCACCTCTGAGTGAAAGAAATCCCAACCCCAACATTCAAACACCAAGAGAAAATTAGCTCATAAAAATGTAAAGTTCAGGCGTAGTGTTAGCTTCAGGCATGGCTGGATCCAGTAGCTCAAACAATGTCATCAGGACCACATTGCTCTCCACCTCTTATCTATGCATCCTATGGGCTGGCTCCATTCACAGATAGTCTCCATGTGGTGACAAGATGGCTTCCAGAAAAACCAGGCTTGTATTCTCAGAGCTCTAAGTTCAACAGGAAAGAAAAAAATGCCCTTTTTCTGGCCATGCAAGTCAAAGCCCCAAAATTGGCTTCTATTGACCTGATTGGCTTGGCTTGGATCATGTGACAACATCCTGGTGGCTTGAACAATGGGAGAATCTGATTGGCCAGGCCTGAGACACATGCCTGCCAGCTTGAAGGATGAGAGAGCCCAATTGGCTAGGCCTGGGTCCCATGCGTGCCTCCAGGTGAGGACTGGGGAAGGTTGAGGGGGTCAGCAGTGACGGAGTCAACTTCACCAGAAGTGCATGGACTAGAAGTGACAGAAAGATGGTAACTGAGAGAAAAATTAGGATACACTTCACCAGAGAAAGGATATACAGATCCTGGGCAGGGAATAAACAATGATCCCTAACCCCACTCAAAAATCAACCATTTCTCCACATGGTGTTTTACGTTAAGAGTGAGGAGGTCAACCTAAATAAATACACTCCCTCAAACTCATTTTTTATTTATAAACATAAAAGTTTTTTTCCTCAGGACAATCCAAAATTACAGTCATGAATCAAGCATCAGGAAATAGATTTTTCATGCAGACCTAGATCACACCCCTACTACAAAACTTGTTGTTAGGTGCTGTTGAGTAGGTTCCAACTCACAGCGACCTTATGTACAACAAAATGAAACTCTACCCGGTCCTGCACCATTCCCACAATCGTTGTTATGCTTGAGCCCACTGTTGCAGCCACTGTGTCAGTCCATCTCTTTGAGGGGCTGCCTCTTTTTCGATAACCCTCTACTTTAAGAAGCATGATGTCCTTCTCCAGGGACTAGTCCCTCCTGATAGCATGTCCAAATATGTGAGATGAAGTCTCGCCATCCTCGCTTCTAAGGAGCATTCTGGCTGTACCTCTTCCCAGACAGATTTTTTCTTTCTTCTGGCAGCCCATGGTACCTTCAGTATTCTTCACCAACACCATAATTCAAAGGCATCAGTTCTTTTTAGGTCTTCCTTTTTCATTGTCCAGCTTTCGCATGCATATGAGGCGATTGAAAACACTATGGCTTGGGTCAGGCACACCTTAGTCCTCAGAGTGACATCTTTGCTTTTTAACACTTTGAAGAGGTCTTTTGCAGCAGATCTGCCGAATGCAATGAGTCTTTTAATTTCTTGACTACTGCTTCCATGAGCGTTAATTGTGGATCCAAGTAAAATGAAATCCTTGACAACTTTGATATTTTCTCTGTTTATCGTAACGTTGCTTACTGGTCCAGTTGTGAGGATTTTTGTTTTCTTTCTGTTGAGGTGTAATCCGTACTGAGGCTGTAGTCTTTGATCTTCATCAGTAAGTGCTTCAAGTCCTCTTCACTGTCAGCAAGCACGGTTGTGTTATGTATATGGCAGGTTGTTAATAAGTCTTCCTCCAGTCCTGATGCTTCATTCTTCACGTAGTCCAGCTTCTCTGCTTATTTACTCAGCATGTGGATTGAGTAAGTATGGTGAAAGGATACAACCCCGATTCATACCTTTCCTGATTTTGAACCACACAGTATCCCCTTGTTCTGTTCAAACGACTGCCTCTTGTTCTATGTACAGGTTCCGTATGAGCACAATCAAGTGTTCTGGAATTCCCATTCTTCACAATGTTATCCATAATTTGTTATGATCCACACAGTCAAATACCTTTGCATAGTCGATAAAACACAGGACAACTTCTTTCTGGTATTCTCTGCTTTCAGCCAAGATCCATCTGACATCAGCAGTCCATGTCCTCTTCTGAATCTGGCTTGAATTTCTGGCAGTTCCCTGTCCAAGTACTGCTGCAACCATTTTTGAATTAAGTTCAGCAAAATTTTACTTGCATATGATATTAATGATATTGTTCGATATTTTCTGTGTTCTATTGGATCACCTTTCTTTGAAATGAGCAAAAATATGGATCTCTTCCAGTCGGTTGGTCAGGTAGCTGTCTTCCAAATTTCTTGGCATAAACGAGGGAGCACCTCCACCGCTGCATCCATTTGTTGAAACATCTCAATTGGTATTCCATCAATTCCTGGATCCTTGTTTTTCACCAGTGCCTTCGGTGTAGCTTGGACTTCTTCCTTCAGTACCCTTGGTTCCTGATCATATGCTACCTCTAGAAATGGTTGAACATCAACCAACTCTTTCTGGTACAGTGACTCTGTATATTCCTTATATCTTCTTTTGATGCTTCTTGCATGATTCAATATTTTGCCCACAGAATTCTCCAGGATTGCAACTCGGGGCTTGAAGTTTTTCTTCAGTTCTTTCTGCTTGAGAAAAGCTGGCCCTGTTCTTTCCTTGTGATTTTCTATCTCCAGGTCTTTGCACATTTCATTGTAATACATTACTTTGTCTTCTCGAGCTGCCCTTGCAAATCTTCTGTTCAGTTCTTTTACTTCATCATTTCTTCCATTCACTTTAGCTACCCTACATTCAAGAGCAAGTTTCAGAGTCTCTTCTGAAACTTTTGGTCTTTTCTCTTTCCTGCCTTTTTAATGACCTCTTGCTTTCTTCATGTGTGATGTCCTTGATGTCATCCCACAACTCATCTGGTCCTCGGTCATTAGTGTTTAATGCATCAAATACATTGCTGAGATGGTCTCTAAATTCAGGTGGGATACACTGAAGGTCGTATACTGCAAAAATTAGATGTACTTTACAAAAAAAAAAAAAACTATTAAAAGAGATTTAGATATTACAGAGCTTGACTGAACAGGGAACTTCAAACACCAAAGAGTCACTCCTGAACGCAGCCTCCAAACTCACACAAAAAGAGCCATCACATTTTACAAACTGGAATAAGCTTGTTAGGTTCAGTTGTCGTAGGTGGTATGCTGACTCGCAGAGATATTTATCACTACTCAATATGACCTCCTCACCAAGAAAATAAGGAGGAAAAAAGCTAAAATTAAGGAAGACCACCTACACTTCCAGGAATTAAATTTTTGACCTTCTTTCTTGGCTGAAATGTCCCTGAGTTTTGCAAACAATTTACACTTAACTACTAACCTGAAGGTTGGCAGTTCAAACCCACCCAGCAACACCGAGGAAGAAAGCCCTGGTGACCTCCTTCCGCAAAGCTTACCGCCAAGAAAACCCTATGGAGCAGTTCTGCTCTAGCACAGGCAGGGTCTCCATGAGTTGGAATCGACCCGACAACAAGGGGTTTGTTTTGTTTTTTGTTTTTCTTGGTTGAAAGCTCTGAGGTCTCCCGCCTAGAGAAACCAGCCCAGCTGGTACACCTGCTTACTCTGTATTCCCTGCAGTGGAAAGGAGTATATACAGCCATCATTAATTTGTAGTTACTTTCTGGGAATATAGCAGTTATCTATTGTCAAAATAATGCTGCATATATAACAAAGCACCCCAAAACTCAGTGGCTAGAATCAGTAGGTAGTTATTTCAGCTCACGAGTCTACCTGGCTGGGCAGTTCTTCTGGTCTCAGCTAGATATCAACTGGCCTCAGCTGGGATGACTGGGGGATTCCGTTCTAGTCCATATGTCTCTCCTCCTCCCTCTGAGACCAGTGGGTAGCCTGGGTCTGTCCTTCTCATGGCAATGGCGCAGGGCAAGAGCAGAAAGGCTCATTCATGAAGTGCTTTCTCGCCTCTACTTGTGTCATGTTTGCTAACACCTCATTGGCCAAATCAAGTCACATGGCAAGTCCAGGGTCAGAATGGGAGGACCCTGCAATGTCACATGGCAAAGAGCTTGGATCTGGGAGAAGTGAAGACTTGGGTCCACTTTTGGAAACAGGAGACAGCCATGAAGATAGTGATAAAGGCAGTCTTGGTTCTAATTAGCTGGCGTGTGGACAATACAAAGGAGCAGAATTTATTTGTCCAACGTGGTTACATCTTTTGACTTTTCCTTAGTGGTTGTTATTTATGACAGGGATCGAAGTAGAAGCTTCCTGGGAACTTGACATCCAAGATACCCGGTGGTCCAGATACTCAATGAAAAGAAGGAAGAAGTGAAGACTTAAGTATCAGATAAGGAAAATTAACATTTGGTGTTACCCCATGTGAGAAGGGTCCTGGCAGGGGTCACCTACCTAAATAAATGTTAATTTAAAAAAATAATAATAACTATTGCCATCTAGTCAATTCTGACTCATGACAACCTGTGTCCACGGGGTTTTCTTGGCTGTAATCTTTACGGAAGCAGATTGGCAGGCCTTTCTTCCACGGTGCTGCTGAGTAGGTTCAAATTACCAACCTTTTGGTTAGTGGCCGAGTGCAAACCATTCGCACCACCCAGGGATAACTGGTAATAAAGATCTGCTCGATGCCAGCATTTTGCCAAAACATCTTCAAAGTGACTCCGCGCAGGAACTTTAGAAGGAGAGGAAGAGGGAGCGTTGCGTGGAGACCTGCAAAAAGAGAGGGAGCTATTTGCTTTCGCAGGTGGTTAAAAAACTCCAGAGCCAAACCTAAGATTAGGAAATTAAAACTAAATAAGGGAATTCAAGCAGATCCATTTCCATCAAAAGCATCAAGCATATGGGCCACGCCGTCAAGTGAAGGCCATCAAGCCAAAAAGTGTAAATGAATCTGGGAGATTAGATAGAGAACTTGGAGGAGGAGGGAAGGGCCTTTTGAAAGCCCAGATCACAGGTCTATTTGTCACCCACAGGAAAGCTGCCCTCCACGGCCGTCATCCAACCCTTTGAGACACCGCCAGCCTTAGAACATTTGGTGTTGCCCCTGGAAAACTTTCTACAAAGAAAAAGAAAAAAAAAAAAGTCCCCCAGGATATTACTCAGTAGAAAGCTCTTTCTGAAAGTGTCTATAACAGCTTGTTGTATGTTTTAATGAGTTGAAATGTGTGTCTCCGTTGGCTGGGATTTTAAAGAGAGCCTGCTCGCTCCAGCTTCTGTGAGTTCCTGTTTGATTCTGCATATTCATAAAATGCTCGGCAGGACACATCACAGTTCAAACGCTCTTTCGGCTTTGACGACTTCAATAAGCCTGTTTCTCTCCACTCAGCGGTTAATTCACTGAGCACATAAGACACTCCTATTGGGTATTTTGAGCTGAGAGTTGGCAGAGCAAGGTACAGGTTTCAAAGGCTGGTAAAGGCCTTTGTTGGGGGACCTGAGAAAAGGGGGGCGGGTGCCAGATGGATTCCACCCATTTCTGATTAGCATGGGGATTATGAACCTTGTCCCCAACCCCTGGTTGCAAAATGCTTTATATTTTACTTTCCCTCTACTTCTTCCTTTTGGGAAGTTCTATTAGACAAGAACCAAAACCAAATGCGTTGCTGTCGAGTCAGTTCAGACTCATGGCGGCCCCCCGTGTTGCAGAGTAGATCTGCTCAATAGGGTTTTCTTGGCTGTAATCTTTACGGAAGCAGATTGCCAGGCCTTTCTCCTGCTGCACCATTGGGTAAGTTTGAACTGTCAGCCTCTAGGTTAGTAGCCGAACACCATTTATGCCACCTAGGGACCTAAGACAGTTGTAAAATCCAGAAAAGAAAAGGGAAATGAAGAAAAATACCTGCCAGTAATTTCTTAAGACAAAACTTCCTTTCCTGTCTGTTGACGCCATCCACTTCCCTCCATC
This sequence comes from Trichechus manatus latirostris, assembly GCF_000243295.1. NCBI lineage: Eukaryota > Metazoa > Chordata > Mammalia > Sirenia > Trichechidae > Trichechus > Trichechus manatus. The sequence continues at coordinate 13,124,369 of NW_004443960.1, forward strand.
TGTCTTGCTATGATCATAGTTCAATGACACCTTAATTTTTCATTTGATTTCAGGCATCAGCCTCCTTGCTGGTCTCCCTGCCGCCACTGTGACCCCGTATACTCTCCACCACGCAGCCAGAGTGGCATTTCTAAAGCCCAGCTCTGACCTGCATTCCTTCATTTATTCAGTAAGTAATGTGTCGGGCATCTGCTGTGTGCCAGGCAATGTGCTTGGCTCTGGGGAGACAGTGGTGAACAAAGCAGACCGAGACCCTGGCCTCATGGAGCTTACAGTCTAGTGGGCGAGATCCAGTTGATCACATAATCAAACAAATGTGAAATTAAATAAATGAGAACTTATAAGGGCTCTGACTGCTGGAAAGTCGAGGGTTGCAGAGCCCTGGAAGCATATAACGGGAGGAGTGGGGAAGAGCAGGGAAGGCTTCCTGGAGGAGGTGATGGCCGAGCACGATCTGAAAGATCTGCAGGAGTTAACTAGATGCAGGATGAGGTCTGGGACAGGAGACAGGAAACGAGCATTCTAGCAAAGGGGACAAGTTTGTACAAGAGCTGTCTGTGGTAGGAGACAGCGTAGAAAACTTTGAAGATCCAAACCTGTCCGACTCCTGCTCCATGTTCCTCTTAAGTAAGAGACAAAAGGACCTAACCTGACTGAAAGACCCTGCATGACCCCTGACTACCCCATCTCCTTCCAATCCTATTCCACCCTTTACACCTCTATCTTCTAGCCAACAGCAAACCTGTCCCCTGAACCCACCTACGGAACCCTTATAGGGAAAGGAAAGGAAACTCATTTGTGGAGCATCTAGCCAGGCATTGTGCTTTGTTGTTGTTGTTAGGTGCCATTGAGTAGGCTCTGACCAATAGTGACCCCATGTGTAACCGAACGAAACGTTGCCTGATCCTGCACCATCCTCACAATCATTGTTATGTTTGAGCTCATTATTGAAGCCATTGTGTCAGTCCATTTCATTGAGGGTCTCCCTCTTTTCGCTGACCCTCTACTTTACCAAGCATGATGTCTTTCTCCAGTGATTGGACCTTCCTGATGATGTGTCCAAAATAAGTGAGACGAAGTCTTGCCATCCTTGCTTCCGAGGAGCATTCTGGGTGTACTTCCTCCAAGACTGTTTTGTATGTTCTTCTGGCATTGTGCTAGATGAGTTGTATTTGTCCCCACCTCTGCCAGTATCACAAAAATCCTATGAGACAGATGGCTGATATTGCCCCATTTCACAGGAGAGTAAATTGAGGCTTAGTGTGGTGAATCAATGAGATAAAGACCACACAAAGTAAAGGTGGAACTAGCATTTAAACCCCAGATGTCTGACACCAGAACCTTAATATGCTGTACTGCTTCCCTCCAATGTGGTGGAATCAGGAAGAGAAAATAGGTGAGGTCTTAGGAAGGGCATTATGGAAGCCTTGTACATTTCTTCTTTCATGCATAGTTCACTTGATTGGTAGCGGCTGCCTAGAATGCAATGTTGAAAAGCATTGTGATTGATTAGCAACGCCTGCCATGGGTGCAGTACAGAAAAGGGGCAGCGTTTGTGATAGGTGTTTTTCATCCCTAGTCTGGCTGAACACTCTTTAAAGTGTTAAAAGGCGAAGATGTCTCCTTGAAGACTAAGGTGAACCTGACCCAAGCCACGGTGTTTACAGTCACCTCATATGCATGCGAAAGCTGGACAATGAATAAGGAAGACTGAAGAAGAATTGACGCCTTTGAATTATATGATGTTGGCAATGAATATTGAATATACCATGGACTGCCAAAAGAATGAACAAATCTCGTCTTGGAAGAGGTACAGCCAGCATGCTCCTTAGAAGCAAGGATGGCGAGGCTTGTCTCACATACTTTGGACATGTTATCAAAAGGGATCAGTCTCTGGAGAAGGACATCATGCTTAGTAGAGGGTCAGCGAAAAAAAGGAAAACCTTCGACAAGATGGATTGACACAGTGGCTGCAACAATGGGCTCAAACATAACAACAATTGTGGGGATGGCACAGGATGGGACAGTGTTTCGCTCTGTTTTACTTTGGCTCGCTATGAGTCAGAACTGACTCAATAGCACCTAACAACAACAACAGTCTGACTGAATGTACAACAGTCCGACTGAATGTATATTCTAGATTCCTCCTTCCAGGCCTCATTTGGGAAGTGTGGACCAGAGCTCCTTCTCCATAAGACTTTCTCCAGCCTTCCGGCTGCTCCAGGGAGTCTGTGTTTACGATCCAGAAACCCCCAACTCAGTTGCAGATAAAGTCAGAGATACAGCCTAAACAAAGAACTAAGCTTCTCCTCCCAGCATTCCGTAGCCCTAACCTCCAAGAGAAAGAAACCTATCTCTCCCACCATGTGTGAAAACCATTAGCTGGTTGGCTTCCTCCTCATTTCCACCAACAAAAATTGAACACAGAAGAGCAAGAACTTGATAATCTTAGACCTCACAGCCAGCCTTCAACCACACAGAGATCTCCCATTTTTGGACACTCACTGGTTTCACAGTGGCCCTGCAGGAACTTCATTTGCCCTTGGAAAAAACAGGGTTGTTTCCTCTATCAGTCTGTTATAGTAATGCCTATGGGGCTAGCAGGGTCTGGGGCCATGCCTAAGTCTGCTGGTAGACTTTCAGCAATCTTGACTATGCCATCTGTGTCAAAAGAGCGCAGACAGAAGTGGCTGCTACTGCCATCTAAGATAACTCCACTGGTCTCACCCTTTCGGGAGCAAGGGAGAATGAAGAGAACAGGATACAAGGTAAGACTAGTCCAAAGGACTAATGGACCACAGCTACCAAGGCCTCCACCCGAATGAGTCCAGATGGTGCCCGGCTACCTCCACTGACTGCTCTGACCGGGATCACAACAGAGGGTTCTAGACAGAGCTGGAGAAGGAAGTAGAATAAAATTCTAACACACACAAAAAAGACCAGATTTACTGGCTTGACAGAGACTGGAGAAACCCCGAGAGCAGGACCCCCAGATACCCCTTAGGCTCAGTGTCCTTTTTAGCTCAGAAGTCACTCCCATGGTTCACCATTCAGCCGGGGATTGGACAGCCCCATAAAACAAAATGGGACTAATGAGGCACAGCAGTCCAGGGACAAGGACTAGAAGGCAGAAGGGGACAAGAAAGCTGGTGATAGGGAACCCAAGG
>NW_004443960.1:13127838-13141447 GCF_000243295.1 Trichechus manatus latirostris
TAATGAGAAACTATTTGTTCTATAAACCTTCACCTAAAGTACAATAAAAAAAAAATAAAAATAAAAAATAAAAAAAAAAAGAAGTGACAGCTACTTTCTCTGTTTGGAGTGCCTTGAGCTGTCTTGATGGAACATAAATATGCACGCACCTTTTATCCTCCGTCCCCTCCCCTACCTCACCACTCATATTACGAAGAACACCTTTGATGGCTGGAAATGCATTCAGCTGTGTCTGCCTCTCTCTTTTTTTTAAGACAGCCTTTAAAATCATCTCTCTGGGTCTAATTATCTTGTATAGGGAGACTAATACTTCATCTCATTTCTCTGTGTTTTTCGGATTTTGCAGCAACCTTCCCCCTCTGCAATAATCTAGCCACATTACAGAACAGATGAAAATGGGGACTTCACAGGGCTCTGGGGGTACTTTCCATAATGGATACAGAGAAAGGAACGGCTGAGTCCTTATCAAGCTTTCCCAAAGCATCAACTACAAATGAAGTCAGAGCAGTCTGGCTCGTTTGCATTCTCTTTTCTCCACTCGTCCATTTTGAATAGGACTCTACATTAATTAGAAAGCAAAGGTGGCATTTTCTGCTTTGTTTTGAAAAGCAGTTGGTGGAGAGGTTTAGAGAACAGACTCGAGCCAGACTTCCTGCGTTTGAATCCTGGATGCGTTGCTTTTTAACTACACAACCTTGGACAACTTATACAACCCCTCTGGCCTCAGTTTACTCATCTGTAATATGGGATTAATAATAGTACTTTCCTCTTGGGATTGTTATGAAGGTGAAATGAGATGCTGTTTGTGCTTAGAACAGTGCTATGTGCAAACGATTAATGTGCTGGGCTGCTAACTGAACGGTTGGAGGTTCAAGTCCACCCAGAGGCAACTTGGAAGAAAGGCTGGCAATCTACTTCTAAAAAGTCAGCCATTGAAAACTCTGTGGAACACAGTTCTACTCTGATACACATGGGATCACCATGAGTCGGAATTGACTTGATGGCAATTGGTTTTATCCATCATTTAGAGCTTCGCAGTTTGGTCTTTGATGTTTCACTTCACTGTTGTCACCATAATATCCCATTTGTTCTTCACGTGTTCCCAGGTACCTAAAAGCTCACAAAGACACACACACACAAATCCCTTTAATTGTCATGTTAAGAATAATTACTTCTAGATAGCTAGAATGGTTGCATTTCTTGAAGAATGTAATCAATGTCACTGAATTATACATGTAGAAATTATTGAGATGATATATATTTTGTTATGTGTATTTTCACCACAATAAATTAAAAAAAAAAAGAGTAATTGCTTCTAAACAACTCAATGTAAGGAAAAAGAATAAGACAAGTGTCTCTGATTCCAACAGACCAAATGTCAAAGATGTTTGTATAGCACAAAAAGATAGGCAGTGAACCCCAAATGTCAAGGATCAACTACAGTTCACTGCTGCAAACTGTGATGACTGAATTGGGATTGGAGTGTGTTTATGTTTAAATCTATGTTTAAATTAAAATTATGTTAAAAAATCAGAGATAGTTTAACCCAAGTAGTTCATTATTTCATAATAGAAGCATGGACTTTTACATGCCAGAAGGGTAACATAAAAGTCATATTGAAAGAATGGACACTGTATGGCACATGTGTTGCTTGTCTCTCCTCCTGCAGCCATGACAGACATCGCTAATTGATCATGGTGGACAGACATCACTAACTGATCATGATGCTCAGCCTTAGAATTCTTCTCAACACAGAACTCCAGGCAACAATTAGCAGTGGACTTGAATTGAAACCTATTTGATAATGCTCATCTAGGACTGTTCCCTCATTTTACACATCAGAAACTCAGGTCCTTTGGGATTAAACACGTGGCCCAAGTCTTGTTGTTGTGTGATGTTGAGTCGATTCTGACTCGTAGCGACCCTGTAGGACAGAGTAGTAGTTCCTCATCGGTTTCCCAGGCTATAATCTTTAGGGGGGCAGATCATCAGGTCTTTTTTCCCGCAGCGCCACTGAGCAGGCTCGAACCACTGACCTTTTGGTTAGCAGCCGAGTGCTTAACCAAAGCAGAACCAGAAGCCTGAGCCTTTGATTTTTGTTGAGTCTTTCCTATACCATGGCACCCTAAACTTCGATAAAAATGGTTTAAAGGTTGCCTTATTTGCATTAAAAAAAAAATAAGTTTATCTTATGGTTCCAAAGCAAAGTTGGAGAAAACTTTTACAGGTGACGCACAGGACTAGCTAACCACATTGAAAACTCAATTTCCTTTGCACTTCATTAGAAAAGTTTTCTCGAACGCCTTTCCGGTTTAGTTATGGTGGCCATAGAGAAAGAGCCTGAGTATTACTGCTTAAAAAAAAAAAAAGAAAATGAGGTAGATTCAGGCACCTTACTTGGACATTTTTAAGAACTGGAAAATTTTTGACATGTTTTTGTCAGTTCAGAAAACAGTATGAAGTCTTACAGAAAGTTACGAAGTATTATAAGTCCCTTTGAGCAGGAACTGCCTAACCTACCTCTACAGAACTGTTCTAATGCCCAGCACAGAGAAGGTGCTCAAAAATAAATCTCAAATGGAAATTCTGGCCCCATATCAATATGAGTTGTTATTGAGCTATAAAAAATAATTTAAAATTTGCCAGTATGTTACTATCTATTGCGCTTATCTGATTGCCCCTGGAATCTACAAGTGGAGTCTGGTGCTTAAAAGCACTTATCTCCTGAAGATATTTATAAGAAGAAAATGAAGGATGGGAACCAGGAGGCATAAGAGAAACACAAGTAAGATTTAGTCAAAGCCAAGGGCATTCTTTATGACATGAGAGCTAAGAGAGGCTCTGGGCTTTAGGAAGACAATTCTGATGGCCAGTTAAAGAATATATAGACTTTAGAGACAGAGCAGGGAGACTTGCTAAGGGCTATGACAATAATCCCTGTGTGAAATGATGAAAGGCTGAACTAATAAGCCAGTAGCAGTTAAAGAGCGACTGGGGAGAAGGATGCTAGTCTGCAAGCTATTCCTGAGATAGAATCAACAGGACTTGGCAACAAGAATGGAAGGAGAGTGGGCAGTTGACTAAGATCGTGATTTCAATGGCCTATAACTGGGCAATGGCGTTGGGAGAGCAGAGAGGATTATTTGGCTACTAAAATTGTAGCTAGCTGTGGTCTTATTGGTGTATGGTTCCTCCTATCATGTCCGTGGAGCCCTGGTGGCGCAGTGGTTAAGAGCTCAGCTGCTAACCAAAAGCTCGGCAGTTCAAATCCACCAGCCGCTTCTTAGAAACCCTATGGGGCAGTTCTACTCTGTCCTGTAGGGTTGTTATGAGTTGGAATCGACTCAGTGGCAACGGATTTTTTGGTTTATGTTGGTTAGGGATTCCTTGAGTGGTGTAAACAGTTAACACGCTTGGCTGCTAATCAAAAGGTTGAAAGTTCAAGTCCACTCAAAGTCATCTTGGAAGAAAGACCTGTGATCTGCTTCCAAAAAGTCAGAAATTGGAAACTCTGTGGAGCACAGTTTCATTCAGATGCACATGGGGTCGCCATGAGTCAGAATCAACTCCACGGCAACTGACTGGTTGATTATATTGGTTAGGATGCTTCTCCTGCAAGTAACAGAAAGTCCAAGTCTCAAATAACAGGAAGTCCAGAGAGAGGTCAAGCCTCAGGGCAGGTTGATTCAGCCACTCAGTGATGCCGTCAAGAAGCCAGGCTCTTTCGGGCTCTTCTCTCTGTCCTCTTCACTGTTGGCTCCATCCTCAGGTGGGTCACACGTGGCTGCAGCAGCAGTTCCAGGCAGGACACTCAGACTCAACAACAGCCAGAGGAAGAAGAGAGGCTATCTCGACCCTTTTTTTTTTTTTTTTTTTAAAGGAAGAAAGAAACATTTTTCTGGAGATTTTAACAGGCTTTCCTTCATTTCTCACTGGACCAAATTTGGTCAAATGCCCGTTCTTGGCGCAGCCACTGGCAGGAAGATAACACTTTCTTGGGGGACCATACCTAGGATTTGTTTTCGTGGAGTTTCATGGTGACATGGAGAAAAAGTGTGTACCTGGACCACAAAATCTTGCTTCTGTTAGGAAAGAGGAAAGGGTAGGAGGGAAAGCTGAGATGGATGCTAGATAAAGTTGAGACGGAAGTGTTCACCTCCATTGGCCTACAGCGGGGCCGGCGATGTGCCTTCTAGAAGCTTCCAGATAATTCTAAAGTATATGATTCATGAACCACGGCCCACATCATGCTGTATATATTTGTGTATATTTGCCCTAAGCAAGACTATCCTTGTTGTGTGCTGTCGAGTCGACTCTGACTCATGGCTACCCTATAGGACAGAGTAGAATGGTCCCACAGGGTTTCTTAGGTTGTAGTCTTTATGGGAGCAGATCACCAGGTCTTCTCTCCCACGGAACTGCTGGTGGGTTTGAACCGCCGACCTTTCAGTTAGCAGCTGAGGGCTTAACCACTGTGCCACTAGGGTTCCTTTAAGCAAGGCTAAAAATATATATATATTTGATATATATATATCAAACCCATTGCCGTAGAGTCGATTCGGACTCATAGCGACCCTATAGGACAGAGTAGAATTGCCCCGTAGGGTTTCCAAGGAGAGGCTGGTGGATTCGAACTGCCGACCTTTTGGTTAGCAGCCAGAGCTCTTAATCACTGTAGAAATTTCAGAAACCACAACAGCTTGAGGAGGGAACTGATTGAAGTCCTGGAAACTTCAGGTTATGAAGCTTATGTCAAACCAACTCTAAGGGGCATTTCAGTTTCTTAAAATGGACCTCTTCTCCCAGTTTCCGTCTTCCCATAATCTCATGTTGGCAATCATAAAGCTGTTTTCCCCTTCTCGTTTAAAACCAGGAGTAATCACAGAGCAAGCCTGGCTTCATTTACATGCCTGAGTTCTGCCTCCCGTCCAGTAAATTACTTAAATTACTATCCTGGCCACATGAAAATGAAGCCCCTTTATGACAATAATATTGGACATTGAAGCAAACACCAGTTTATTGTTTAATGATTTACAGGAAAATTCCTTTTGGTCCCCAAGGACAAGAGGGAGGAAATGCCCTTCAAGAGAGTATCAGGTTTCAGGAAGTTTTGTCAGACCCAAGGCGCTTCCCCAAGTCCCTGTGTGGTGCAAATGGTTAAGCACTTGGCTACTAACCAAAAGGTTGGCAGTTCAAACCCACCCAGAGGCGCCTCAGAAGAATGGCCTGGCAATCTGCTTCACAAAGTTCACAGTCATGAAAACCCTACGGAGCACAGTTCTACTCTGCAACACAGGGGGTCACCACGAGTTACAGTTGACTCCACGGCGTCTGGTACCAGTCAAGCACTTCCCCGGGCTGAGGTACAGCCCCCGTTGTCATCACACTTAGACACTGCTTTGAACTTACCTGTTCATTTGTTAGTCTAGATTTGGGGCGCGGTGAGGACAAGCAGCATGCTTTCTCACCTTCTGGCCTTTATAACAGGTTTGCTCTCTTCCCAGTTTTGCTCTTGCCTGAAACCCTCCCCACTTTCCCGTCACCTGACCATTTTCTAAAACCTCAGAGCACTCAGATTGGAGGTAACCTCCAAGAAGCGCCCCAGGCCTCCAAAGACTGATGAGTCTTACAGGCACTCAACACTTATCTCACTATATTGTAATTGCCTGGGTCCCTGTGGCCCTCTGAGACATTTAAATGTGGCCTGAATGTTAGTTAAATGGCCATAGCGTCTTCCTTCTCTCTATCCCTGTATCCCCCTTCATACCTGGTACCTCTGTCTCAGTCCCAAAGGGGACTGAGACAGTAGGTCAGAGAGAACCCAGAAGGTGGAACTTTTAACACGTGTCCCTCGTGACCATACAATCAGGCAAATCTGGGCAGCAGTGACTGAGACCTGACTTCTGGGATTCACTTCCATGCTGAAAACTCTCCTAAATGTCACTGAATAATTTGGAAATACCACATTATTTTCTCATTTCAACCTCTCAAAAAGACTATATTAACTCAGTATTTTTTTTTAAAAAAAAAAAAAGATGTATATAAATAACAAATTATACATGTGGATCAAGATGTAACCATAGGATTTTCATAACAACATTCTCTACAATAAACACTGAAATCAACCTAAATGCCCGATAGGGAACTGGTTAAATATTGTACATTTTAAGCACACAGTGGAATTTTAAGCAGCCATTAAAATTGATGAGGTATTTCTAACTTTGTTGACCCAGAAAGAGGACAATGGCATAATGTAGAGTAAAAAAGTAGGTTACAGAACAAGAGAACATGAACAATGTGATCTCATTTACATAGAACGGTGAGTGTGCGTGTGCATGAGTGTGTGGCAGTGTGTATGAATGTGCATTAGTGTGAGTGTGTAAGTATGTGTGTATATGTGTGTGACTGTATGTGTGAGTGTGTGAGTGTGTGTCTGTGTTAGTGTATGTGCATGAGTGTGTGTGACCATGTGTGTATGTGTGAGTGTGTGGGTGTGAGCATGTTAGTGTGTGTGCATGAGTGTGTGATTAGTGTATATGAGTGTGTGTGTGCATAAGCACATGTGTGATAATGTGTGTGTTAGTTGTGAGTGTGTATGAGAGTGTGTGAGTCTGTGTGACAGTGTGTGAATGTGGGCGTGTGGGAGTGTATGAGAGTGTGTGAGTGTATGTGAGTATGTGTGTGCATGAACATGTGTGTAAGTGTGTGTGTGAGCATGTATGAGAATGTGTGTGTGCGCATGAGTGTATGTGACAGTATGTGTATTTGTTAATGTGTGAGTGTGTATGTAAGTTTGAGCATATGTGTGTGTATGAGTGTGTGAGTGTATGAGTGTGTGTGCATGAGTGTGTATGACAGTGTGTGTGTATGTGTGTGTGTGCGTGTGTGTGTATGTGTTGGGGTGTGTGTGCATGTGCGTGTGTGTGTGCATGTGCGTGTGTGTACCTGTGTGTGTGTGTGCGCACCTGTGTGTGTGTGTGTGTGTGCATGTGTGTGTGCGTGTGCACCTGTGTGTGTGCGTGTGTGTGCATGTGCGTGTGTGCGCGCGTGTGCGTGTGTGTGTGCACCTGCGTGTGTGTGTGTGTGTGTGTGTGTGTGTGTGTGTGTAGCGCTATCCAGAAGAATAGTACCCAAATGTTAACAGTGGTTATCTCTGGGTGATGGGGTTTGAAAAGTTTGTCCTCCCTGTGTAAGCGTCTCAGTGCCGCGTGAGTTCCGTCTTTATAATGAGCATACATGATTTTTACAGTAAGGTAGTTGTTTCCCCCTTTTTGTGACTTTCAAGAAAAGCCTTCAGCAGGGGCAGGAGTCACAAAGAAACCTCCCCACTTCTTGCCTTCATGATGAGAAAAGAGAAAAGGGTCATGAGCTGACTGACTATATATAAGCTTTGTTTCCTTTTTTAAGCTTTTCTTCCCTGCAGCCTAGAATCACTCCTGCTGCTCAAAAGAATCTGCAACTACAGGCACCTTCTTGAGCCCCGGGGGGGTATTTGCCCCAATTTTCCACTTCCCAAAGCCCTCTTTGCCCACACGGAGCACGAATTTTCAACGGCTTCTAGAAACTTCTAGGAGACTCTGGGGTAGGCTAAGCAATCCCCCCAATGAATAGTACGCAAGAAAAAACGGTCCTCTCCCCTCACCTCCCAGACTCCTTTAAACAGCTCCAAATACCACCTGTTCACCTGCACGCATACAGAAATTCTAACTCAGAGCCATCTTTTTCCCTTAGTCTCCCCTAATCTGGGGGTCTTCCAGAAGGATGCAGCCCAAAGTCACTTCTAACCCTTTAAGCACAACAGGAAAATAATAGATCATAAGAGAAAAGGATAAAAAAATGTGTCCAGAGACATTTTGGGACTGGAGCCCTTGGCACTGTTTGGAAAACGCTTGTTTGTGCTTCATGGAATTCTGCCGACAGTTCCAACAGGTTTGTCCTTAAAATGCTAAGTCAGCATGGCCAGGAAAACATGCACGCACTTCAAGGACAATGAATAAATAGGATCTGAAGAGGTGAGCCCTGTTCTGGAGGAAAATGTCAAAGGCCCAGGGTGAAATCACTTAGACAGGTGCAAGTGAATGGCCTGGCCCTGACTTCGGCAAAGTTTTAGTCTTTGAAGGTTAAAGGGCATGTGGGAAGGATAATTTTATGGGCCAAAGGTACCAGCAATCCTTGATCAACTACTTTGCCCCACCGCTTCATCCAGACCATCAGCAAAACCTCTTACTCTGCCTCTGAAATATATTCCAAGCCCACTGTATCAGCCGGGACTTGTCTCAGTTTCTTAAATCCGCTATAACAGAAATACCACAAGCAGATGGCTTTAATGAACAGAAATTTAGTGTCTCACAGTTTAGGAGGCTACAAGTCCAAATTCAAGGCATTCAGCCCTAGGGGAAGGCTTTCTCTGTCAGCTCCGGAGGAAGGTCTTACCTCTTTTCAGCTTCTGTTCCTCGGTTCCTTGGCAATCTTCATGAGGAGTGGTACCTATCTTCCCCCGTCTGTGCTTCCTTCTCTGTGTCTAATCTGCTCTTTTTATATCTCAAAAGTGGTTGGCTTAAAACACACCTTACACTGATCGATCTCATTAACATAACGAAGAAAACCCTATTCCCAAATGGGATTCTATTCTATTCTATTGTTGTTAGGTGCTGTCAAGTCAATTCCGATTCCTGGCAACCCTATGGGACAGAGTAGAGCTACACCATGGGGTTTCCTAGGCTGCAATCTTTACGAGAGCAGATTACCAGGTTTTCTCCCTTGGAACCACTGGGTGGGATTGAACTGCTGAACTTTCAGCTAGCAGCGAGCACTTAACCATTGCCCCATCAAGGCTCCTTCCACAGGAATAGGGGTTAGGATTTACAACATATAGTTTTGGGGGACACAATTCAATCTATAACAGAACTCGACCAAAGAAGCAGAACCTATAGAAGATACAGTCGATTCCTGCTATTTGTGATAGTTAGTTCTATTAAAGTCATCGTGAACACTGAATTAGCTAACACTGAACCACCACTCCTAGGGGAAATAACAGGGTTAGGTTCCTGCCTCTGGTCACAACATTTCGTCACCAGTCTTCTCTTACGTGTGTTTGTTTAAAAACACTTTGTTCTATGTGTATTTCTGTTTGCTATTGTTTTTGTTAGCTACTGCCCAACTGACCCCCGACTCATGGTGACCCCATGCAAAAGGGAACAAAGTGCTGCCCAGTCCCGCACCATCCCCGTGACCAGTTGCAGATCGGACGGTGTTCCATAGAGTTTTCGTTGGCTAATTGTCAGAAGCAGATTGCCAGACCTTTCTTCCTTGTCTGTTTTAGTCTAGAAGTACCATAGAAACCTGTCCACCATGGATGACCCTGCTGGTATTTGAAATATCAGTGGCAAAGCTTTCAGCGTCATAGCAACTCGCAAGATACCACAATATGACAAACTGCCAGACAGGGGGTGGGAAATAGGATTAGGCAGGCAGAGATGTGGCTTCAACGAGTGAGCCAAGCAGGGGGGCCAGCGTCTGCTAAACTTTGGAGGTGGCTGCTCGTAAGTAGAATTTGGGTTATAGGGATACCTTTTGTTGTTGTTGATAATTTGCCTTGGAGTTTTAGAGATTTCCTCATTACCATTTCTTCGTCTTTGATGGCAGAAATTTCTAACTTATTTTGAAGCTTCTCAGCTTATTGGTCCCCATCTTCTCCTTTAAGCAGCCAAATGACCCGTGAAGAAACCCATGCAGGTCCAGCCCAGCTGCTGTTCAAACAAACATTTTATGGAAGCAATCTGCAAAGAGACCCAGCCACAGAGCTCTCCTGAAATCTGCAGTTTTGTGTGTTGTTTGCATTACTAAACTCTGCATCCCACTTCTGCAGCATAAGCGGTTTTCCTTGCTTTCAACTGTGCTGAAAATGGTGTGCTTTAAAGTGCTTAGTGATATGGGCTGCTTCAACCTAGCCTCTCCAGCCCTCCCGCCAAGTTCGCTTAATGTGACACATCATAGCGAAACCTTCTCAAAGGGCACAGCAGCGCTCGCCCAGGGAGCTTCCTGGAGAAGTCGCTGGGTTCCTGACCCACAAATAACCAGTTTAAATAGCCAGGGGGTGGGGTTTACACCAGGGCCTGTGCTAATTGAATTTCCAACTCTTGTTTGATTTGATCTGGTTTTTACTCAGAGAGCCGTTACAAAAGAGGCAAATCCGAGTAATGATGAATGGAAGGAGAAGGAAGTTCAGTTTGCAGCAGGTACACAGGCAGAAATCAAGTCCCAGTTCTCGAGAAAAATACTCCAATCCCAACTGCCAGAGCAAGGGGATCCACCTCATCCTCATGTACCACCCCAATAAAAAAAGGAAGTGAAGGAGGGGCTCAGGGCTGCCATTTGGGGTCCAGATAACAAGACACAGATCAGGCAGCAGAGAAGCCGTGATGCTGAGTAGATCTGAAGAAGCTGTAGACGGGAGGAAGTATTTAGCACAGGCGTTAGAGTGAGATGAATCTGAGTTCAATTCTTGGATCCACTTCTTCCCTCAGTTTCCTCTTCTGTAAAATAGGTAGCATCATCTACCTTGCATAGTTGTTGTGAGGATTAAGAGATAATGTGTGTTGTGATGATGATGATGATGATGCCACCAGGCACGGTTCTAGAAACTGTACGTATATAACTCATTTAACCCTCACAACAACCTTATGAAGAAGATACAGTTAATATCCCCATTTTGCAGTTAAGAAAAGTTAACATAGTATTCAAGCGCTTGTCCAAGACCACATAAGGAGTGTGCTCGGATTCAAATGCATGTGGTCTGGCTCCAGAGTCTGTGTCTTTAGTTGGATGGTTGGTTGGATGGATGGATGGATGGATGGATGGATGGATGGACAGATAGAGGGATAGATGGACAGACGGACGCCATTGAGTTGACTAAGACTCATGGTGACCCTATTACAGAAGAATAAAATGTTGCCCAGTTCTGCATCATCCTCACGATCACCAGCATGTTCCAGTCCATCATTTTGACTGTTGTGCTAATCCATCTCACCAAGGGTCTCTCTCTCCCTCGCTGGTCCCCTACTTCACCAAATATGATGTCCTCCTCCACTGACTGATCCCTCCTGATGACATGCCCAACGCAAGCGAGTCGGACAATGTTCTGACATTCTATTGTGATCCCATAAATTTTTCACTGGCTAATTTTCGAAAGTAGATGACCAGGCCTTCCTTACAAGTCTGTCTCAATCTGGAAGCTCCACTGAAACTTGTCCACCATAGGTGATCCTGCTGGTATTTGAAAGAACTGTGACGTAGCTTCCAGCATCACAGCAACATGTAAGCCACCACAGCACGACAAACTGACAGGCAGGTGCCGGTTAGTTGTCTAGTATATAGTAAATGTCCAGATTAATGGAAGCTGTTTTTGGTGTTAGGTCATAGGGAGGTTAATAGTCAGTCGTAAGTAAAGCACTATGCTAAATGCTTTACAGACAACTAATCTTGTCCTCACAATACCCTTGTCAGGGGATGATTGTTAGCTCCATTTTGCAGGTGAGGAAACAGGTTTCCAAAAATGAGCACTAACCATTGTGAAGGACTACCTTTCTAGGAGAAGGCTGTTCTTTCTCTTGAGAGTGAATGATTTGGGGTCAGATAAGCCTGTAGGCAAATCCAATTTGTACCCCATCACACAACTATTAGGGGAGAAACTTAATTTCTCTGAGCCAATCTGTAAAATGAGAATCCTAAAACCCACCTCTCAAGACTGTCTTGTAAGGCGTGTGCCTGGTACATACGCAGTTACCCAGTTGCCATCGAGTCAACTCCAACTCATGGTGACCCATGTATATCAGCAGAGCTGTGCTCCACGGGTTTTCAATAGCTGATTCTTCAGAAGTGCATCAGCCTCGCACATAATACACATTTAATAACAGCCTTGGTGACGCAGTGTTTAAGAGCTCGGCTGCTAATCAAAAGGTCAGCAGTTCGCATCCACCAGCCACTCCTTGGAAACCCTATGGGGCAGTTCTACTCTGTCCTCTAGGGTCACTATGAGTTGGAATCGACTAGACAGCAACAGGGTTTTTTGTTTTGTTTTGTTTTAATAACAGATAGTCCGTATTATGAATTCCAGGCTGTTTCTTTATAGTCCCATCTGGTTTTGACCAAAAATGATACCAGCCTACCATTTTACCTTCTGTTATGGATTGATAAGTGTCCCCAAAAAATCTGTGTCGTAAATCCTAACCCCTATACCTGTGGTTATAATCCCATGTGGGAACAAGTTTTCTTTGTTACGATAATCAGACAGTATTAGTGCAGGGCATGTCTTAAATCAATCTTCTTGAGATATAAAAGAGCAGAGGAGGCATTGAGAAGCACAAGGAGAGATGGGGGAAGATTGATCCCATGCCACTTGAAGATCACCAGGGAGTCAAGGAACAAGGACCTTCCTCCAGAGCTGACAGAGATAGAAAGCCTTCCCAGAGAGCTGGTGCCCTGAATTTGGACTTCTAGCCTCTCAGACTGTGAGAGAATAAATTTCTGTTTGTTAAACCACTTGCTTATGGTATTTCTGTTAAAGCAGCACTAGATAACTAAGACACCTTCTCTAAAACTGACGGTAGTGCCTTTTGATATGCTGTCTTTGCAAACATAAAATTCTTGCCCAAAGAATGAAGATTTGCAAGCTCCAGGGACTTGCAAGCAAATGTGCTGCAGGCTCTTGTGCCAATTCTAAAAGCCTCTTTCAAGGGATGACACTAGTGGGTAATACATAGATAGAGTCCCAAGTGAGGCTTTGAAGAGATCAATATTTGCAGGAAGCTTCAGTTCTGCTGAGTACCCTTGCAGTTTTTTGTTTCGTTTTGTTTTGATTTTTAAATAACACCAGAAAAGTGCCATTGTGTTGTAGTCTTATGTTTCAGTCAGGATGGGCCAGGTACAGTGCAGTAACAAACAACCCCCAAAATCTCAGTGACTTAACATAACAAAAGTTTGTTTCTCACCCATGCTACATGTCCAATGCAGGTCATGAGAGAGGGAGGTGCCTGCTCATCATAGTTACCAAGAGGCTCAGGCCAAAGAAGGCTTCATCTTGAAATGGTTGGCACCATCACTACAGCCACGGGAAGGGATGTGTGGATCCACTACAAGCTCACAAACCCTCTGCCCAGACACACTTTACTTTTGTTTGCTTGTCCTTGGCCAAAGCAAGTCAGATGACTATACTTAACTTTCACAGGGCAGTCATTAAAACGTGGTTCAGTCTGTTTTGATCAAAGATTCCGTAGCAGATACCTGATCAAAAGGGGAAAAATGCAGAACAGAGTTTCAAATTCTCATGGAATCTAGACTTTCTGGAGCCATGGTGGCTAAATGAATCCCCAAACTATTGCCCTGATATATTTTTTAAACCTTAAGCCAAAAAATCCCCTGAATATAGACACATCCAAACTCCCTGAGGGACTGAATTGCTGGGCAGAGGGCTGTGGTGACCATGGTCTCGGGGAACATCTAGCTCAAGTGGCATAACACAGTTTATAAAGACAATGTTCTACATTCTACCTTGGTGAGCAGTGTCTGGGGTCTTAAAAGCCTGTGAGCAGCCATCTAAGATACTCCACTG
>NW_004443960.1:13141976-13220347 GCF_000243295.1 Trichechus manatus latirostris
AAAAAGGTTGAGAAGTTAGAGGGTTGACATGTTGTGGGGTTGTTAACCAATGTCATAAAACAATATGTGTACTACTGTTCCATGAGAAACTATTTCTTCTGTAAGCCTTCACCTGAAGTACAATTAAAAAAAAAAAAATCCCCTGAAGTCTTCTTTAAACCCAACAATAGTTTAGCTTAATTAGTAAAGAATGTCTGCCTTGAGCATTGCGCTCTTTTAAGAACTATGTATCTGGGATCAGGAGCCCTGGTGGCATAGTGGTTAAGAGCTCAGCTGCTAACCAAAATGTTGGCAGTTTTAATCCACCAGCCACTCCTTGGAAATCCTGTAGGGCAGTTTTACTCTGTCCTATAGGGTTGCTATGGGTAGGAATGAACTGGATGGCAATGGGTTTTTTTGCTTGTTTGTTTTTTTAATATGGGATCAAATTGACAACAGCAACTTGAAAGATTAGATAGGAAGCTTGGGGGCATTGAGTTTATCTTAAGGAGCAAGGAACAACTCAGAAAAGGAGGGTGAAATGGTTGTACAACTTGGAGAATGTAATCAGTGTCACTGAATTGTACGTGTAGAAACTGGTATCTGGTCTGCTGTGTATATTTTCAACAACAAAAAATAAAATAAAATAAATTATTTTTTAAATGTGGTTCAGTCACACAAAGGTTAAAATTATACACAGTAGTTAAAAATAATAAACTAGATTTCTATGATCACGTGGCGTGATCTCAAAAACATGTTGAGTGAAAAAAGCAAGTTGCAGAACCATACACACACAATTATTTAAAATCCATTAAATTATATATCATTGAGTACTAGTCACACATTTAAAAACATAGAGTAGAAACATTTACACCAAATTCATCAAAGGGATTGCCTCTGATGAGTGAAGAGGAAAGAAGGGGTGTCCTAGTTTGCATTCTTCTAAAAACAGAGCCTGAATACTTGTACACCAATGTTTATTACAGCACTGTTCACAATAGCTGAAAGGTGGAAACAATCCAAGCATCCATCAACAGATGCATGGATAAACAAAATGTGGTCTATCCATGCAATGTCATGTTACTCACATGCTACAACATGGAAGAACCTTAAAAGCAGTATGCTGAGTGAAATAAGTCAGACACAACAGGACAAGTACTGTATGGTCCCACTTACATGAAGTATCTAGACTAGGCAAACACATAGAGAACAGAGTTTATTAGTGGTTACTCAGGGTAGGTAGGAGGGGCAAAGGAGGATAACTGCTTAAGGGGTACTGAGTTTCTGCTTAGTGTAATGAAAAGCATTTGGAAATGGATAGTGGTGATGGTTGCACAATATGGTGAATATAATTAATGTCACTGAATTGCACACCTGAAAAAAGGTTGAAATGGCAAAAGTTTTGTTATATATATTTTGCCACAATAAAAATAATAATACCAGAGCCCGAGGCAAGGAGTTGAGTGCAGATAGTGTATTAGGGTTGTCTTAGGCTGGGTTTTCTAGAGAAACAAAACCAGTAAAGCGTATAAATATATATAGAGAGATTTACATAAAGGAAATGGCTCATGCAGTTTTAGAGGCTGGAACATCCCAAGTCCCTGGGTCAGGATGGAGGCTTCTCCTAATTTACATAGCTGCAACAGCTGGCGAACCCAAGATCGGCAGGTCAGAGAGCAGGGCTCTTGCTCACAGTCTGTGAAGACTGACAAATCCCAAGATTGGCAGGCAAGACCTCAGGTAAGCTGCTAGCTCAAGTCCCAAGAACGGGAGGTCAGACAAACAGGAGCCAGCTGCAGGATCCAGCATGAACAAAAAGCCCATGAGCCTTGCCAGAATGTGTACTTATATTCGATGCAGGCCACATGCCCAAGGAAACTCCCTTTTAACTAATTGGCTACTCACAGCAGATCCCATCATGGAGGTGACCACATTGTATCAAGTCTCATCATGGAAGTGATCACAACATTACATGACTGCCAAACCACTGAGAATCGTGGCCCAGTCAAGTTGACACACACCTTTAACCATTAAAGGATGGTGATTACAGGAAGCATGTGTGAAGATGGGGGAAAGAGAAACTGGAAGAAAAGCAAAGCCAATAAATGGTGTCTTAATCTGAGTGAACTACTGGGGTTCAGTCGCATTGGGGACCCTCTAAAGAGCCACATAGAAACACAATTCAGAATTGTTCCTCCAAGGAAAAAGGAATCTGGAATGTTTATTTTCCAACTCCCATGAATCATTGACTTAAGGGTTGGTCTTGCAGCATTCTATCTCTGGCCCTTCTAGATTGCTCTGTGGACAGGTTGAGCATGTTCTGTTGCCACTGGAGGAAGTTCTTGGGC
This sequence comes from Trichechus manatus latirostris, assembly GCF_000243295.1. NCBI lineage: Eukaryota > Metazoa > Chordata > Mammalia > Sirenia > Trichechidae > Trichechus > Trichechus manatus. The sequence continues at coordinate 13,144,304 of NW_004443960.1, forward strand.
AGAGAAGCTTAAAGCTGTGGGCTGTTGAGGTGGCAAGCCGTCAGCACGCACGAGGGCTGTCCACCATTGTTACAAGAAGACTGAGAGATTGGCCAAGAGGACATGGTGTGGTACATCAATCATATCTGCTTGGGAATAACTTTATCAGCAATGTTTTATTTTTTTTAAATATCTGAAGTAAGTGTGATAAAATGTTAGTATTTGTTAATTCTATGCAATGGGTGCATGGGTGGCTATTATACTGTATTATATTATATTATTAGACTATACTATATTATATTATTATGTTCCTCTATTCTCTATTCCTTTCTGTATTTTGAAAACTTGTCAAATAAAAATTTATGGTCTTCAAGCATGCAATGGAGCCTGTTACTTGAATAAAGCTGCTACTTTTTTTCAGGAAAGTTACTTTCTTGATTTTTCCCTGGCAATCAATGTTTTACTCTACTTCATCTCTCAGCAAATTCCAACCTCAACTGCATCATTCATTCCCTCTGTCAGCAAGTTCCCTGAGAGAGCTTTTGCAAAGCTTCTTTGCCGCATTTGAAGTGACAGGCAGATCCAACTTTGGGCCAGATCCAAGAAGTCACACTCCAGGAGGCAGGAACAAGGATAAAATCAAGTTGTTATCCATTGTCAGCTTGTCCTTCACTCTGGACTAAAGAGACATTGGAGATCTGAGCTTTTTCCTTTGGTTTTAAATAGGAAAATGATCTCTTCTAGTGCCTTAATCATAGAACAAGAAGTAAAGGAGAGTAAAAGAAAAAGAGAGGGTGTCCCCCCCATAAAAAAATGTACTGAAGCATCAGTTCAGCCTATATCAAATTCAAGTCCCATGAAGTTTACCAACGTTTACAGTACAACTGTTTCTCTCTACTAGAGTTTGTACTTAACCAATTCTTCCCTCCATTGGTAGGTCTATTGTCCCATGTCCTATGGGAATAGTGAGCCTCATTCAATACTCTCCACTATCCCCTTACATCAAGAGAGTGCCTACTGTGTGCCAAGATTCTAGCAATATTAAAATAAGCATTATACAGGGATCTTGCCATTAAATAATTTACAACCATCCCTACTTATACATTATCTCTAGCTCCTTCCCCAAGTTGCTATCTGTGGCCACCAGGGTGATCCCATAACAAAGACCTGGCCAACCAGTACAACTTCTCTCTGGCCACAGGGATTGATTCATAAATGGTCATTTGTCCAAAGCTAATCTAATGAGGGCTCCTCCATGCCCAAACTCATGGTAGAACTTGCATTGCTCTGCGGTTACTAAGATAGTAGGATGGAAGCCTGAGCTCCTGTGGGCTTCACATGGAGACAGCCTGCCTGAGAATAAAGCCTACGTGGAAGGAAGAGGTGGAGAGAGAGAAAGAGGAGCAGAGTTCAGGTGACACCATTTGAGCCCCTAGATCCAGCTGCTCCTGATAGCAAACCACAGATCCCCTGGACTTACCAGTTACAGGAACCAAGACATCCCACATACACACTTTATTTTTTTTCAAATTAAGCCAACTTGAGTTGTGTTTCTAATAGGAGGGTGAAGGGATAAATAAGAACTCAAGTCATGAAGGACTGGATCAGCACATTGCAGACCAAGGATCGGCCAAAAGCTTGGTACAGTTGTAGTTTTGGATGAGAAATAAATAAACCTCGAGAGGCAGTAAGAAAAATAAATCATGAGGTCAGTTAATATAGTTGAAATAAACTATTTTGAAACAGTTAACATAGTTGAAATAAATGTGTACATTTTTAAAATTCTATATTTCAAAATTTTCTATAATCAAGCAAAATTGATGAAGTTCTTCTAGCTATGAGATGCTTGTAAGACAGCGACTCATAGCCTAGAATTTCCCCCTCTCCTCTCTCTCTCTTTTTTTTTTTTTTTTTGCTTTTGATTTTTGTTCTGGCTGTTACTGTTTTTTTAAGAAAATCCTTACCCAAAAGCCTCCAGGCTCCTAAGAGAGCACTGAGGAGGGAATGTGGAAAACTCAAAGAAATTGGAAATCCTCCGGTCATCCCTGTGTCTCTTGGAAGCTTTCATGGATAAGAGCAGAGTGGCCCAAAGAGAAAACCAGTCCCTCAGGCACCTGCTCTGTTAGGACTGGATAGCGCCGCTCAAAAAACATGTGTTGGAATCCCACCTCCTATACCTGTGGATGTAATTCCATTTAGGAATAAGATCATATCAGTGTAGGGTGCGTCTTAAATCTAATCACTTTCTAGATACAGGTATTCCTCTGCTTTTCAAAAATTCACTTTATGCCGCTTCGCTTTTACGAAAGACCGACGTGGGTACCTGTTTTCACTAACCGAAAGAAATCCAAAATGGATTAGCGAAAAGCGGAAATAGAGTTCAACGTTTGTTTTGCAACGAGCCTTTTGAAGAGGCAGCATGTACCCGAGGAGCGAGAGTGATGCCGCCGAGCTCCTCCCCTGGGAACTACACTCGGCATCCAGTCGCCATCGCTCTGAACTGTGTCTGTGAGCGTCTGTGCTTTATCTCAATTTATTATGTGCATCCATTAGCAACGACATGTCCTAAGGTATCAGAAAAGCCAAAGAGAGCTCGTTAACGGTTTGGTGTGTTTTTTTTAACATTTTATTGTGCTTTAGGTGAAAGTTTACAGAACAAATTAGTGTATCACTCCAAGTTGATACACAAATTGTTTTGTGACATCGGTTGCAATCCCCACAATGTATATCAGCACTCTCCCCCTTTCCACCTCAACTTCCCTGTTACCATGCGTCCGATTTTCCTGCCTCTTCTTGCCTTCTCATCTTTGCTTTTGGGCAGATGTTGCCCATTTGGTCTTGTATAATTTGATTGATCTAAGGAGCACGTTCCTCACGGGTATTATTGTTTGTTTTATACACCTGTCTAATCTTTCGATGAAAGGTGGACTTTGGGAGTGGCTTCGGTTCTGAGTTAGAAGGGTGTCCAAGGGCCATAGTCTTGGGGGTTCCTCCAGTCTCTGTCAGACCAGTAGGTCTAGTCCTTTTTGTGAATTTGAATTTTGTTCTACATTTTTCTCCCTCCCTGAGCAGGACCCTCTCTTGTGATACAGGTCGGAGCGGGTGGGGGTGGTAGCCGGGCACCAACTAGTTCTTCTGGGTTCAGGCTGGTAGAGGCTGTGGTGATTGTGGTCCGTTAGTCCTTCAGACTAATTGTTCCTGTATCTTTGGTTTTCTTCATTCTCTTTTGCTCCAAACAGGACAGGACCAATAGACGTATCTTAAATGGCCACTCGCAAGCTTTTAAGACCCCACACACTACTCACCAAAGTAGAAGGTAGAACATTTTCTTTATAAACTATGTTATGCCAGTTGACCTAGATGTACCCCAAGACCATGGTCCCTAGCCCTCAGTCCCAGTAACTCGGTCCCCCAAGGTGTTTGGTTGTGTCAAGAAAGCTTCTAGAACTGTGCTCACTTTGTGCTCTATTATGTGTATGAACATATATGCTGCACATGCAGATATGTGTGGGAAAATATCCACAGCCTAACCTGTATATGCACCTGGGTATACTCCCATAGTCCCTCCTTTCCCTATTCAGCATACGTATCTACTTATGTATCTGTTTGTAAATTATTGTTTTTACTGTTATTGTAGGGTTGTGTATGTTATATTATTTACTGTGGTTGCCTTTTCTTCCCCCCTTGCCTTCCTCTTGGTGTCCTCCTTTGCCTTGGTCAAGTTGGGCTGACTTCCCATATACTGTATATTGCCGTTCCCTTCACCAGACTTAACACTTGTCTATTATCTAGTTAGTGACTTCCCCTCCCCACCCCTTTCCTCCCTGGTAACCATCAAAGATTGTTTATTTTTGTGTGTAAACCATTTCTTGCATTTGTATAATAGTGGTCTCATACGATGTTTGTCCTTTTGTGATGACTGACTTATTTCACTCGGTATAATGCCCTCCAGGTTCATCCACGCTGTGAGATGTTTCTGTTCTTTATCGTTGAGTAGCATTGCATTGTGATAAGCATAATTCGCTTATCCATTCATCTGTTGATGGGCACATAGGTTGTTTCCATCTTTTTGCTATTGTGAATAATGCTGCAGTGAATATGGGTGTGCATATGTCTATTCATGTGATGGCTCTTATTTCTCTAGGATATATTCCTAGGAGTGGGATTCCTGGATCATATGGTATTTCTATTTCTAGCTTTTTAAGGAAGCTCCATATCGTTTTCCAAGGTGGTCGTACATTTTACATCCCCATCAGCAGTATGAGAGTTCCAATCTCCCCACACCCTTGCCAGCATTTATTGTTTTATGAATTTTTGATCAATGCCTATCTTGCAGGAGTGAGCGTTTATGTTATTTGGTATGATTTGGTGTGTTTTTGGGTCTGGGAATGCTCAAAAAAATTTCCCATATACAGTAATGGTAATTGTTTCTTCGCTTCATGCCATTTTGGCTAACGAAAGGTTTCATAGCAATGCTCTTTCAGATATCGGGGGAAACCTGTATAAAAAGAGCGAATTAGGCACAGAGACAAGTAAGCACAAATGTGGGGAAGAGACGCCACATAGAGATTGCCGAGGAACTGAGGAACGCTGGAGCTAGAGAAACTAAGACAAGGATTTTCCCCCAGAGTGGACAGACAGAGAGCCTTCCGCTAGAGCCGGTGCCTTGAATTCAGACTACTAGCCGAAAGCTTGGCAGTTCAAACCCACTCAGAGGTGCCTCTAAAGACAGGCCTGGCAATCTGCTTCCGAAAGGGCACAGCCTCCGGAGCACAATTCTACTCTGCACACATGGGGTCGCTATGAGTCGGAATTGACTGGATGGCAACTAACAACAGCAAACCAGGAGGAAAAAAAAAAATCTGTTCTTTAAAGCCACCCACCTGTGGCATTTCTGTTATAACAGCGCTAGGTAACTAAGACGGCCCTCCTCTCTACAACTCAAATGTTGTTGTTCGTTGCTGTCTAGTTGATTCCAATGCATGGCAACCCCACGTGTGCAGAGTAGAATGACCCCATAGAGTTTTCAGGGCTGTGACCTCGAGGAGGTGCATCTGGGTGGGTTTGAACCACCAACCTTTCTGTTAGCAGTCAAATGCTTAACCATCTGTGCCACCCAGGGAATCTTCAACTCGGATAAGACTGAAGAATCCCAGGCATTAAGTCCATAAACTACTGCACCAGCCCCCTGCTGGATGTCCCCTAGTTCTGCAGGATCCCCAGTGTCTGAACTGGGGGATGTTGACTTGGACAGAGACAGGAAGCGGCTCTCATTTGTTAAAATTGTCAGGGACTGACCTTCGAGGGCAATTGGGCTCTCAGTGAAACAAGGTATCAGATAATAATCAATTAGGAGGAAAGAGATGCAATCAAAGGAAACGGGCTGGGCAATCGCCTCTCTGCTTCTGGAATCTTTCCTGTGACCACAGGCAAATAAGAGGGAACCTACCTGAGTCCAGAGAACAGGATCTGTAGGAGCCACAGTCCCAAAGAAATCCACACTGCAGCGTGTTAATACCAAAGTGTATAAATAAATGGAATTAAGAGCTGAAGCAAGCCAGGTGGGCAAGCTTTTCTGTTCGTTACCCAGCCTGCTTCTCCCCCGCTCCCCCTCAGCCATGAACATCAGTCTTCCGTGCTGGATTCAGGCAACATCCTTGGAAAATCCAATAATATTTATGCATTTGGAATAAAATTACTGAATCTCGTTAGCATAAAGATGTAAAGCAAATATGGATGAGAGAGTGGCTTTCTGCTGGTACGGTCGCTGGAGGAGCCCTCACCCCAAGCCGACCCAGTTTTCCAATGCAGGTGTCGGAGCGCCATCTTGTGGTCATGAATAACAAGGACGCTGCTCCCAAGCTGAGTGGTACAAACAGCTACAACACTTGGCCGCTAACCAAAAGGTTGGTGGTTTGAGTCCCCCCCAGAGGCACCTCAGAAGAGAGAGCTGGCCATCTACTTCCAAAAACTCAGCCATTGAAAACCCTGTGGAGCACAGTTCTACTCTGACACACATGGGGTCGCCATGAGAGTCAACTCCATGGCAACCAGTTGGTTTGGCTCCCAAGCTAGGAGCATCATAGGTTTCTAAACCTGGCCTGCCCTAAGGAGTCCGGAAATGGGACTGGTGTCTGTCCCCTCACACATCATTTGTGAGAGGACAGGAGCAGCTACAGCCTGGGTACACCTCTCTGCCCTCCAGGAGGAGAAAAGAAGCAAGGTCTTCGATCTATATTTTGTCTTGTTTTGGTTGAGCTCTATCTCGACAAATCCCGCGGCAGCTCCCTGAACCCAAACCCCAGTGGCTCATCTGTCTTGTTCTCAGCTGCAGGCAAGGTTGGATTGCTCAGAAAATCCTTTGTAAAGCTGTGTTCAGGGAGGGTAGTCAGTGATTTTGACCAAGAAGCCAAGGGATTTTTTTCCAAATAGAGCTTTGTGGGTTAAGCTTTAGCAGGGCCGGCACTGCTCCCGAGGAACTCTGGTGGCGCAGTTGTTAAAGCACTCGGCTGCTAACTGAAAGGTCAGCAGTTCCAACCCACCAGCCGCTCTGCGGGAGAAAGATGTGGCAGCCTGCTTCCTTAAAGATTACAGTCTTGGAAACCCTATGGGGCAGTTCCACTTTGTCCTATAGGGTCGCTGTGAGTTGGAATGGACTGGACAGCAGTGGGTTTTGGTTTGGACCCCTCTCTGTGTAACTGTGGCCTCCCCAGAGTAGTGGAGAAGGCACAGTGAACACAGAGATGTGTGTGGTGTGCAGAATCTCAAGGAACTTTCCTGCCGTGTGGGGCCTGTCACATTCCAGGGCTGAGTATTCCCAGGTCACATAAAAATGTCGCAGAGCCCCAGACCTTTACCCCTTTGCAACATGGTCCCAAATCTGCCCCACGTTCTGGCCTCTCCTGTCACTGTGTCATTGAATATAAGCGGCAGATGGTATCATCAGGAGAGCTGGCAAGACGAGCACCTACCTCAGAAGGTTTGTTATAGGATCAAGTAAGTTGGTACAGGTTAAGTGCTTGGAACCCTGCCTGGCACATAGTAAGAACTATGTGTTGGCTGGTGCCATTTGGGAGTCCCTGGGTGGCGCAAACAATTAACCCGTGCGGCTGCTAACTGAAAGGTTGGAGGTTCAAGTCCACCCACAGGCACCTCAGAAGAAAGACCTGGTGATCTACTTCCAAAAAATCAACCATTAAAAACGCTGTGGGGCACAGTTCTACTCTGACACACATGGGATCGCCATGAGTTGGAGTTGACTTGATGGCAACTGATTTTTTTTTTAATTTTTTAAATACTTGAGAAGTATATTTGAAAACATGGAAAACTTTTCATATTATGTTAAGTGAAAAAGCATGATAAAATTCATATTACAAGTGTTTAGGGGTTAATTATACAATGTCTGCAATTTATGTTGAAAAGCACCACAAAAATAAGGAGGTTGGGTAAATGGATGGTTGGATGGATGGATGCATGCATGCATGGATGCATGCATGCATGGATGCATGGATGCATGGATGGATGATGGATGGGTGGATGGGTGGATGGATGGATGGATGACGGATGGGTGGATGGATGGATGGGTGGATTGATGGATGGATAGTTGGATGGATGGATGGATGGATGTTTAGAAGGATGAATGGATGGATGGATGTTTAGAAGAATGGGTGGATGGAAGAATGGAAGGAGGAAGGAAGGAAGAAGGAAAGAGGGATAAGTGATAAAGCAAGAAGAGTAAAATATTAATAGTAGAATCTACATGGTTGGTGCATGGATGTTCACTGTATAGTTCTTTCAATTTTTCTATATGTTTAAAATTTTTTACAATAAAATATTGAAAAACCTATATGCAAAGTATGGTAATCATTTTATAATATATGCCTGTAATCATATAAATATGACTATATAGATATTCATCCATGTACATATTCATTTAAGTAGTACTGAAAGAAAATAGACCTAAATAATAATGATGATTATTTCTGGTAGTAGAACGATTGATGATTTTGGCTTTCTTCTTAACACTTTTTTATTTCCCAAATTTGAACAACAAGACTGTGTTACTTTTATAATCAAGAAAGAAAGGTATTTGGAGGGGGAAAATGATCATCAGAGACTTTTCAATGCCCTTATTCTCTTGTTTGGTATTTAAAAGCTAGGAACATCTCTGAAAATAATAAATTGTAAAGAACAGAAAATCCCACGGAGGCTCCTTCCTGGTCTATGACCCTCTCAGGCAGTTATAGGGGAAGAAAATGAGAACATTCTTCTGGAGCAGAGTCATGGGGGGAGACTTGAGCAACACGCTAACAAGATTAAGGCAAAGAATTATTTCCCACAGGAGGAACTCTGGGAAAAGTTCTGGGAGCAGAACAGGGTGGCAGTTATAAGGGTTCCAGGAGCTTCTTCTGACCATAAACCCTAATTCGAAGGCTGTGAGCCAAAATATAAATACTGTCATCTTTTTGCTCCTTCTAGACAGAGTGGCATTCCTAATGCATGTTTCATTCTGCGCTAGGAAGAAGAGCAGGCAGTCCTGTGTGGGAGAGGCCCTGTCCCCAAGATTCCAGGGCCCCAGCCCATCTTTGTCCTCAGGGTGGAATCCTCCAACCATACATGCCAGTTCTGAGCCACCATCCAGTTTGGGCCATCATTTTGTAATTCCAGAGTATGTGCAAGTCACATTAAAAACAAAAACTATGCTTAGAGTTCACACCAAAACCCAAAAAACCAAATCTGTTGCTGTAGATTCCAACTCATGGTAATTCCACGTGTTACAGAGTGGAACTGCTCCGCAGGCCTTTCTTCCATGGCACAGCTGGGTTGGTTCAAACTTCCAACCTTTAGTTTAGTAACCAAGTGCAAACGGTTTGCGCCATGCAGGGACCTAAAGTTCACACAGTCACTGGTATTATAAGCGCCTAAAGGAAATCAGGAATTTTTTTACCCTTAAGTAATACGGACTCTCAATGAAGAAATGATTGGTGACGGTAATGTTTGCCATTACTTTTTAGGTGTTGATTATTCCCAGTACAAGGAGTTACAGTTATACATGGACTCTTGGTGAGTTATTTTAGGCTTATGTGACTCATTTACAGAGGGCACATTTCTTGATAAATCCTCATATTCCAAATTGTTTTATTGGCAATTGATGTATTAACCAAGGCGCCTTCGACTGCAGAGAGAAGACACTTTGTCTTATAATTCTCAGTGCTAAGACTGGTGGTGACAAATTTCATTCATTCATTCATTTTCAACAAGTATCATTTGTATGGAGGAGAAAAAGATACTATATATTTATATTAAGTTTGTACATGGAGTGGTTACCCCTGGAAGATAAACAAGGAACTCCAGGGAGGAGAGCGGGGTAGGGGAGGACAGGAGAAGGAAGGAGAATTTCTCTCCAGAGCAGTGTGTGAATCTTGTACCAGGCGTGTGTTACCTATACAGAATAATAAATTTTTATAAAAGAATAATCTCAGAGATATTTCAGCAGTTTATTATGGATGCCATGCCTTTCAGCTGTGATTTACTGTGTTCGAGACAGTGCTAGTAGATGAACAGGGCTGGAACCCTGGTGGCACAGTGGTGAAGAGCTCGGCTGCTAACCAAAAGGTCTGCAGTTCAAATCTACCAGCTGCTCCTTGGAAACCCTACAGGGAAGTTCAACTCTAGTCTGTAGGGTTGCTATGAGTTGGAATTGACTCTGTGGCAGGCAACAGGTTGGTTGGTTGGGTATATGGTGGTAGTTGTAGGAACCATATAGAACTTCTTATATTAATTATTTTTAAACATTTTATTATGAATGATTTTGAATATAAATAGAAAATAGTACAAATCAAGGGTCGGCAAATTTTTGTAATATTTTGGGCTTTTTAGGCTGGATGGTCTCTTTCGCAACTACTCAGCTCTGCCATTGTAGCATGAAAGCTGCCATAGACCATGTGTAAATGAATGGGTGTGGCTGTGTTCCAATAAAACTTTATTTACAAAATCAAGCAGTGGACTGGATTTGGCCTTCGTATCATAGTTTGCTGACCCTTGATATAAAGGAAACCCTGTATACCCAGTCCCCAGCCCCAACTACCATCAACCCATGGCCAATACTACCTGATCCACACCCCCATCTACCCCCACCAAATTACTTGAAAGCAAATCCCAGACATCATATTATTTCATCTTAAATATTTCCAAATATATTTCTAAAAGATAAGGACTCATTTTTTTAACATCACACCGAAAAAAAATCAACAATAGTGTCTTAATATTATCAAATACTCAATCACCATTCAAATTTCCCATTGTCTTATGAATGTAATACATTTTTAAGAGTTGTTTTTTTTGGATCAGATGCAATTAAGGTGCAATTAATCAGCTGCAGTTAATTATGCTTTCAAATCTCCTTTATATTTTTTTACATTGATTCCATTTTTATGTCTTTTAGCTATAAGTTGGGTTTTCTTTTAAAAAAAATTAAATCCAACAGATAATTCAAGACTCCGTGTGCAAATATTTTGAATACAATCTAAGGAACTTCCATCAAGTTGATAGTAATACCAAACTGATGGAATCATGATCTGAACAGCCAGTCGTCTGTTCACAACTAGTAAAAACAGATCAAATATCATCACCCAAAGTTCTCAACCACCTCCCTCCTGTCTCTTCAAAATGTCAAGAACGTGGAAAAAGACAACTTCATCTGCTTCATACCAATCATCTCACTCCTAGGAATTCGTCCTAATAAAATATTCAGAAGCACAGCCGAAGATGTCTGAGCAGGGATTTCATAACCGCATTATTTATAGTAGTACGATGTTAAAAACAACCAAAGCATCCAACGATAAAGAAATGATGGCATAAATTATAATATTGGCTCATTTACAAATGCACTACCACCCAATGATTAAAAATCGTGTTTTTAAATATCCTCATTGTTCTGAGTCAATCAATGTTCTAGACGAAGTTGTAAGCGACAAAAAGCAAAATCCAAAACTGCATACAGATATGACCACATGAATATCTAGATGGAAAGCAAAGAATATTGTGTCATTATCTGTAGATATTCTGGCTGGTTTTTATTTAAATATCCACTTTAAATTTTCTTTCCAATTTTTCTTTAATGTGCATGCTTTTTTAATCAGGGCAAAAAACAAAATATTACTAATTTTAGAAAGATTTCCAGCTCCCCCCTCCAAGCCTCCTCTTGTATGTCTCTCTTTGTTCTTATCCTTTCTGATTTTCCCCTCTTGTTCCCTTTCTCTATATTGTAAATTAACAGGCATTACATCATCCCATAAATTTTGCTCTGGGCCAGAAAGACTGCTTACACAAACCCAAAACAAATGAAAGTCAAGGGCAATGACTAAAAATTTCACCTCGCCGGCTTAAATGGGCTGAAACCAAACACCCATTTCTCACATCTGCTTTCCTTCCTAGATCACGATAGTCAGTGTACCGCTAGTTCCCAAGGGCTGCTGTAACGAGATGTCACAAACTGAGTGGCTCGTAAAAACAGAAATCTATTGTCTCATAGTTGTGGAGGATAGTAGTCCAAATCAGAGGGTCGGCAGGGTCATGCTGTCTCTGAAAGCTCTAGGGGAAGATCCCTTCTTGTCTCTGCAAGCCAAGGTAGCCCCAGGCATTCCTTGGCTTGCAGCCACAACATAACTCCATCCTCACATGACTTTCTTCCCCCTGTCTCTCTGTGTCTTTTCTCCTCTCTTATAAGGACGTGAGTGGAATTGAATTAGGAGCTGCTCTATTTTGGGATGACCTTATGTTAACTGATAATATCGTCAAATACCCTATTTCTAAACTAAGTCACATTCACAGGTACCAGAGGTTAGGACTCAATCTCTAACACCTAGAAAATCACGGCAAGTGCTCATAGTTGATCCTGTTGGAAAACTCGAAACAATGTAAAAGTCTAGCAACTGGTGGTGGGCTACATCGATTACGGCACCTAAGGAAGAGCTATCAGTCCTATCATTCCCAGACTCTCTGTCAACCCAGAACTAGAGCGGTTCCCGAAGCCAACTCTTCAGACAACAGATTGGACTGGACTGTGGAACATGGAACGATACTCGTGAAGAGTGTACTTCTTAGCTCAGGTAGATACAGGAGACTAAATGGGCAGCTTCTGTCCAGAGGTGAGATGAGAAGGCAGAGAGGGTTAGGAGCTGGTTGAATGGACACAGGAAATCAGGGATGGGAAGGAGGAGTATGCTGCCACAGTATAGGGAGAGCAACTAGGGTCACATAACGATGTATGTATAAATTTTTGTAAGAGAGACTAACTTGAATTGTAAACTTTCACTTAAAGTACAGCAATTAAAAAAAAAAAGAATCCTATCATTACTGAATGTTTTGATCAAAGATTCTATAGAGGAATCCTGATCAAAAGTGGGGAAAATGCAGAACCGAATTTCAAATTCTTATGGAATCTAGACTTTCTAGAGCCATGGAGGTTGGATGAACCCCTGAAACTCTTACCCTGAGATCATCTTTAAACCATAAACCAAAAATATCCCCTGAAGTCTTCTTAAAACCAAACAATAGTTCAACTTAACTAGTAAAGAATGTCTGCCTTGAGCATTGTGCCCTTTTAAGAACTATCTATCTGGGTTCAAAATGACAACAGCAAATCGAGAGGTTAGATAGGAGGCTTAGGGGGCGGTGAGTTTATGTTAATGAGAGAGGAACAACTCAGTAAAAGAGGGTGAGAATGTTTGCACAACTTGAAGAATGTAATCAGTGTCACTGCATTGTAGATGTAGAAATTGTTGAATTGTGTCTGTTCCACCGTTATATTCTCAACAATAGCCAGATTTTTAAAAAAGACAAGAAAAAAGAATCCTGTTATAGAAAATAGCGAATAGCAAGGAAAGAGCCTCCTTTCATGACCTTTGCCTCTGTCTTCGCATCTGCGGCCCCCTGCTTCTCGCTCTTCCCTTTTGTTCCCTCCGCCACACCCCTGCAGGCCTCCTCGCACTTCCTGCCACAAGCCTGGCGAGCTGTGGACTCGGGTATTCGCACCAGTGGTCCCCTCTGCCTGGGAGTGTGCTTCTCCCTGGCCTCCTTCAAGGCCTTCCTTGGAAGTCACCTCGTGCATGAGGCATCCCGTCTAACGTGTCAACGTCCCCCAATGCACACACACTCACAGAGGCATGTACTCTTTATATCCCTTTTCCTTTCTTTAGGTTTTCTCCTTCATGCTTTTCCTTTGACATACTATATAGCTTAATTCTTTGTTCAGCTTATTATCCATCTTTTCCCACCCCACTTGGAAAGAAAGCTCCTTGAGGGCAGGGATTTTTGTCATTGCTTCATACCCAGTGCCTAGAACAGTGCTTGGTTCATAGTAGACACTCAATGGATACCTTTGAATGAATTAATGAATAATATATTATTGAGTAAAAAAGAAATAGTTACAATACAATGCTACTAATTCAGTCCCATGTGTGTCTGTGTGTGCTCAGGGACACAGAAAAGAGATTGAAATGATCCATATGAAGGTCTATACCGGGTAACTGTTGTTAGCTGGCATCTAATGGGCCCCCGACTCATGACAATCCCACGCACAATGGAACAAAACACTGCCCAGTCCTGTGCCGTCCCCACGACTGGTTATGGCTTGGATCATTGTGACCCACAGGGTTTTCATTGGCTGATTTTTTGGATGTAGAGCACCAGGACTTTCTTCTGTGGTGCCTCTGGGTGGACTCAAACCTCCACCCTTCCAGTTAGCAGCTGAACGTGTCAACCATTTGCACCTTCCAGAGACTCATCCACAAGGACATGAGGGGCAGTTAATTAGAAAAATGAAAAGGATGTGATTACATTTTACTCCAGTCTGGGGAAGCAAGTCATTCCGTTCACATCTTTAAAATAAATAGCTGTTGCTGTCGAGTTGATTCCGACTCATAGCTACTCTATAAGATAGAGTAGAACTGCCCCATAGGGTTTCCAAGGAGCGGCTGATGGATTCAAACTGCTGACCTTTTCGTTAGCAGCTGAGCTCTTAAGCGTTGCTCCACTAGGGCTGTTTAAAATAAATAAACAAGTAAATAAATAAAGTTGTTTGAAAAGGGAGGGAGAAAAACATGTTCTTCATGTCTCTGAAGCATTGCAGGCAGGCTTTTGATTAATGTGTGTTCTGCTCTCCGGAATGTTATGCTTGAGTTCACATCATTAAAAAAATCAAATAAAAAAGGGCTTGCGTCCATCCCGAAGCGAGGAGACAGATCTTTATTTTAACACTGCAGCATCCATCAGTGCCCTTAATCATCCTTCGTTCAGTGGAGCTTTATCATCATTCTGATTATTCTATTAGTCACTCTGCTATTAGGAGGGCAAGAACCATTTCATTTTTATGTTGCCCGATCCTATCTTTCTGCTGGGAAACATCGTTAAAGAACAACAGCATAGGAGCCAGGGACATGCCACCGAGCAGTCATCTCTAATGCGGTGCTAATGGAGGTCAGCCTTTCTGAACATGGCAGCATTGAATGCCTTAAGATAATTTTTTCGGTGAAGATTTTTAATTGCAGCCCCAGAGGTGTGAAGTGAAAGCACTGAACACATGTTTATGGCCTATTTCACTGTGTGTCAGTGCCGATGCAGAAATAGAGCTGAACTGGAGGACTTTGGAAGGAGCGGGCGGGAAGGGAGGGGGTGTTTAGCAGAGTTATGAAGGAGATGGGTGACATCCGTAACTGGGCTCATGGGGAAAATAGTGTTCAGTTTAGACCCTAACTGGGAAGTTACTCTTCCTGCCTACAGGATAAATATTAATTAGCTTAAAAATGCAAGGCAGGTAAAAAAGATGGTCAACATCATCAGTCATCAGGTGAATGCAAATTAAAACTGCAGTGATATCACTGCACACCCAGGAAAATGGCTAACATTTAAAAAACGATCAACGATATTATGTGCTACTGAGGAGGTGGAGCAACTGGAATTCCCAGGACTTGCTGGTAGGAATGCAAAATGGTGTACAGTATTTTTTCGAAAATAGCACACCCATGCAAATAACATGCCCGCACGCATAAAACACGCGGCATAGCTTGCTTACAAAAATAGCAGAGGGTTGCGCGGTTGGCAAAAACCATATAACCTGCTTTA
This sequence comes from Trichechus manatus latirostris, assembly GCF_000243295.1. Taxonomy (NCBI): domain Eukaryota; kingdom Metazoa; phylum Chordata; class Mammalia; order Sirenia; family Trichechidae; genus Trichechus; species Trichechus manatus. The sequence goes on from NW_004443960.1 coordinate 13,159,406, forward strand.
TTTGTGTAAAAATACAGTAGTCACTCTGGAAAATAGTTTGGCAATTCCCGTAAACGGTCACTTACTTTATGATCCGGCAATTCCACTCCTAAATATTCCTGCAAGAGAAACAAAAACATACATCCACAAAAAGACTTGTATAAGAACGTTAGTTGCAGCTGTATTCATAACAGTTAAAAACTGGAAGCAACCCAGCTGTCCATCAGTGTGCGGATGGATAAATCAGCCACAGTATATTCGTACAATGAAAACTACCCAGCAGTAGAAAGGATGAACTTCTAATACACACAGCAACAAGGACGGGTGATGACAGACATAACACTGAGCAAAAGAAATTCAAGAACAGGTGAAACTAATCTATAAGGGCAGAAAGCAGAGTCATAGTTGCCTTTGGAGGAAAGGGGGATGGACTGGGAATAGGGAATCTTTGATAAAAATGTTCTATATCTTGATAGGGTTTTGGGTTACATAGCTGTAAACACTGTCAAAATGCATCAGACTGTACACTTAAAATCTGAGCATTTTACTCTCTGTAATTATGCACCAGTTAAAAACTTGTCAAAGTGTAAGGCCCAAGACTGGTAAGAGACTAAGGGCTGTAGAGACGAGCCCAAGGAAAAACTGACGACTTTCTTGGACAAACAGTAGGCATTTTGCAAGTGAGTTGGAGAGAAGCCATGTGCCTGGGAATACGGCTGATAAAGTCCTGGTTAGTAGATATCTGAGTTTTGACAAATTGTCAAAGCAGAGACTGAGAATGAAAAGTCCAGAAACAAACAAGCAAAAAACACTATCCCAGTGCAGACCAGGAGGTCCAAGAACAGTGAGAGAAACGCCAGGTAAGATTGGCAGAAGGTGATGGGTGCAAGGAAAGCGAGCCCCAAGCCAGCAAGAGTAAACCCTCTCAGCCTCATCAGGCTAAGCGTCTTGGCAATCCCTCTGGACTCCCTTTCATGATCATTGTAAATATTTGACTTGAATTAATTCTTTAGAAGACTTTATTGAGTTCTCATTCTGTTGGACGGATTCAGTCATTCTTAATGTTGTCATTGTTAAGTCCTGAGTTAACTAGTGTTATGGACTGAATTATGTCCCCCCTCCAAAATATGTGTGGGAGTCACAACTGTGCATATAATCCTATTTGGAAATAGGGCTTTCTTTGTTACGTTAATGAGGTCATACCAGCGTAGGGTGTGCCTAAACCTAATCACTTCTGAGTGATAGAAAGAGTAGCCTAGCACAGAGATGAGCAAGCACATACGAGGGGACAAGACAGACACCACATGAAAATTGCCAAGGATCCGAGGAACTCAAGGGCTACAGCTGCTGAAGGAAACAGAGAGCAAGCCTTCGCCTAGAGCTGGTGCCCTGAATTCAGACTTCTAGCCTCCTAAACTGTGAGAAAATAAATTTCTTTTCTTTCAAGTCACCTACTTGTGATATTTCTGTTACAGCAGCACTAGCAAACTAAGACAAATAGTAATAAAGGCTAATAATCCTTTAGGACTTATTAAGTACCAGGCACTGTGCTAAGAACCTTGGGAAAAAACCAAACTTGTTGCCTTCAAGTCGATTCCAACTCATAGCGACCCTAGAGGACAGAGTAGAACTGCCCTATAGGGTTCCCAAGGAGCACCTGGTGGATTAGAACTGCCAACGTTTTAGTTAGCAGCTGTAGCTCTTAACCACTCTGCCACCAGGGTTTCCAGCGCTCAGTACCTCAGCACGCATTAATTCATTTCATCTTGCACCACCCATATGAGGTCACGCTGACTGCAGAATTCCTATTTTACAGATGAGGAAACCGAGGGTCAATGGGGTAAAAACTTGCCTAAAGTCACACGAGAAGCAAGATTCAGACCCAGACCATCAGACCTCAGAGGTGACTAACAATATCACTCTATTGCTTCCCACCAGGTATTTTCCAAAGTGAGTGGACCCTACCAAGCCATTGCAGAATCAAGGAGACTCTGGTACCCTCATGTTTGCGTGTGAATGTCCAGGAAACCTGCAGAAGGTTATGTCCATCCAGGGCTGGGAAGGCTGTGCATACTACCCAAGGGCCCATTCATTCATTCAATCACATTTAAGAGCCTAGTGTGTGCTAGGCATTGCTTGCCACTGGTAAAAATAGAACTGAGAGTTAAAAGCTATCCCACGACGTGTTAACTACACCCTACCCCACAGTGCAGTCACAAACAACAAACTATAACCTGAAAGCCAATAGCCCTTGCAGAAGTCTAGGAGCCCACATGTAGCATCAGCGTAGCATGCAGGTAACGACTTGGCTAAAAATGTATGGAGCGGCAGCCACGCTGGGATAGGGCTCAACGTCCCATTCATGCTCAAGAGGCCATCTCCGCTTCCTGAACTGTTCATCAGGCCCTATGATTACCTTGTAATGTAGAAACTGATCATTAATCAATGTTGCCTAAGCAAAATGTTTAGAATAATAAAGCGAGACAGGCCTCTCAACAACAAAGCTCTGGGAAACTGCTGGCATATTAGCATTGACCGATTGCTGAGACACCACTCTCCTGCGCTTACGGAGGATGCAGGATGAATGACAATAGGAGGCAAAAGCCGATACTACAGGATGAGCAGGATTGATGAGACTGCACAAAGGAACGTAGAAGAAATGCTGCAGAACAACAGCATCGCTTAGTGAAGCAGGAAGAGCCAGGCTTGAGTTCTGGCCCTGCCGACACTCCTTGTTTGTGCACGACCTTCCGCAAATCACTCGCCCTCTCCTGGCTCAGTTTCCTCTCTGTAAAATGGGGTTAAATGATTCCTGCAAAGCGAAACTCCTAATGTTATTGTTAAATGCACGTGAAAATGTTACGTGAAGTGTGAAAGCACAGAAATCTAGGCATTTGGGTTCTGACCCAGTTAAGAACTAGGAGACAGGCAAGCGTCAGAATGCCAGCTTCATTCATGGTAGAACTGGACCTGATCCATTTGTTTGTGTCCAAGGTTTCTGCCTCTTCTTGCCCTTGCCTGAGCAGAACAGCTGAGGAACGGAAGAAAGGAAGAGAGAGCTCAGCTTGTCCTGACTCCAGGCCACAGGTTCAGTTCATCTGCCCATGTGTTTCCTGTCCTTCTAGGAGCAATGGCTCCCTGGGGCATGGTCATCTGATGGCAGAGGTTGGAAGCTCCAGAGAGATGAGCAGAAACATACGATGTCTCTGAAGGTCTAATCTTAGAACTTCACACTGTCACTTCCACCCACAATTTATGGGTCAATTCAATTTCCATGGCCAAACCCAAATCACTGGGCTGGGGAATATACCCATCTTATTGAGGTAAAAAGAGTAAATAAAATTTGTTTTAACCATTATCTAATCTACTAGCCTACCTAATGAATTTTTTAATCAGTGAAGACACTTTCAATGGCGAGGACTAGAAATCCAACTCTGACCAACTTAAGTTAAAAAAAAAAAAGCTGGTGCTTTGACTCAGGGAAAGATCAGGCTTCAGGTACAGCTGGATTCAGGTGTCAAACACTGTTTTAAGTGCTTACCCTCCCTTCATCTCTTGGCCCTATTTTCCTCTATTTAGCTACCCTCTCGAGTGATGATAATAATAAAAAACAACTGTGGTAGGTTGAATCATTGTTTACAATTCTGCATGCCCTCCCTGTATTAGTTATACATCCACACCCTTTGTGATGGCAATACTTCCCATTAGAGTGGATAGAGTATATTTCCCCATCTTACTGAGATTGGCTTGGTCACATGACTTGCCTTGGCCAATGGAATGTGGGTATGAGTGACAATGTGCCAGTTCCTGGAACGGGCCTCAAGAGGCATCAGGTATTTCTGCTTGCTCTCTTGCACATCTGCCATTCATCAGGAGAAACCTATGATCCAGGTAGGCGCTTGTCCAAGGAGAACATGAAACACATGGGGCAAACTTAAACCTAGGCCTATTTTCTTAACTATTAAAAGTATAGCCACTCCCATGTTCCAGAACCTCTCTCAGTGGGCTAGAAGGCTACATGAACCATTTGCAAACAACATCTCTGTGTGTGCAAGCTGTAAGACTTCAGGTCCCAAGGGAACCCCCAGGAAACAACATCATCTGGTTGTTTGATTATGCTAATTCAAGCCACGATCATTTCATTGCTTATCATCATAAATGTTGCACTAGAGGTTGGAACATCCATTCATTCATTCATTCATTCAACAAATATGTATTAAGCACCCACTACGGGCCAGGCTACAACCAAAATGCTGCTTAGAAGGAAGAATGGTGAGACTTTGGCTCACTTGCTTTGGACACGTCATCAGGAAAGACCAATTGCTAAAAGAAGACATCATGTTTGGTAAAGTAGAGGGTCAGTGCAAATGAGAGAAACTTTCCATGAGATGGATTGACACAATAGTCACGATAATGGATTCAAACATACCAGTGATCATGAAGATGGCGCAGGACTGGGCAGCGTTTTTTTCTGTTATACGTAAGGTCACCATGAGTCAGAGCTGAACAGACGACTAATAACAATAACGTGTGCCAGGCACAATTCTAAGCATGGGGGATGGAGCAGAAAGCAAGGCAGGTACAATGTTACCTCATGCAGCTAACATTGTAGTGTGTATGTTAGGGGGCTGGGGTAGCAATAAATACATGAATAAACAAAATAAATAGACAAAAATGTGTCAGCTACTGATAAGTGCCATACCTACAAATTAAACAGCAAAAGGGGGTAGAGCGTGGCAACAGAGGAGGTGCTAACTTAGAGTGAGCAAACATTCGAGAAGAGAACTAGATAATCTAGAAAGAAGCCATGTGACTCTCTGGGGGAAGAGCATTTCAGGCAAAAGAAACAGCCAGCACAAAGCCTTAAGGAAGATGGAGACCTTAGGGGCTGGAGCGAAGGGAGCAAGGGAAAAGCCGTAGAAGAGGAAGGTGGAAAATAGAGAGGAGGAAGACTGTGTAGGCCTGGTAGGGCAGAGCAAGGAACTGAAATTTGGGGATTGAAAGACTGGCCACAGTCCTTGGACATATGCCCTTAAAAGGGAGGAAAGGAAAAGCCATGTTTGTTATATGCCACCAGCACCCATCTGTCAGTTTGTATTACTGTGGAGGTTTGCATGTTGCTGCGATTCTGGAAGCTATGCCACCAGTATTTCAAATACTAACAGGGTCACCCATAGTGGACAGGCTTCAACCGGGCTTCCAGACTAAGGAAGGCTAGGAAGAAAGGCCTGGCAATCTACTTCCAAAAATTAGCCAATAAAAACCTTATAGATCACAGTAGAACGATGTCTGCCTCGTTTACTTTGGACATGTCATCAAGGGAGATCCATCGCTGGAGGGGGACATCGTGTTTGGTGAAGTAGAAGGCCAGCGAGGGTGAGGGAGACCCTCAGGGAGATGGATTGGCTCAGTAAGAGCAATGATGAACTCGCACATGCTGGTGATTTGTGAAGATGACGCAGGAGCGGGCAATGTTTCATTCTGTTGTACATGAAGTTGCCATAAGTCGGAGTAGACTCGATGGCAGCTAGAAGTTTCTATTCCTGGGACTCTACCAGGTGCCCTTCATATGCTAGGTCTTTATGTTTAAATATACATAATGTTTATTGAGTGTCAGGCGTAATCAGCAATTTTAGAAATAAAGATCCATTTGATACTCCAAATCAATAGTAAGGTGTGAAAGAAAGAGGTGTGTGTTTAAACCTCTCTGACCTTTCCTTAGTTCAAGATGGGATAAATGCATGATTTCATATGGGGACCATGGAGGTCGTATAAACAGCACATTAAAATCAATCACACATAATAGCTTGTTTTCTATTGCACCTGGTAGGTTAAGTATCCAACTTTTAATTTCCGAATGATGTCTTACACAATCGTTGCAATTACCATCCTATTCAACAACAGAGGTAATTTAGGCTTCAAGCCACTTCTCCACCAAACAGTTTATATGTAATATGCAATTCTGGCTCAGATTCCAAGGATAAATATTATCCTCCAAATAAATTCAAGTTGAAGGTGATTCAGAGATAATGATTTGAAAAGAAAATGAACTCCGTGCAGGTCTGATTAAATAACCAGGACGTTCAAGAGGATGAGCTGAAGAAATGGGTACAATTAATAAAAGAGTTCAGTAAGATGGCTGGATACAAGATAAATATACAGAAATCAATGGCTTTCCCATAAACTAACAATGTAGAAGGGTCCCAGTCACAGAAGTATATATAATAGGTGTAGGAATGGCCTTTCCAAAAAGGGTAAGCTTTTATATGAAGGAAGTACAAAACTATTGCTGAAACATGAAAAATTACTTGTATGAATATGCACAAGAAATAATAATCTCTTTATTTATAAATGTGTGTAATATGCTAAAGGAGCCCTGGTGGAACAATGGTTAAGCACTCCACTGTTAACCGAAAGATCGGCGGTTTGAACCCACCAGCAACTCCTCAGGAGAAAAATGTAGCAGTCCGCCTCCATAAAGATTACAGCGTTGGAAACCCTATGAGGCAGTTCTACTCTGTCCTACAGGGTCGCTGTGAGTCAGAATCAACTCGACAGCTGCAAGTTATACGCTGGACACTGGGAGAAGCATTTTATAGGTATTACCTCAAATGATCGTCTCAAACTCTGTGGCATGGGTAACTTTTTCTTCTGTGATTTAGAGGAGGAAGGTAATTTTCCCATCGTCAGAAAGCCAGTATGAGCTTGAAAATGTAAGATCTGATTGTGCCACCGCCCTGTTGAAAACACTTCACTGGCTTTTGTTCTTAAAATGAAACTAAATCCTTGTAAAGCTTTCCCTGAAGGTCCCTGCCTGCCTTTCCAGACTTATTTCAAGCCACTCTTCCCTCAGTCTCTATAAACTGGAGATTAAATCCAGACTATATCTGATCCATGCAAGATAGGAAGACACAGGATTGTTAAGCAGGATGCCTTCCCAAATTAGTTTAGAAGTGACATGTGTTTTCAAGCTCAGCCAGCAAGGGAAAAACGACAGGTGAGAAAAAACCCAAAACCAAACCAGGTGCCGTCGAGTTGATTCGGACTCCTGGTGACCCCACATGTGGCAGAGTAGGGTTTTCTTGGCTGTGACCGTTCAAAAGTAGATTGTCAGGCCTTTCTTTTGAGGCACCTCTGGGTGGGTTCAAACGCCAACCTTTGCGTTAGTAGGCCAGCGCCATTTACACCCCCCAGGGACTCCTCAGGTGAAAACAGGTTTTCCAAAAAGAAAAAACAAGCTTGCATGTATTTTCATGAAGCTGAAAAGGCTAACGCAAAAGAAAACACAGACCATTCTCACGTTTACTTACGAACATCAGTGCAAAAATCCTAAATAAAATACCAGCAAACAATCCAACAGCATTTACATACCATGACCAAGTAGGGTTTCTCCCAGGAATGAAAGGATTGCTTGAAGTACCAATTGCGACTCATAGCAACCCTATAGTGCCCTATAGGATGGACTAGAACTGCCCCATAGGGTTTCCAAGGAGTGGCTGGAGGACTCGAAATGCCTACCTTTTGGTTAGCAGCGGAGCTCTTAAACCACTTCACCACCAGGGCTCCATTTGAAACACACTCCGTATTACAAAATATAATTCACCATAGTACCATATTAATAGAGTAAAAGAGAAAAATCAGAATATCATCTGCATAGATAGTAAAAAAAGGTATTGATAAGAGTCAACATCCGCTCTTCCTTTAAAAAAGTAAATACTTCCTTAACATGATAAACTATCTCCATTTCACTCCCCAAGCTCTGAAGGGGTGAGGAATGGTAGTTCAAGCTGATGTGCTCTGGTTTAGAAGGAGGCCAGGAGACCCCCAGCTGATACTGCGTGGCTTAAATAATAAAAGTCTGGGACAAGTCCTGTAGCAGAGATGTGTGCCAAGTGCCCCCAGGAACAGAGTAAACAGGGCACAGTGTTGTTTGCAGCTGATTCGCAGGCAGACAGAGAGGAAAAGGCATCCTAGGCTGAGCCAGACCCGGAAGCCTGAAAGATGGAGCATGATGGGAAATGGCAAGAGAAAGAGCTGGAGATAAAGGCAGATGGTGGACCTAGCTGGCACCAACCAGAAATGGGCAGCTGCAGCCTCGCAGCCCCACTCAGAGGTAGCCCTGAGGACAGTGGTGAGGGAGAGTCTGCCCGGTGGGCAGAACTTAGAGCAGAATATTTGGCTGTCCACTTTGTCTGGACCAAGAGATAACCAGAATCCCTGAGCTACACTGATACATGGGCAGTTGCTAATGACTGGCTGCATGGTTAGGTTCTTGGAAAAAAGAGACTTGGAAGGCTAGTGACAGGGTTCTCTGGAAGTGGTATGTAGATGGATATCCTAGAACAGATGCAGAATGAGAAGCCATCTGTGTCCCATGAGTCTACAGTAGAGAAGGTTCTCGATAATCTAGTAGACAAAATGACGTGCTCTGTAGATGTCCATCAGCCTCTTTCCCCAGCTTCCTCAGTGCTGTCTCAGTGGGCCCATGTACAGACTGAGCAAGGTGGCAGAGATGAGGGCCATGGCATGAGTTCAGCCACATGAACAGCCCACCCCAAGGCTGCTGAGTGCCTAATCTGCCAACAGCAGAGACCAACACGGAAGCTCCATAGTGCATCATTCCCTGGGGTGCTACCTGGTGGCAAGATAGTTCCATTGGGCCCCTTTTATCACTGAGGGTACAGAGATTAGTCCTTTGCTGAAACAGACAGGTGCTTCAGAGACACCATCCTCCATGGACTCACCGAATGCTTTATTCACCATCATGACATTCCCCTTACGTTGCTCCTGATCGATAAATGCATCTCACAACAAACTAAATGCATCAAAGGGCTCATGCCCATGGACTGCTCTTGCCATGTGTCCCATCATCCTCTTCAGGCCTTGTAGCAGGCACTTCTAGTTACTTTCCAAATATCCATCTGTCATGGATTTAATTGTGTCCGCCAAAAATATGTGTCAACTTGGTTAGGCCATGATTCCCAGTATTGTGTGGTTGTCCTCCATTTTGTGATTGTAATTTTATGTTAAAGAGGATTAGGGTGGGATTGTAGCACCCTTACTAAGGTCACATCCCTGATCTAATGTAAAGGGAGTTTCCTGGGGTGAGGCCTGCACCACCTTTTATCTTACAAGACATAAAAGGAAAGGGAAGCGAGCAGAGGAGGGGGCACCTCTTACCACCAAGAAAGCAGTGTCAGGAGCAGAGCACGTCCTTTGGACCCAGGGTTCCTGTACAGAGAAGCTCCTAGTCCAGGGGAAGATTGATGACAAGGACCTTCCTCTAGAGCCGACAGAGAAAGCCTTCCCCTGGAGATGACACTCTGAATTTGGACTTCTAGCCTACTAGACTGTGAGAGAATAAATTTCTCTTTGTTGAAGCTATCCACTTGTGGTATTTCTGTTACAGCAGCGCTGGATGACTAAGACACCATCTCCCCTTCTTTTGTAGTAACGGAACCCTATTATAAAATGCCAAACTTCCTAGCCTCCCTTGCAGCTAGGCAGGCTATGTGACTAAGTTCTGACTACAGAGAGATAAGTAGACATATTGTGCATGACTGCTGGTAAAAATCTTTCAAAAGAAGTTTCTTTGACTTAGAGAAGCACCCTTTCAACTTTCCTGCTGCTGGGAATGCAGATGTGATGGCTGGTGTTCTGGTAGCCATTTGGGATTATGAAGTAACCTTGAGGATACAAGCCATAAAGTGAGGATGGATGAACAAAGAGATAGAAGGAGCATGAGTCCCTGATGACTCTGTGTTGCTGGTACACCAGCTCTAGATTGCCTGCCTCTGGATTTCATCATGTGAGGGGGAAAGAAAATCCTGCTTAGGCCACTATTTTAGGAGTTACTTGCAGCCATATGCAATTCCTGTTACAAAATCTGCTAACTCTCTCTGCTGCTTTAGTCCCATCCCAGAGGCACTAAATCTTTGCCAACTGTAAAATCTTTGCAAAACCCCTATTATAAGTCTAGGGGAAAATTCTCTGTGCTCAAACTCTCTTCTCATTAATCAGTTTAGGATTTTGAAGTGGCAAAGGGAAGAAATCAGACAGATCGGCCACAAACCTTGTCTGAGGCAAGGAGCACAAAGCGCACTCACTGCTTAAAAGGGCTAGTGAGAAAGAAATACCAGGAGACAAAAAGAAACCAGTGCACATCCTAACACATTATTATTGAGTAAGTGTAGCAAACTATTCCTCCGCCTCTCTCTGAAAGCATTAATATTTCCTTCTCTTTTGGAAAAGCCCTAGCAACAATTTCTGCAAGATAATACTTCTGCAAGGAGTCTTAAGTTTCCATCTAATAAACACTGCCAATTCAGAAATTCATAATACACGAAAGCAACCCTGAAGGCTGTGAAATCAGACAGATTTGGAGTAATACCATAAGCCTTCTCGTGAAGAAAAATCGTTGTCAGATTGATCTTTGAAGTAAAGAAAATAATGAAAGCAAGTGAACACAGTCTCGGAAAATTAAAACGGATTGTCTTCCCCAAAATGGGATGATTAAATATGCTAACACACGCAGAATCCTGTTCTCAGCCCGCAGGTCTACTTTGTACTTTGTTTTAGAAAATGTGTGATTGTTTGGCAGTGTTTGAAATGATTAAGGAGCAGAGATGTAAAGGATAACAAATGAAGCAACTAACACTTCATATTTTCTTGTGAACTGGGTCTGACTTAATTCTAATCAAAATATGGAATAAGGAGACAGCTTGAAAATAATATTAATCATTAATACGGGAGTAGTTAAGGTTATGAATTCTTCAAGGGTTTCAGAAAATTCACAGCATTTCTGTAGATAACACTGAGAGACTGTGTATTTGTATTTTTCTCTCCCTCGAGGTCCTTTTTAAGAAGTATTTAGAATAGGCTGAGGGTCAAAATCATCTAAAGGAAGGAACATGGGTTTGAGTTATTACTTTCTAAATTGCTCCTGAAAGCAAGAAATAATATAGTTAATGTGCTTAGAAGTAACAGTGGCGTGGTGATTTCTTACCCATGATTTCATTTAATGCTGGCCCACTGGAAGCTGTTATACTGGCATAAAGGTTTCCTTGGCTGTTCACTATTTAAATTCAATACAAGTCTACGCCTCTTTAGTGAGGGCCCATTGTCGATTCCCCTTAGTGGCTTAATTCTCAAATCAGTAGTTAAAGAGCTCCAAAATTTGCTTTTAGCACATTTCAGCTTTGCGGCAGCATAAAAAAGCAGGAAATAAAGTTAAAAAAGAAAAAAAGAATAAAGTTTGAATCAATAATATGGAAACCTTCTCAAGAAGAAAGAAAAACAATATGAATATTTCCAACAGAAGAGAGGAAATTTGCATTGTTTCATCTGTCAGTCTTCCCTTCCTAAAAGCAAGCAACCTCAGCTCCGTACCTGGGTAGAAATTATTATCAACATGTTTCAGATGAAGAAGCTAAGAGCGGAGACTCTCATGATGTCACAAGGTATTATGGATTGAACTGTGTCCCTCAAAAATATGTGTTGGGATTCTAACCCCTATACATATGGATGTACTGTCATGCCACCTGGGACTAGGATTTTTCTTTGTTATGTTAATGAGATTGTATCAGCGTAGAGTGTGTATTAAATCAATCACTTTTGAGACATGAAAGGAGCAGATTAGGCACAGAAAGCAAGCAAGCACAGACGAAGGGAAGATAGATGCCCCGTGGAGATCTCCAGGCAACACTGAGAAAAATGCTAGAGAAGTTGAAACATGGATTTTCCCCAGGGGCTGAGAGAACCTTCCCCTAGAGGGGCGCCCTGAATTCCTATATTGTAAGCAAATAAATTTCTGTTCTTAGAGCCACCCGCTTGAGGTATTTCCGTTATAGCAGCACTGAGAGACTAAGAAGGAGCCCTGGTGGCACAGCGGTTAAGCTGCAACAATGGGCTCAAGTATAACAACAATTGTGAGGGTAGCGCAGGACTGGGCAGTGTTTTGTTCTGTTGTACATAGGGTTGCTATGAGTCAGAATCTGCTCGACAGCACCTAACAACAACAATCTTAATGGAAGCAGTTTGCCAGACCTTTCTTCCACAGTACTTTTGTGTGGGTTCAAACTGCCAACCTTTTGTTTAGCAGTGGAGCACAAACCATTTGCGCCCCCTGGAGCACCTCAACCAAAAAATACCAAACCCTTTGCCATCCAGTCGATTCCAATTCATAGCGACCCTGTAGGACAGACTAAAACTACTCCTAGGGTTTCCAAGAAGCAGCTGGTCGATTCAAACTGCTGACCTTTTGGTTAGCAGCCGAGCTCTTAACCAGTAGCACCTAGTGATACTCAAAATAGGGTAGGAGAGAGAGAAGGAGAGAGGGGCGGAGGGAACATCATCTCAGAGTCTGATTTCATTCCTACACTTCAGAAAGTGAAATGGAGATCTGACAACTGTCTAATTAATGTGATCTAGGTAAACAGCTCAAGTGGATCTTTTTCATCTAAAAGTAACTCTGCTGTGGGATTGGGCTTAGCACAGTGCTTGTCCAAGCGAGGTCCCCTCAGACCAGCAGCAACAGCATCCTCTGGGGACTTGTTGGAAATGCAAATTCTTGGGCTTCACCCCGGACCTACTGAATCTGAGACTCGGTGGATCCCAGCAACCTGAGTTTAACAAGCGCTCCCAGTGACTTTGATGCATATGCTCAGGTGTGACAAGCTGACTTGAAACTGGCTCATTAGGAATCTGGCATTGCTCCATAAGCTGTCTGAACTTGGGCAAGTCGTTTAACCTCCCTGAGGCTTAATCTCTTAATTTCTGTTAAAATAAAAATGATGAGTACTGTCAACTGTATGAAAAGCAAGGAAAGACTGAGAAACTGTCACAGACCCGAGGAGACTAGGGAGACATAATGACTAAACGCGCTGTGGTACCTTGGATGGCAAGGAGCCCTGGTGGTGCCATGGTTAAGCACTCAACTGCTAATTGAAAGGTAGGTAGCTTGAACTCATCCAGCAGTACAGCATAAGAAAGGCCTGGTGATCTGCTTCTGTTAAGGTTACAGCCAAGAAAACCCTGTGGGGCAGTTCTACTCTGTCACATGGGATCGCAACAGCACCCAACAACCATGGATGGCATCCTGGAAGAGAGAAAAGACCTTCATGGAAAAACTGACAAAATCCATATAACGTCTGGTCTTTGGTTAATAGTAAATGTACCCATATTGGTTTCATAGTTGTGAAAATGCTCTGTTAAAGGAAAACATTGTTCTGGACAGTGTGAAAACAGGCAAGGATGAATTTTATTCGGAAGGATAGTTGTAAGGAAGGAAAAGGAACGATGGGAAGGATAGGAGAAGGAACACTACTGCAGAGGGTGGAGAGAGAGACAGGCTCCTACTCCACTGGGACAAAGGAAACAAAAAAAAAACCAAACCCACTGGGGTCAAGTCAATCCCGACTCATAGTGACCCAACAGGACGGAGTAGAACTGCCCCGCAAAGGGTTTCCAAGGCTGTAATCTTTACAGAAGCAGACTGCCACGTCTTTCTCCCGTGGAGCACTGGGTGGATTTGAACCATCAACCTTCTGGTTAGCAGCCAAGCCCTTTAACCACTGCGTCACCAGGGACAGAGAACTAAGAGGTTTGTTAAAGCAAGTTAAGGGGGATTGATCACTGGGATGGACGAATGGTTTACCAAGTTTACAATTAGGGCCCTTGGCTGGGAATGTTTTCTTTTCTTATGATAAGGCCACCTGCATCCTGGGAGACTCGGGAAGAAAGAAGGAGAGAAGGGAGTCTCTCGTCAGACACCTGGAAGTTTTCAAGACCGCGGAGGATAGGACGGGCAGAGAGATAAAGCAGGAGAAGGCCTGTTTAAGGTTTATCTGTGTGGACAGTGGTGGTTCAGTGCTGGAGTTGTCACTTTCCATGTGGGAGAACTGGGTTCGATTCCTGGCCAATGCACCTCATGCGCAGCCACCACCCATCTGTCAGTGGAGGCTTGAGTGTTGCGACAGTGCTGACAAGGTTTCAACAGAACTTCCAGACTAAGCTGGACTAGGAAGAAAGGCCTGGTGATCTACTTCCAAAAATCAGCCAATGAAAACCATTTAGATCACAGTGGTCCCATTTGCAGCTGATTATGGGAATGGCACAGGACCAGGCAACATTTAGTTCAGTTGTGCACGGGGTCACCATAAGACAGGGGCCGACCCCATGACAACTAACACCAACAAAGTTAATTCAAACAGAGGAGATCATTAAGGGCTGTTTTGGGCAATTGTTTGCAGTAGGCAGTTCTCTGGAACAAAGGCTGGGGAATTTCTTTAATCACAGCCGCTCTATGGGATCATAGGGTTCAGCTACCCTTCTACGTAACATGTTAACAACGGGGGAAACAAAGGAGGGGTCCACTGAAAATCTCTGTACTAGCTTTGCAGCTTCTCTGCAAATCTAAGAAGTTTCTAAAATTTTTTAAATTTATTATTTCTTAATAGGGATAGTATTACCTAGCTTTCCCAGTTATTGTGATAGTTAAAGATAATAAACTAAGTACTCAATGCAGAACAAGGACCCAGTGATGAGCAATGGTCACTGCAGGGCTTCACCGTGCACTGGGGACATCTTCTCCTCCATCAATACCTTTCAACACACCTCAACGTAGGGAATAGAGTCGGGGCGGTAGCTTTTCATCTCACCCTGCGTTCCTTCCTTCCAGCCTCCTAGCGAGAAGAGCACAACAGAAGCCTTCGCGCACCACCACAGCAAGATTTTAGTGGCTTGGACCAAGATTTATTGTCAACAGCCCAGTAAGTAACAGCTGTTTGCACTCCTTATCCCGCCATTACCTGCTGAATGTCAGGTCTCTTAGCTGAACGAACATCTGTCGTTTGGTTATGCTTGTTTTAAGAATCACTTTTGCACGGTATTATCTCCTCAGCCACCCATCCTCCTTCGCATCCCGTCTGCCTCAGAAGCAGACCGGTATGAAAGGCATGCCAGACTAATACCAAGCATCACCTGTCGCTGTTGTTAGTTGCCGCTGATTCCAACTCACGGTGACCCCGTTGTGCAGTGTAGAACTGCACTCCATAGGGTTCTCCAGGCTGTGACCTTTGGGAAGCAGGTCACCAGTACTTTCTTCAGAGGCTCTCTGGTTGGGTTTGAACTGCCAGCTTGGCAGTTAGCAGTCCAGGGCTTAACCACCCGCGCCGCCTCTCAGGACTCCTAACTGTCAGCTTCTTGTGGTTGCTGTTGTGTGCCATTGGGTCAGTTCCGACTCACAGCGACCCTATAGGACAGGGTAGAAGTGTCCCACAGGGTTTCCAAGGAGCGGCTGGTGGATTCGAACTGCAGACCTTTTGGTTAGCAGCCTGAGCTCTTAACCACTTTGCCACCAGGGCTCCAAATATCACCTAGCTTGAGCCAATTTGTTTCACATTTGATTGTCCATAATTGCTATTCAGGTAGTCCTTCCCGTTCCCTTGCCTACTGGCCTTTAGCCTCCTTTTGTAAATATGTAGTAATCAGAATTGATTTGATCTTTCTCGCTTCCTTTTCCGAGCCTAGCTGGCGGAGATGTTACACCAACATCATTCTAAAGCCAGTCTTTTTCCTTTTACAAGTGTGTTTCATAGATCTTACCCTTGTTCCTCATTTGTAATCTTTGCTCGGTGGACTAGTTGCATAAATTCAACATCCACGAGTGCACATTTGTCACCGAAAGGTGACAGCAAAAGCACCATCCCAGTGAAAAAGCAGCAAGAGGAAGGGAGAGAAAGAAGACCTGAGGGCATTTCCTTCCCCGTCAGCATAAGAACAATGAGGCAGCGAGAAGAATGTATTGTTGCAGCTTGTTGCAGAGACCATGTCAGACCTTAGCCACCTAATTCTTTTTTTCCTAAGCAATTTGTTGTTTTATTTTTTTTTTAGTGCATCTGTTTTGACTGTGCCGATATATAGCAAAAATTTATAGTCAAAGTAAGCAGCGATTCATCGCTGGGCTACGTTAAGTATGATTTCCAGTATATCTCTTTCCAGACAGCCCCCTCCTCCCCAACTAGGCTCCCTTTGAAGGGAATGAAAAAGTGCCAAAACCCAGACAATGATGTCAGTGAGGAATGGCCTAGAGCCTGTGCTGACACATCTATTCACTCATCAGGAAGTTTCCAGCAAATTTCAGTGAAGAGCAACGTTTATGAGCTAAGGATGTACCCTCGGTGGTTGGCAATCTGAGTTCCATCCGAGTCAAAAAAGCAAGGGATTTACAAAGCAGAGGAGTCCCTGGGTGATGCAAACAGTTAACAGTGCTCAGCTGCTAACGGAAATGTTGGAGGTTCAAGTCCACCTAGAGGTGCCTTGGAAGAAAGTCCTGGTGATCTACCTCCAAAAAATCAGCCATTGAAAACCCTGTGAAGCACAGTTCCACTCTGATACACATGGAGTCGCCATGAGTAAGAATCAACTCAGTGGTAACTGGTGTCTTTTGTTACTGTGTTCCTGACAAAGTTTTGGAGTGTTGTGCCCTGAACCCATTTTTCCCATAAGCCCTATGGTTGTTATTGTGCAGTCTGAATAGTACCCTGATTTTCAGCACATGTGTCCTGTTATAGCAGAACTGACTGCACTCTCTTTGGACTGCTTACCTCTGGATTGCTTGTCACATGAAAAGGAAGTTACAATGTTTCAGCCGCTCTTTGTTACATGCAGCCAAAGACATTTCCAATTGATACGCTGATATATAAAATCTAGAATTGGAATTTTTGAGGTTTGTCAAGGATGACAAAGAATCTATCTTAGGGTCTGGAATACCAGATTTCTTAGGCCAAAAAGTGATGGTCTCTCATAATAAGTAAATGTCCCTCTATCTTCCCCCACCACCACCATTCACCATTAACCCGTTGCTGTCTAGTCGATTCCATCTCATGGCAACCCCCGGTGTTACAGAGTAGAATTGCCCCACAGGGTTTTCGTGGTGATAATTTTTATGGAAGCAGATCACCAAGCCTTTCTTCTGCATCACTGTTGGGTGTGTTCAAACCACCAGCCTTTAGGTTAGTAGCCAGTCTCAAACCATTTGCACCACCTAGAAACCTACCACCGTTCCCAATCACATATGAATAGGGGGCTATGGTATTATTTTGGGAAGGAGGAAGAATTGACAGGAGAAGATTTGGAAAACTATTGTAATTTGGAACTTATGAAATCTTTGTGAAAGCCTTTTTCCCTAAGTGAGAAAGAGCCAGGCCATTCTGTGAGTCCAATGTTGTGGGATGTTGGAATTCTTCCCAAATCTGTGAGGGCTTCTCCCTGGTTGATTTCAGGGAGTTTGGGACTCATCCCACTGCTGATACCACTCTGCCACTTTAAAGATTTCCTGCCCCCACTGCAGTAGGTACTGATGACCTAAGAAATGCATCAAGAAGACTTCTAATATGAGTTTCATTTGATGTTCAATTTTTCAATAATACATTGAAAAAGATGCATATGATAGGAGATTGGAAGAACTGTACCTGAACCCATTGATTTCAATTCCACACCCTGAGAACTGGATTATACACCCCACCTAAGCTCTCCTGATGTGGCACCTGCCCTGTGCCCCCAAACCAGAGATGCATCCCAGCAGGTGTTGGTCTTGGCACGAATAGTTATCAGGAAATTATTGTTCTTCTTCCTTTTTCTCATTGGTTGGGTAATAGGATATATGGACTTTTAGGCTATTGTAAAAGTAATCTGTCATATTTTTAGAAATTGTAGACATGTCTTTATGAGCAGGGAATGTTGTTATGTCTGAGCTTTGTAGCCTAGCTTTGGGTTCAACATGGGGCCCAAAATGTTCTGATTGTATAAATAGACCAATCACTCATTTTCTCAACTCAGTGGTCTTTGTCTTAATTTATAGTGTCCCAAGGCAGTAGCGAGGAGCCCTGATGGCGCAGTGGTTAAGTGCTTGGCTACTTACCCAGAGGTCATTGGTTCGAACTCACCAGCCACTGTGTGGGAGAAAGATGTGGCAGTCTGCTTCCGTAATGATTACAACCTTGAAAACACTATAGGGCAGTTCTGCTCTGCCCCATAGGGTCGCTAGGAGTCGGAATCAACTCGACAACAGTGGGTTAGGGCAGTAGCTGCAGAGTCCCTGGGTGGCACAAACAGTTAAGCACTTGACTACTGACAGAGAGGTTGCTGAATCAAACCCATCCAGACGCCCCTTGGAAGAAAGTCCTGGCAATCTGCTTCCAAAAGGTCACAGCCTTAAAAACCTTACGGGGCACAGTTCTACTCTGCAACACAAGGAAATCAGAATCAGCTTGGCGGCAACTGGCTTGGTCTGAGTTTGGGCTTTTTGTTGTTGTTGTTTTTTTTTTGTTTGTTTTGTTTTTGTTTTAGAGCAGTAGCTACAAAGGAGGAATGGCTCCTGGGAGCCCTGACAGAATTATGAAGTTAAGGTTTTTCATATCTTGCCTTCTGGTCTACCCTGCCAGCATCTCTCTTCTCATTTCAGCTTCTCTGCCCACATCACCAGCCAGTTAAACAAGGCAGCGGTGAAACCATTACCATGATTGGTCCCTTGTGCTGCTCCATTTGAAGGGGATTATTCCTCAAGAGGCACAAAGCGTCCGTGATGGTCAGGAAAGTCTGTCCAAGTGCACAAGCCTCAGTGGTTTGAAAGACACAGGGGAGGCAGGAAGGAATAAAGGCTGTCTGAGAGCTGAGAAAGCTGTTGACCTCAACAGTCCTTGAGCAAATAAACCTTGATTAAAGTTTCTCTGAAAGGATGAGGGAGGACGGCCAACAGCCTCCTTCCTGAAGTGGCTTTGAGCAAGGCTGTTAGAGATAGGAGGTGAGGAGTCAATGATTTTCCTTTTAAGGGAGGGAGTGAAGAAATGTAACCATATGCAGGGTCCTCCCACCCCAGGATGGAGCATCCAATTTGATACACAGTTTCCCTGGAGCAGAGTGGCAGAGACCTGAACTTCGGGGAGAATATGGACCTGGGAGCTGGACAGGGTTGCAGCCAACCCCTCTGCTGGCCTGCACTGCTGCAATCCCACTGACGATTAGGATTTTGTGGGAGCTAGGGATGGGGGGTAGTCCCTGGGTGGTACAAACGGTTAATGCACTCAGCAGCTAACCAAAATGTTGGAGGTTCACGTCCACCCAGAAGCACCTTGGAAGAAAGGCTTGATAATCTACTTCTGAAAAATCAGCCATTGAAAACCATGCAGAAAAATGAAACAAGATCCATACCTCACAGCATATGCAAAACTAATTCCAAATGGATTGAGGACCTAAACATTAAATCCAAAACTGTAAGGTTCTGGGAAGAAAATAGAGGAGCAAAGCTTTGGAACCTAGTTTTTTTCAATGATAGATCACCAAATAAAACTATGGAACACAGATCTACTCTGACACACATGGGTTGTCATGAGTTGGAATCAACTCAACGGCAACTGGTGGTGGTAGGGACGGGCATTCGGAATACAGCCACAAAGATACCATATGTTCCTAAGGGAACTCAGAATGAACGTTACAAAAAGTGGTTCAGATGAAAGACCTTCTACAGATAGACACAGATAAGATAGGAAAATTAGGAAATCAGTCCAGGAGAACCAACAGCTACCTGATAAGTCCAGGTTGAGAGAGAAAAGAAATTTTTTTCAAATGTGAAGAGGCGGTAAAGAGGAAAATACCAAAGAAATATGCAAGGAAAGAAAGATCTAGAACTGAAATGATATTCTCCCACCAAAAATCCAGCACAATAAATGAGGGAAAAAATCTTACAAATTTTTTTTTGCCCTGAGGCACATTCTCATGAAATTTCAGAATATCAGGGACAAGGAGAGACTCCTGTAAGTCTCCAGAGATAGAAAAACCAGGTCACATGTTGAAGACATGGATGTGGGATGTCGCAAGACTTCACAACACACTCTTCTAGAAAAGACTAGAACGAAGTCTTCAAAATTCTAAGGAGAACCCAGAAATAAATCCAAATATTGATGGTCAATTGGTTTTCTACAGGGGAACCAAATCCATTTAATGAGGAAGGAACAGTCTCTTCAACAAATGGTGCTGGCAAAACTGGATTTCCACATGCAGAAAAATGAAACAAGATCCATACCTCACACCGTACGCAAAACTAATTCTAAATGGATCAAGGACCTAAATGTTAAATCTAAAACCATAAGGTTATTGGAAGAAAATAGAGGAGCAAAGCTTTGGAACCTGATTTTTTTCAGTGATAGATTATCAAATATAACAACAAAAACTAGAGGTACAGCTGCCATATGATCCAGCAATTCCACTCCTGCGTATATACCCGAAGAATCTAATAGAAGTGACACAAACAGTGAACACCCGAAAACAAAATAGGTAACTGGGACCTCATGAAAGTTAAATACTTATGTTCATCAAGGAGTAAAGAGACAAATTACAAACTGGGGAAAAATCTTTGGGAATGATGTAACCTGTAAGGGTCTAACCCGTTGCCATAGAGTCAATTCTGACTCATAGTGACCCTATAGGACAGAGTAGAACTGCCCCATAGGGTTTCAAGGAGCTGTTGGTGAGTTCGAACTGCCAACCTTTTGGTTAGCAGCCAAGCTCTTAACCAGTACACCACCAGGGCTCCAATAAGGGTGTAATATCTAAAATATATAGACAACTTCTACAAAGTAACAACAAAAATACAAATAACACAATCAAAAACTGGGCAAAGGGCACGAACAGACACTTCACCAAAGAGGATATTTGTATGGACAACAGACACGTAAAAAGATGCTCACCGTCATTAGGCACCCTGGAAATGCAAATCAAAATCGCAATGACATAGCATTTCACTCTCACTAGGATGGCTAAGACAGAAAAGAAAAGAAAAACAGAAAATAACAAGTGTTGGACGGGGTGTGGAGAACTTGGAACCCACATCCATTGCTGGTAGGAATGCAAAATGGTACAGCTGTTTGGGGAAACAGTCCAGGGGTTTCTCAAAAAACTAGAGCTAGAGCTTCCATATGACCCACCAATTCCACTCCTAGATATATACCCCGGGGATCTAACAGAAGTGACACAAATAGACATATGCACACCTATGTTCATCGCAGCACTATTCACTGAGGCTGGAAGCAGCCGCAGTGCCCATCATTAGGTGAATGGAGAAGTAAAATGGGGTACATACATACAATGGAATACTAGGAGTTCCCAAAACATCTTACACTGTGGATGTACCTGGAGGACATTATGTTGAGCAGAGTAAGTCAACCACAAAAAGACAAATGTTGTATGTTCTCGCTTTTATGAATTAACATGAATAGGTAAATATACAGAAACTAATGCTCATTCTTCCCGGGCAGATTTGTTCATTCTTTTCGGCAGTCCATGGTATATTCAATATTCTTTGTCAACAGTACAATTCAAAGGCATCATTTCTTCTTCAGTCTTCTTTATTCATTGTCAAGCTTTCGTATGCATATGAGGCAATTGAAAACACCATGACTTCGCTCAGGCTCATCTTAGCCTTCATGGTGATATTTTTGCTTTCGAACACTTCTGGGAGGATGTGGGAAGAGGGAGAAGTACTTCCTAGGTAGTAGTCACGTTTTGTTTATAGAAATGGGAAAAGTGGCACTAAATTTGGGTGAAGTTTGAACATGACTGATTTTGCGCAACAGATTTCAAATTCTCACGGTCTCCAGACTTTTTGGTGCCATGCAAGTTGGATGAACCCCTGAAACTATTACCCTGAGATAATCTTTAAACCTTAAACCAAAAATATCCCCTGAAGTCTCCTTAAAACCAAACAATAGTGTAGCTTAACTAATAAAGAATCTCTGCCTTGGGCACTGTGCCCTTTTAAGATATGGGATCAAATTGACCATAGCAACACAACAGATTAGCTAGGAACCTGAGGGGGTGGTGAGTTTTTGTTAATGGGGGAGGAAAGACTTGGAAAAGGAGGGTGAGAATGGTTGCACAACTTAAAGAATGTAATCGATGTCTCTGAACTGTACGGGTAGAAATTGTTGAACTGGTGTATGTTCTACTGGGTATATTCTCAACAACAGCAACAAAATAAAATAAAATAAATTTTAAGAAAACTTCAGAAACAGTGGGGATGGTTACACAACATGATGAAGGTAATTAATGTCAGTGAATGTACATGTTCAATGGCAAGTATTTTGTTCTATATGTACTCATCACAATAAAAAAAAATGCTTCATTTCCTCCATTTTCCAAAAACAGTTTGCCTCTTTACTGCTCCCCCCAAACACTGCCCTTGAGTGTCAAAGAGAAGTTTCATGCAAACTAGTCATCACACTGGAAAAGATGGATGATCCCATGCAGGAGACTGAAAAAGAAATCTCACTCAGTGG
The DNA here is from genome assembly GCF_000243295.1 of Trichechus manatus latirostris. NCBI lineage: Eukaryota > Metazoa > Chordata > Mammalia > Sirenia > Trichechidae > Trichechus > Trichechus manatus. Next base: position 13,181,716 of record NW_004443960.1, read on the forward strand.
GCCCTAACCAAGGTGCTTATGAAACTAATAATTCAGGGCCTAGTTTATCATAAAATGCCCAGCTGAGACTTGATGAAGTGCATCGCCGGAAAAAGGAAAGAGAGAGAGGGAGCCCAGTCTTCCAGCTGGGGTAGCACCGGGTATAGAGCTGTAAGAGCAGAGATTAATGGCTCCTCACAGCCGTAAATACATTTTTTTCTCTTCAATGAGTCCTGGGAGATGAGAATCTGGTTATAGTTGGATATTTTGCAATATTGCTTTTCATTTACATTTACAGTACCGAGAAAATTAAAAGGAATAGCATACAGCTTGAGCATGGCAGTGATTGAAAATGGGGCTTATCAATATGTCAGCCACAGTAGCCCCTCTCTTTGCTTGGCCCCTGCTCTGCCAGAGAATGGATGCCCTAGGACAGGTAGGCACTGGGAAACTGGCACGACTCCCCTCCCATTAGAGGGCAGTAGTAACTCCGTGGTAGAATTCTCACCTTCTATGCGGGAGACCAGATTCCATTCCTGGTCAATGTACCTCGTGTACAGCCAACAGCAGCTGTCAGTGGAAGCTTGCATGTTGCTGTGATGCTGAGCAGCTTTCACAGAGCTTCCACACTAAGACGGACTAGAAAGAAAGGCCTGGCAATCTACTTCTGAAAATTAGCTGATGAAAACCCTGAGGATCACTGGAAAGTTGTCTGATAGGGTGCTGGAAGATGAGCCCCTCCGGTTGGAGGGCCCTACACAATAGCCACAATGGACTCAGACATACCAACCATCAGGAAGATGGCGCATGGCCACGCAGCGTTTCATTCTGTCACACACCGAGTTGGAGCCAACTCCACGGCAACTAGCAACAACAATACAAGGACTAGTGTGTCCAGAGGCGTGGAAGGAGCCTAGAGGGTGGTGTGGGCTGATGCCCAGCCTGAGTTCTGGCAACCAAGGTAAGGACAGATGCTGGTGTTTTTCTGATAATATGCTCATGAATCACCTAAGCATTCTCTAAAATGCAAGTTCTAATCCAGTCGGCCAGGGGCAGGGACCTGAGAGTCTGCATTTCTACAAAGCTCTCAGGACCAGTGCTGCCAGCCTATGGACCACACTTGGAATAATAAGCGATTGAACAGTGGCAAGGCTGGAGACTGGAAGACTGAGGAAATACCAGCCTACGGGGTATAAAGCCCCCATCTAATGACTTAAAAAACAAATGAAGTTTCCAACACCTCATTGCAAGGGAAGGATTTAGGAAATTAGAAAAATCTGGCTCCTTAATATAAAAACTGCAGGAAGACGAGGCTAAGCTTATTTGCCTCTCCGTATTTCTATTTTAAAAATTACCAGTGGTATGCAAATGCCATCCCTTCCTTCTATTATTCCATATACTTTCATTACTATGACACAACCCAGTCATAAATTATAGTTACTGTGATTTTGAATTTAATTTAAATTTTCTTTTATGTTATAATTATGCTTAGAAGGAAATGCAAAATCAATATATCATGCTCTTATGTTTTATTGGCTAGGGTCTAAATACATTTGTGCATTTGACAACTCACTGACTACATTTTTAAATGTAATATATTTTAATGATATTTTGCTCTACTACATGCAAATATTTTAAGGCCATTAAATTTTGTGGTAGATAGTAACTCCTCTTATAAACCAATGCATCAGAGATTCCTTTGAAGACTTTTCTTGAAATGGACTCTTCAAAGATGCTATACTATGGCTGTGTTTGTGTGACTTCAAAAACATCTAAGGCAGAACTGTTTGGTCTCTACTGGACAAAGCGTTGGGATATTTGCATGCATTGAAGCCATAGAGGAGAAAACATCCTGCTGAAGGGTAAGCTTCACTCCACATACTGCTCAGAGCAAGTATAGAAAGAGACCATACCAGATAACTCTTTTTTTTTTTTTTTTTTTACTGTTGTGCTTTAAGTGAAAGTTTACAATTCAAGTTAATCTCTCATACAAAAATTTATACATACATTGTTATGTGACCCTAATTGCTCTCCCTATACTGTGACAGCACACTCCTCATTTCCACCCCAGATTTCCCATGTCCATTCAACCAGCTCCTGTCCCTCTCTGCCTTCTCATCTCGCCTCCAGACAGGAGCTGCCCGTTTAGCACACTCTTCACGAGTATCATTTTCTCTCCCACAGTCCAGTCTAATCTTTGCCTGAAGAGTTGGCCTCAGGAATGGTTTTAGTTTTGGGCTAACAGAGAGTCTGGGGGCCATGTCTTCTGGGGTCCCTCCAGTCTCAATCAAACCATTAAGTCTGGTCTTTTTACTAGAATCTGAGTTCTGCGCCTCACTTTTCTTCCATACCAGATAACTCTTAATTGTTGTTGTTGGGTGCCCTCGAGTCAATTCCAACTCATAGCGACTGTATTGGACAGAGTAAAACTGCGCCATAGGGTTTTCTAGGCTAAATCTTTACATAAGCAAATTGCCCCATCTTTCTCCTGCAAAATGACTAGTGGGTCTGAACCGCCTACCTTTTGGTTAACAGCCAAGCGCTTAACCACTGTGCCACCAGGGCTCCTTAACTCTCAATGAGTGGGAGTGAAAACTCATATTTGATTTATAAGCATTAGTGAGTAACCCATTGGCATGGATTGAATTATGTCCCCCAAAAAATGTGTGTATCAATTTGAGTGGGCCATGATTCCCAGTATTGTGTGGTTGTCCTCCATTTTGTGATTGTAATTTTATGTTAAAGAGGATTAGAGTGGGATTGTAACACCCTTACTAAGGTCACATCCCTGATCCAATGTAAAGGGAGTTTCCTGGGGTGTGGCCTGTACCACCTTTTATCTTAAAAGAGATAAAAGGAAAGGGAAGCAAGCAGAGAGTTGGGGACCTCATACCATCAAGAAAGCAGTACCAGGAGCAGACCGCGTCCTTTGGACTCGAGGTTCCTGTACAGAGAAGCTCCTAGTCCAGGGGAAGATTGATGACAAGGACCTTCCTCCAGAGCCGACAGAGAGAGAAAACCTTCCCCTGGAGGTGATACCCTGAATTTGGACTTGTAGCCTACTGAACTGTGAGAGAATACATTTCTCTTTGTTAAAGTCATCCACTTGTGGTATTTCTGTTACAGCAGTACTAGATGACTAAGACACCCATTAACCCAAAACACATGCACTCCCATACCAGTCAGAAAGATTTCCAGTTTCAGAGAGAATGGAGTGAGAACATAACTAGGTCATGTTTTCAAAGGAATGCTAGGAAAAGCAAGAGTTAAAATGCCCGAAGATAAATGGGAAGCCAGCAAAAGCCACACAGCATCCATGCATTCTGAAGAAATTACGGTCTACCTCTATCATGATTGGCAGCCACAGATGAAACCCTACCCAAAGCCAGAAACAGAGGCTGAAATACTGCAAGGCAGGTTATACATCTGAGGATGATGATTCTGGTGAACTGAAAGTAGAACTTGGCTAATTCTGTTGCAATGTGCCTCAAATTTAAAATGTGAAACTGATTATTTCAGAAAAAAGGGCTTTACTGTGAGGGAACTACAGATGTATCAGTCAGTCATTGTCAAAATAACACTGTGTGACAAATATCTCCCCAAAATCTCAGTGGCTTGCAACCAGAACCTCTGCTCATGCTCATGGGTCTACGGATTGACTGTGGTTTGGCTGATCTAGGCTGAAATCAGCTGATGGCTCTACTCCAGGTTGTAGGTTCGGTTTAGGGGCTGAAGCTGAAGGGACGGTGGTTTTATAGTCACTGAAATGCAAGAGAACAAGTCTAACTGTACAAGCACATCACAAGCCTCTGCTCATATCTCATTGGCCAGAATAAATAATATGGCCCAAAGTCAAGAAATAGGCTCAAGGGGTAAAAAATTGGGATCAATAATGATTCAGTGGTAGAATTCTCACCTTCCCATGCAGAAGACCCAAGTTCGATTCCACGCCAGTACACTTCATAAACAGCCGCCACCCATCTGTTGGGGGAGGCTTGCGTGTTGCTCTGATGCTGGACAGATTTCAGCAGAGCTTCCAGATTAAGACAGACTGGGAAGAAAGTCCTGGAAATCTACTTCTGAAAATCAGCCACTGAAAACCCTGTGGATCACAACGGTCTGATCTGCAACTGATCATTGGGATGCCACGCAGGACAAGGCTGCATTTCATTCCATTGTGCGTGGGGTTGCCATGAGTCGGGCCAACTGGAGAGCAGCTAACAACAACAATGTAATCTATGATACCGGATAAACCAGTGTTTCTAAACCTTGTTTTCGTTATTGCCTCCCTAAGCAGACTTTTGGAGCCCGGGTGGCACAGTGGCTAAGAGCTTGGCTGCTAACCAAAAGGTCAATAGTTAGAATTCACTAGCTGCTCCTTGGACACCCTATAGGGCAGTTCTACTCTGTCCTTTGGGGTCACTATGAGTCGCAATCGACTCGACAGCAGTGGGCACTGGGAAGCAGCCTTTCAAAACATTTTTTCCTAATATCCCCCGGAAATTTCATACCGCAGGTGGACTATGTATCACTGTATGTACTATATTTATATATGTGTTTTTTATAGAAAAGGGGCAACATTTGTTTCACACACCCCCAATTTTTGTCCCCTTGGGGACACTATCAGCCCTGCTGAGAATGCATGAGATACATTTCACCAGAAACAAAGTCCACTGACCCCTCTACACCCAATTTTGTCATTTTCTGCTTTATGGGATGACTAACCCCGGTCACAGTGCTTGGATACATATAACAAGGCTTTCTCCCATCACGTTTGTATTCCTAGAGTCAGTCTGCTGTAGATCTCTACTGAGTGTGCTCCCTTAACCTGGGTCCTCACATTGCAATGCACCATTTTTGTTTAAAGAAATCATCTTCCTTTATGCACTAAAGCCTCTCAAATGCAGCATGAGTGTTGATACCAATTCACCCAATTTCCATGGCCTGTCAAACAACCAGCAAGTCATAGGGTGCTGATCGTGTGGCTGCTATCAAGATCGGATTGCTGCAGAAAGTGTTACACACTATTAGAGTAATGACAGTTTGCAGCTATCTTCAGAGCATGCTGCAAATGCCTGTTATTGATATTACTAGCTTAATTCTGGAGCTTAATTCACTCTTAATAAAAACACTGCAGTTTTTCACATTTAATTGCAACAGTGATTAATGGTTACTTTTTACCTACAGGCACATCACACTCCTAATAGTTAAAGATGTTTCTGCATCAATTAGGAATTGTGTTCAGCAGATAGTGACAAATCCCTAAAATGGTAGCTTAAACAAATTAGAGGTTTATTTTTCTCTCACATAAAAGAAGTCCAGAGGTAACAGATCAAAGCTAAAGGTAGATGGACATCATGAAATTAAGCTTCTGCTGTCGTTCTACACTGCTATCCTTAGCATATGACTTCCGTCCTTAATGTTGCCTTGTTGTCACAAAATAGCTGCTAGAGCTCCAGCCATCACACCCACGTACTAGGCAGGAAAAAGGTGGAAAGGTAGAAGAGCAAAAGGATTCAGTTTCCAGCTGATTCAGCTAAGTACTTAAAGTTTTTAGATTGTACTTAATGTTATTAATAATATTTATATGTACCATCTAAAATTATCTCATGAAAAAATAAAAATAAATAAAATAAAATTATCTCATGAATTATAGAAAGTATGCATTGCACATTTTGGCCACTTGAAGCCCTAGTGGAACATGTGACCCAGCCATGGCCAATCAGAGCCCATACCACCCTGGCCCTGGGGTTGACAAACTATTTCTGTAAAGGGCCAGATAGTAAATATTTTAGACTTTGTGGGTCATATGGTCTCTGCTGCAACTACTCAACAAAGCAGCCATAGACAATACTCTAAATGAATGGGCATGACTGTGTTCTAATAAAACTTTATTATCAAAAACAGGCAGGCTGTCTGAGGACTGTGATTTGCTGAATCCTTCCCTAGATGATTGGTTTAGGAGTGAGCATGTGACTCGGGCTTGGTTAATCAGCATGATTTTGTTCCTCTAGCCAGAATGTTTCAATCTGACCCAGGTAAGTGCAATTGGAGTGAAGCTCAGAATTTGCTGGAGCTAATAGGAAAAGACACTCTCCACTGGTCTATACTTACAAGAATATGAGGCTGCAGCTATTGTTTTCAGAATAAAACCTAAAGTGCTTTGCACGGCTTGATCTTCATCCTGAACTTCAGGCACACAGCTGCCATCTTTCATTTCTTTTCACCAAAGACCAGTGTTCAGTAGGTGCACTATAAATGCCTACTGAAAAAATGAGCAGTACTCAACAATTTAATTTTGAAATAACCAAATGAATGGGCTTGGCTGCTTGCTTGGATCCAGTTAACCAGAGAACTGTCAAATGCACTGTTTGGACATAACCGAACATAATATATCACGCTGTATTTACCTGGCGTCTTATCTAACTGGCTGTTTGGAAGACTAACAAGACCCTGGGGAAAATGAAAGAGGGAAGTCATTTATCCAGATTCTCTAAGAAGGCCCAGAAACAAAGCAACTTTAAAAACACATCTGGTAGGTAATAAAGGAGATTCAGGGCTGGCTGACTGTTTTCCCTCCAACTAAGTTATTAGATTTTAATTACGTCATTAACAGGAGAATTCAACATAGGTTCCCAGTTTGGGTCAGATGCAAGCAAATACAGGAGAATTCGAGTTTAAAAAAAGTAAAAACCTGAAAAATCAGGGATTATTTCTTTTCAGGATGATACTTATTTCTATGTAGCAATTATTAACAAAATCAGATGCAAGCTTGCTTGGGTGGAACAGGTCTGGGTGCTGACACTGGTTAAGATAGACCAAGTTACGCCACAGTAACAAACAACAGCAAGATCTGGGATGGTGTGAGTGCTTTGTGATCAGCTGCTAACCTAATGGTTGGCGGTTCAAACCTACGCAGCAGCACTGTGGAAGAAAAGGCGGCAATCTGCTTCCCTAAAGATCACAACCAAGAAAACCCCGTGGAGCAGTTCTGTATAACACATGGGGTTGCCATAAGTCGGAATTGACTCAACAGCCATGGGTTTGGTTTTAGTTACACAATAGAAGTGTATTTCTTGCTCTTACAGAGAACTTTGTGAGTGGGGGCAACTTTCCAAAAAAGTCGTCCTCCATATGATGTCTGCTTGCATCTGTGGTACCTTCATTTCAACAGATGCTTCACTATGGAAGGAAAAAAGCATGGAGAATCACACTGTCTCTTAAATACTTCCACCCGAAAGTGACAGATGACACGTCTACTCCCAGCCCGTGGGCCAGAACTAACCACATGGCCCCATTAAATGCAGGGGCAGGAAATGTAGTCTTTTTGGTGTCCAGGAACATGGAAGAGAACAGGAAATAATGATTACCATGGTGGGAAATGCTCCAGAGGGAAAAAAAGGCAACAGATTTCGTGCAAACCAGTGAGGAGAAGGCAGAAAGGACTAGGGGATGGAGACAGCAAAGGTGAGGCTGGATTCAGTGGCTACTTAGTTCAGTGGTTTCTCAACATCCACCCTTGGACCAACATCTGCCCTTCGCACTGCTCACTGACCTGTGGTGTAAGGGAAGAATAAGGAACATGAAGTGGGTGATTATAAAGCCAAATTAGCAACATTGTCCTTCGTTATTGCTAACTTGACAATAATGCATGGCCTTCCTACATTTCTTAAAGGTCCCTGCGTAGTGCAAATGGTTTGTGTTCGACTTAACTTAAAGGTTGGTGGTTCAGCCTACCCAGCAGTGCCGTGGAAGAAAGGCCTGGTGATGTGCTTCCATAAAGATTGTTGTTGTTGTTACCATCTAGTCGGCCCCTGACTCACGGCGACCCCGTATGTGACCGAGTAGAACTGTTCCATAGGGTTTTCTTGGCTGTAATCTTTAGGGAAGCAGATCGCCAGGCCTTGTCTTCTGGGAAGCCCACTCTGTGATGTAACACGTTTCCTCGTTAATTCCTGACAACAACAAAGAGGTAGGTATTATTATCCCAGGTTTACAGATAAGGCAACAAAGATGCAGAAAAAACTGCTCGCAGTTAACATGTCTCAGTTGGTCCACTTTTCAGTGGTTTCCTTCAAGGAACTCATGATCCAAAATTGGCCTATTGATTTTCCCACCCAAACCTGTTCCCCTACTTCCAAGGCTACCTCCAACACCTCATTAAGCCTTGTCGTCTCTATTGAGGGCACCACCCCCCTCGCAGAGTTGCTTTAAGCCATAAATCTAGGAGTCGAGTGGCCAGGATGGGATGATTAATGCCACCCCAGACATCAGAATTGTCGCATACTATATTGTTAGGCATTCATAAAGGTGTCAACACTAGCAGATGTTCAGTGGATTGGGCTTGAGCAAGCACAGATTTGGAGGGGAAAGAACTACATTTCCCAGAATTCTCTTCCCTTTAAGGTTCTGGGTTAGGTTTGGCCACTGGAAATTTTAACACCAGGTGTGGAGGGCAAAAGTGACGCAGCAACCAGGTTTAAGGTGAGAAGGGACAGGCAGAGTTGCAGCCCACCTGAGTTGTCAGTGATCTACTAGCTCACCTGGTTGGCGAGGGGCGACAGCCAGTCCACAGCTCTTCCAGCTCCTGCTGGATGTCCTCCTTCAGCTTCTCCTCCTTCAGCGATTCCTCCCTCAGCTTCTCCTTGAGCTTCTCTTCCTTCATGTTCTCCTCCTTCAGCTCCTCCCCCTTCAGTTTCTTCTCCTTCAGCTTCTCTGCTTCCTGGTCCAAGTGAGTGTTTAGCTCCATGGCAAGGGGCTCCGGCTTCCCCTGCAGAACACCCAGAGCATTGAAGTTGGAGGCATTAAGACGGAGACAACATGAGTTCCAGCTCTCCCTCACAGGTTCGCCTCTCCTCCATTTTGCATCCATCTTTCTTCTTGACGGCCTGCCCTGCTGACTTCAGGACATGGAAGTGACAGCCATAAATAAACTGTTTAACCAACTCCCACAATTGCGTTATGGCCATGACTTTATCACAAATCCCTTATTTATGTTACTCCTTGTGGTTCTGCTTCTCTGATCAAACCCTGACTGATACACACAGGAATCTTCATCTCAGGGTCTGCTTCTGAGGACACTAACCTAAGAAAAACTACTTAATAAGTGTGGGGCTATGTGACTCGCCAGAGGACACTGGTGGTTCTGTGGTAGAATCCCCACCTTCCATGTGGGAGACCTGAGTTCAATTCCTATCCAATGCACCTCATGTACAGCCACCACCTGTCTGTCAGTGGAGGCTTGCATGCTGCTATGATGCTGAACAGGTTTCAGCGGAGCTTCTGGACTAAGAAGGACTAGGAAGAAAGGCCTGGTGATCTACTTCCAAACAATCAGCCAGTGAAACCCTACAGATGACAACAGTTCAATCTACAAGCAATCATGGGAATGGCACAGGACTGGACAGCGTTTTGTTCCTTTGTGCATGGAATCGCCATGAGTCAGGGGGCTAACTCAACGGCAGCTAACAACAATGATGTGACTTCCCAAGGCCGCACGGTTAACTATGTCAGTGCCGGACCTCAGTCCAGGTCCGCATGACTGAAGTGCATGTCTGTCCCCTAGAGCACACTGCCACTGTAGATACACAGCTATCCCAAAGCAGTGAATTAAAAGGGACTTCTGGGTCCCATTTACCTAGAACACATTGTCAGGGGTTCCTCCCGATGTGTCAGAATGATATTTTGTACTTAAGTCCCTTGAATTAAGCACACCCAGCCTGGGAGGGAGTTACCATTGCAGCGAATCACCCAGCAGGGAGTCTGAGGGCAGAAAATGACTAATTCTCAGCACAGGTGCTCTTGTTGAATATTGATAACTGGTCTGAAGTCAAAGTATGGTATTTCTGGCTCTTCCTACAGCAGCACGTGTTTCTCACTCCCAGCACCCAAAATGTATGTGCCTTCTAAGACTGTAAAAATAGACACCTCTCCTGTTTCTCTATAGGAACACCTAGAAACAAACAACATTTGGGAAGCTGCATATGTATATCTTATACAAAGTTGTTCCACTTTTCTAAGGGGTTCGCAAAGTCTGGTGTTTGAGCATGGATATTTGTATATTCATAAATTTCTGGGGTTGAGACACTTAAAACTCACTGTTCCTGAGCAAAGCATAAAAAAGGCAGGACAACTATGAATAAGCTTTGCCTTTTTTCTTTTTGAGTGTTCGTCACTAAACAAATTCGTGAATATCCAAATCGCTTCATGTGGTTAAAATCCCAAATGATATGAATTAGAATAAAAATATCAAATGCTAAGTAGGATGTTGGAAAAACCTCAAATAAAATTTAATTCTGCTAATTTAATAAATTGTTGTTAGGTGCCATCCAGTCATTTCAAATGATACTGACCCCCTGTAACAGTAGAACTGCCCCATAGGGTTTTCTAGGCTATAGTCTTACTGGGAACAGTTCTCCAGGTCTTTCTCCCACGGAGATGCTAGGAGGGTTCAAACCACTAACCTTTCAGTTAGTAGCTAAGCGCTTAACCATTGCACCACCGGGGCTCCTTAATTATCACTACCAAAAGGAGGCAATTTTTATACCAAATATTTTTCACCTATATACCAAAAAAACAAAACAAAACCCATTGCTCTCAAGTTGATTTCAACTCATGACAACCCCATGTGTGCCGAGTAGAACTGGACTCCATAGGGTTACCAAGGCTGTGAGCTTTTAGAAGTAGATCACCAGGCCTTTCATCCAAGGTGCCTCTGGGTGAGTTCAAACCACCAACCTTTTGATTAGTAGTTAACTGCTTAACTGTTTACACCGCCCAGGGACTCCTTCCACCGATATAAATTTCTAATAATCCCTCTTACACTTTGACGTTCTTCTTAGTAGATGAAAATAAGTTATATAAGTGATAACTTATTTTAAAACTTTTTTTAATGCCAAGACTTCAAAAAAACACAATGAATATTCTTTCTCTTTAATGCTGTGTAACATGAGCTACAGAATCTATTGTCATAAAATAGCATAGATCTTATTATTCATAAGCAATACTTTGGTGGAATAGTTAATTAAATAATGCAAGGATTTGCTTCCTTAAAATTATGATTCACATTTGAGGTCTATAAAAAGGTACTAAAGCATAAGGAAAAAGAACATTATCCTGAAGGCTGTGAAATAGAGATAAAGCATAACTTAAAAATAATTTTCTAAAAGAAAAGGATAAAAAAATTTACCTTTTATTTTTTATTTACTTTATTGAGCTTTAGATGAAAGTTTACAGGGCAAATTAATTTCTCATTAAACAGTTAATACACATATTGTTTTGTGACATTGGTTGCCAACCCCATGATGTGTCCCACACTCTCCCCTTCTCGACCTTGGTTTCTGCATTTCCATTGGTCCAGCTTTCCTGTCCCCTCCTGTCTTCTCATCCTTGCCCCTGGGCTGGTGTGCCCATTTAGTCTCGTATACATGGTTGAACCATGTGTGTTATTGTTTCTTTTATAGGCCTGTCTAATCTTTGGCTAAACGCTGAAGGGAGTGACTTTAGTACTGAGTTAAAAGGGTGTCCGTGGGCCATGCTCTAGGGGTTTCTCCAGTCTCTGTCAGCCAAGTAAGTCTCATCTTTTTTCTGAGTGAGTTAGAATTTTGTTCTACATTTTTCTCCAGTTCTGTCCGGGACCCTCTCTTGTGATCTGTATCAGAGAAGTCAATGGCGATAGCCAGGCACCCTCTAGTTGTGCTGGACTCAATTGGACAAAATTTTTAAAAATACTTATTGGTAAATATACACAAACATATCAACTAAGAAGTCTCTGTGATACAAGAGTAGGGATCCACAGAAGGCAGAAGTGCAAAAGGAGCCAAATGAAGTAAGAATTCAAGGAAATCTAAATTCTAATAGAAGAATTAAAATTCACATCGGAGATAGTTTAAAGCAGAAAGGATGCTGTAGAAAACTAAGTGATATAGAAAACAAACTTGGAGAACTATCAAAAATACAAAGGAAGGAAAAAAAACAATGAAAATGAAAGTTTTAAAAAAGGAAGTACAAGTGCAGTAATCATAAAACAAGCTATCAAACGTGAGATCAAACATGTTTATTGTGATAATAAATATAAGTGGGTTAAATTTCCCTGTCAGTTAGGAATTTAAAGTAGAGTTTTAAAAAATGAAACTGTATATTGCTTAAAATATGTATACCAAAAAGAAAGGTTAAAATAAAATAACAGAGGAAGATATATCAGGCAAGTGTAAACAAAAAGAAGCATGGTTGTGAGGTAGAGTAGGTGAGAATTTATTATGTAGGTACATAGACATGAACAGGGTGTACTGGGGGCATCTTGTTCTAGTTCACAAGAGCTGACTGTGAACATCTCTTCCCAGCTCCACATTTGGTTACATCACATTGGTAGACTGAAATCAATGAAGATAGGAGTATTTACACCACAGAAATCAGCAAATACTATAAATTGGGAGTTGGGCTTTTTGTTGTTGGTGTTGTTTTATTTTTTTGAGAGTTGGTTACCAGCCGACTACTGTATGTACTTCTTCCCTTCACTCTGTGGAAAGAAAGTGACTAATTCTCACTATCTCAGTTTTATGGATATAATTTCCCAGTTTTATGGATATAATTTTTCCTTTTAGATCCAAGTTACTATTATTAAGGTATTTTGCTTACATATTACATGCTTCTCTTTGCGATTTTTCAATATACTTGCATTATTTTAAAGCAATACTAAAATACTTACATTAGCAATCATTATTTAGATTTAATGTAAGCATTACTAATTTAAGTGCTTACTACCAGTTATTTCAAACCATCAATTCCACATTCTTAATTTGTTTAATTTGATTCATTTCTTAGGTGTCTGGAAGATGATGGTAGATAATTATTTTCAGGAAGAGTATGTTAAAGGTATACATCTTGAGTGTGTCGGAGAATGTCTTTCCATTGCAAACCCATGTGAATGGCAGAGGAGATGGGTATAAAAATCTTAGTTCAGTATCTTTTCCTCCACAAATTCTGTACAATTGCTCTATTGTCTTTGATCGTTTGGTGTCTCAGATAAGAAAAATCTTAGCCTTTCCCCACCTTAATAAGTAGCCTTTTATCCCGTGCAAATGCTTGTCATATTCTTTTTATTCATCCTTAAAATTCAAGCGTCTCACCAGAATAACGTATTTCATTGATTTGAAGATGCACTTTTGTTTCACATTTCTATCCTCTCTGAAATCAGGATACACCTTACAGTGACTGTCTGCCATGTGGCATAGGGCTATCATTCTGCAAATCCCTTCTGCTGACATTTCTGGAAAGATAAAGCATCAAAGTCTCCCAGACTTGACGCTATATGGGGCATACTCTTTCTGAGTGTATTTTTATTAGTTTATTTTTGCCCATAATCAGTAAACCATAAATTTAGCAAACTTAAGTCCTTATTCAGCTACAAATTTTTTTTTTATGTTCTAGTAGTATTCCTTTGATTATTCCTTCTCAATATGTTCTTTATTCCTTCTGAAATTCTTCATTCTGATGTTCTTGTCTTTTTCCCCTTCCTCTGAGTTTTGGGGAAAATTCTAAGCATGACTCCTACTTCACTGATTCCATTTCCTGCAACAGACAACCTACAAATAAATAGACAACAATGAGTCCACTGCAGATTTTAATTTTATCAATTGTGGGTTTTCTCTGCATACAATCCTTCCTAGTCTCTACCTCTTTCCTTTTTAAGACCACCTACAAAGGTAATGTTTACAAACGTTATGTCTCAAAGAATTATGTTAAAACATAATTTAGAAATATTCTAAACTTTAAGTGTTCTTTCGTTTCTTGTAGCAACTCTAGTGCGCAGGGCAGTATTTGCTGTGGTTGCTGAGTTTGGCCCGACTCTTGAAATCTGGTATTCTTTCATGTGTCCGTTGGTTTTTCTTGTGCACTTGCTCATCTGTGGTGATGAGGTGGAATGGCTAAGCCATGGACTCTGGAGCTAGCGGTCTGTCAGCCTCAGAGTTTGAGTCAAGACATGAGTCACCCCCTCCTCATTCTACTTCAGGCAGCCTTTCCCCCATTCTTTCCTTCTTTTTACTGTGTAATGGAAACTTCTCCCAGAGAATTAAACTTCCCAGTCGTGCTCTATTAGAAAGGAAACCAGTTAATCAACTGGCCATCCCTGCTCTGTCCCTACCATCTGTCTCCCTTCCTGCTGGTAACCAGCATCTGCTTCTCCCATCTCCAACTAGCTACCTCTCCAGAGTCCAGTCAACATATTTCACTTGAGTCTTGTGTTTCTTTTGAAAGAATTTGCTACATGAATAAACAGCCATTAACCAGACCTCCATCAGTCTTTATTTCTACCTAGACAAAGTCCACCCCAGAGGGACATTTTGTTTTTCCAAAAATGATGTGAGGTAATTAAGATGCTATTAACTAATCTTGAATCATTTTTGGAGCCTTTTAAATTCTTTAATGAGATTAGGGATGCACACTAATCTTGTGGAAAGGTAGTTTATTTTATTTGTCAGAATAAACAAGCAATTTCTACCATCTCAAAAAAGATGGTAAACACTGTTTATTTTTGTAGAGTTATGTTCTGGAGTAGGACACAAAAGGATGAAAAGAGTCTGTATAATGATTTATTGATGATTCTGTCAGGGTGGAACTTTGTATTTATTCAAGTCAGTTAGAACAAAAATAATAAAGCATACTAATTGTTATATGCACACAAATCAAGGTTAGGTTTTTGCAGCTATATTCACAAAGATATCGTGTGTTATATTTTGGCAAAGCATAAACTCATTAATCTATATTTTATGTACCTCTCTCTTTGATCTAATAATACGTTTATATTTAAGTTGAATTGAATCCCTGTATATCTATTCTTTAATTCCTTCCCTTGAATTTATTGCCAACTCAAAATAAATTCCCCCAAAAAAGTTAATGTTCAATTTCCATTTATTTCATTGCAATCTTCTTTGTTCGGAACCATATTAATTTATCTGGAGAAAGAAATGAGGAAAAGCTTCATCCCAATATATTCCTTTATTTAATTTTAATAACATACTTTAGTATGCAACCTTGTGTGTAGGATAAAAATGTGTGGTGAATAAAAAGAGTAGGGTGGGGAGGAAATACGTGTTTTCCCAAAGTGCTGACAATTTAATAAGAAATATAGTTCTTTGGAGCTGTAGCTTTCACTAACAAAATTATCTAGGCACTGTTTTGTAAATCACCTTACATGCGTGCAAAAGTGGGTGGTGGAAAAGGAAGACAGAAGAAGAATTGATGCATTGGAAGTGTGGTGTTGGCAAAGAATATTGAATATACCATGGACTGCTAAAAGAATGAACAAGTCAGTCTTAGAATAAATACAACCAGAATGTTCCTTAGAAGCAAAGATGGCAAGACATCAACTTGCTTACTTTGGACACATCATCAGAAAAGACCGATCACTAGGAAAGGACATCATGTTTGGTAAAGCGGAGGGCCAAGGAAATGAGGAGAACCCTCAAGGAAATGGACTGACATAACAGCAACAACAATGGACTAAAACATACCAGCAATCATGAAGATGGCACAGGACCTGGCAACGTTTCATTTTGGGGTCGCCATGAGTCAGAGCCAACTCAACAACAACAAAACAACTGCTTTTTGACATCTCTATCAAACTTCTCTGTTCTTGCAGAAATCCACTTAATTCAAAACCATCCTTCACCTAATATTTGCTAAGCTGTGACTATGCAGCCCATTAACTCAGTTAATCCTCAAAATAGTCCCGTGAGGTACTTTTTATTACGGTATACGCATTTCACAGGTGAAGAGGCTGAGGCTCAAGTAGCTTACCTGAACTAAGAGGCAGACCTTGGTGGTTCCAGAGCCCAGGCTTTTTATAATACATTGGGCTGAAACTCCTTGGAATAGGGATTCCCTTTGGCTGTCATGGTTACACTCCATAGATATACTACCATGTTGTTGTTGTTAGGTGCCATCGAGTCAGTTCCGACTCATAGTGACCCTACACACAACAGAATGAAACACTGCCCAGTCCCGCGCCATCTTCACAACCCTTGCTATGTTTGAGCCCATTGTTGCAGCCACTGTGTCAATCCATCTCATTGCGGGTCTTCCTTTTTTATTCTATCCTATCTGGAGAAAGATGTGGCAATCTGCTTCTGTAAAGATTCCAGCCTTGGCAAAGCTATGGGGCAGTTCTACTCTGTCCTATAGGGTCTCTATGAGTTTGAATCAACTCAGCAGCAGTGGGTTGGGTTTGGTTTAATAGCTGGAATATGGACACACACCTCCATCTGGGGCTTTGAATCAGACGTGAGGAATACAGAGAAGCAATACGGAAGAATGTGTCTGCCATCCAGTGGTGGCCATGGTAGGCCATACCACACTCTTCCTGGGGCGTGGCTTTGGCTTTGCTCTTGGGCCCTAATTTCCTTGGTTCCTGCCCTTTTTAGTAACCTGATTCTCCAGGCTTCCTGGAAATTCTGTGAACCATGCAATGGCTATCAACGAATTCCTTTTCTCCTTAATGAGCCAGAATCTGTTTTAGTTGCTCACCATTATGCACCCTGTCTGACACCAATCTCTAAATGACATTGTTAGATAAGAAAGCAGTACACCACGTAGGTTGTTGTTAGGTGCCATCAACTCCATTCCGATCGTAGCAACCCCATGTGACAGAATAGATCTGCCCCCATAGGATTTTCTTGGCTATAATCTTTATGCAAGCAGATCACCAGGTCTTTCTCCTGTGGAGCCACTGGGCGGGTTCAAACCGCCAACCTTTCAGTTAGCAAGTCTAGCTCCTAACCATTGTGCTACCAGAGCTCCTTACACTATGTATAAAACAAAAAGAAAAACCCCCAAACCCATTGCTGTCCAGTCAATTCCAACCCATAGCAACCCTATAGGACAGGGTAGAATTGACCCATAGGGTTTCCAAGCAGCAGCTAATGGATTCAAACTGCGGACCTTTTGGTTAGCAGCCAAACGCTTAACCACTGTGCCACCAGGGCCCCACAACTATGTATAGTATCACATAAATAAAAGTAAAATATACCCACAAGACAATACTACATAATTCCATTTATATTTCTTCATACACAAAAAAATTAGAAAAATGTGGAAAACTAAACACCAAATAATAATAATAGTTACCTCAACGGTAACCAATGTATTCTCCCAATATAATTGGTGAAGCAGGGGTGCAGGCGAGCGTAACATTTGCAGCAAACATCTTGTCATGGTTGTACTTCTGAGCAAGCTGACGCAGGAAGGCTCTGTGATGCCACCATTCAGACGCAGCGCCAGGTACAGGAGGACTGCTTCTGGATGTTATACTCTGAGAGAGTGCGGCCATCCTCCAGCTGTTTGCCTGCACAAATCAGATGCTGCTGGTCAGGGGAGGATGCCCTCCTTGTCCTGGATTTTGGCTTTGACGTTCTCGATGGTGTCACTGGGCTCAACCTCGAAGGTGATGGTCTTGCCCATCAGGGTCTTCATGAAGATTTGCATCTCTGCATCTGCCGCTGGACAGCCTCACTGAAGAGAAAGAGGGTGGCCTGCAAGCAGAGGGTCAGTGAAAAAGAGGAAGACCTTTAACGAGATGGATTGACACAGTGGCTACAACAGTGAGCTCAAACATAGCAACAATTGTGAGGATGGCACAGGACCGGGCAGCACGTCGTACTGTTGTACAGAGGGTCTCTATGAGTCGTCACCAACCCAAAGGCACCTAAAAACAACAATAACAAGCCTTGCTAGATGAGGCAGTGGTGGTTCAGTAGCAGACTCTTTGCCTTCAGTGCAGGAGACCCGTGTTCGATTTCCAGCCAGTGTATCTCATGGGCAGCCACCACCCACCTGTCAGTGGAGGCTTGTGTGTTGCTATGATGCTGAACAGGTTTCAGTGGATCTTCCAGACTAAGATGGACCGGGAAAAAAGGCCTGGTGATCTCCTTCGATAATCAGCCAATGAAAACCCTATGGATCACAATGGTCCCATCCACAACTGATCTTGGGGATGGCGCAGGACCAGGCAGCATTTTGTTCCATCATGCATGGGGTCACTGTGAATCCAGGACTGACTTGTCTGCAGCTAACAACATCAATATCCTTGCTAGAGTGGGGATAAAAAAACCAAAAAACCCGTTGCCGTCGAGTCAATTCCAACTCATAGCAACTCTAGAGGACGGAGTAGAACTGCCCCATAGGGTTAGAGTGGGGATAGGAGAAGGCAATTGCAGAGGCTTGCTGCTAGCTTGCTCCTACTACGATAGTTCTTATCCTATCCCGCAGGCTAAAGAATGAAGGTGGGGTTCTGCCAACTACCAAATATATCCATCTAATTATACCTGGCTAGCACTAGGAAGGAGTCCCTGGGTGGTGCAAACAGTTAGCGTGCTCGGCTGCTAACTGGAAGGTTGGAGGTTTGAGTCCACCCAGAGGCACCTCAAAAGAAAGGCCTGGCAATCTACTTCCAAAGAATCAGCCATCGAAAACTTTGATCAAAAGGTCAACAATTACTCTAAAGCAAAGATGAGAAAATAGGGAGAAGGGAAACTACTAAAAATGGAACTACCAGAACGCAATTAAAGAGAAGGTTGACACTTTGTGAAAAATGTAATTAATGTTACTGAACAATTTGTGAAGAAATTGTCAGGTGGGAACCTAATTTGTTGTGTAAACTTTCACCGAAAACACAATATAAAACTTTTTTTTAGTCGTACTTTAGGCAGAAGTTTACAGCTCAAGTTAGTTTCTCATACAAAAATTTATGTACACATTGTTATGTGACCCTAGTTGCTCTCCCTATAATGTGACCACACATTCCTCCTATCCACTTCGGATTTCCCATGTCCATTCAACCAGCTTCTATCACTGTCTGCCTTCTCATTTCAACTCCGGACAGGAGCTACCCATTTGGTCTTGTGTATCTACTTGAACTAAGAAGCACAGTCTTCAAGAGTATCATTTTATGTCTTATAGTCTGGTCTAATCTTTGTCTGAAGAGTTGGTTTCGGGAATGGTTTTAGTTCTGGGTTAACAGAGACTCCGGGGGCCATGTCTTCTGGGGTTCCTCCAGTCTCAGTCAGGCCATTAAGTCTGGTCTTTCTACTAGAATTTGAGTTCTGCACCGCACTTTTCTCCTGCTCTGTCAGGGACTCTCAGTTGTGTTCCCTGCCAGGGCGGTCATTCTTCTGGTCTCAGGCTGATGAAGTCTCTGGTTCATAAAGCCCTTTTTGTCTCTTGGGCTAATAATTTGCTTGTGTCTTTGGTTTTCTTCATTCTCCTTTGCTCCAGGTGGGTTGGGACCAGTTGATGCATCTTAGAATGGCCGCTCAATAGCTTTTAAGACCCCAGACACCACTTACCAAAGAGGGATGCAGAACGTTTTCTTAATAAACTTTGTTATGCCAGTTGACCCAGACCCCTGCCCCTGCTATACTGTCCCTCAAAGTATTTGGTTATGTTCAGAAAACTTCTTAGCTTTTGGTTTAGTCCAGTGGTGCTGACTTCCCTTGTAGTGTGTGCTATCCTTCCTTTCACCTAAGATAAAACTTGTCTACTATTTAGTTAGTGAATTCCCCTCTCCCTCCCTCCCCACCCTCATAACCATCAAAGAATGTTTTCTTCTGTGTAAACCTTTTCTTGAGTTCTTATAATAGTGGTCTCATGCAATATTTCTCCTTTTGCGACTGACTAATTTCACTCAACATAATGCCTTCCAGGTTCATCCATATTATGAGATGTTTCGTGGATACATCATTGTTCTTTATCATTGTATAGTATTCCATAGTGTGAATATACCACGATTTGTTTAGCCATTTGTCCATTCATGGGCACCTAGGTTGTTTCCATCTTTCTGCTATCGTGGACAGCGCTGCAGTGAACATGGTGTGCATATATCTATTCGTGTGATGGCTCTTATTTCTCTAGGATATATTCCAAGGAGTGGGATTGCTGGATCATATGGTACTTCTATTTCTAGCTTTTTAAGGATGCACCAAATGGATTTCCAAAGTGGTTGTACCATTTTACATTCCCACCAGCAGTGTATAAGTGTTCCAGTCTCTCTACAACCTCTCCAACATTTATTATTTTGTGTTTTTTGGATTAATGCTAACCTTGTTGGGGTGAGGTGGTATCTCATTGTAGTTTTGATTTGCATTTCTCTAATGGCTAATGATCATGAGCATTTCCTCATGTGTCTGTTAGCCGCCTGAAAGTCTTCATTGGTGAAGTGCCTGTTCATATCCTTTGCCCATTTTTTAATTAGGTTATAAAATACTATTTTAAAAAAATAAAAGAAAAATACAAATTACAAATAATAATTCTTTTTTTTTTTAAATAACCCTATGGAGCACAGTTCTACTCTGCCACGCAGGGGGTTGCCATGAGTGGGAGTAGGCTTGATGGCAACTGATTTAGCCCTCGGGAGGAGAAGTGACCTTGAACTAGGCCACTTTCTTCAGCCAAGAGCAAGTCTTAGGGAAAGGCTCTAATGAAAACTGTTGGCCACCAACATTTGCAGCAGATGGAGGAAAGAACATTTCTGTCCTGGGTGGGGTGGGATGAAAGGATTAGGTGGCCCGCCATAGCATCCACTACACTGGCTGACCACCATATTCTTGGATAAAATTTATGGTTAAGAGCTGAAGAACTTATCTAGAAGTAGCATAGGAGAGAGCGATGGAAAGAATACCATTTACTTGCTTTTTCTCAAGATTGCATAAAGAACCACATGCCAAGCTTTTGATTTATTTATCTGAAAGGCTAATTCCCATGGATAAGCCTTCCCACACCCTCATTTCTCTCTCTGAAATGACACACAAACCATCATTCCGTTTCCCCGTTTCTCTCATTTCAAGCACTTGTCTTGGCTTCTAAACCTAAGTCCTGCTGTAAATGCCAAGGCTGTATATCATAACTTAGCAATGATTAGATCTATATTAAATAATAATCAGTTCCTCTTTTGAAGTGTGCTAACTTTGAATTTCCTAAACTTATATTTTATTGAGAAGACACCTTCACCTGGTGGATTTCTTAGAAAAATGTAAGTAAGCAAACTCTAAATCAGGCCTCTCAGACGCCAGAAGAAGGCCAGGCCACGAAGAAATGAAAAAGCAGGATTTTTCTTTTAAAAATGGCTATCATTTAGATTCATTTATTTAACAAATTAATGCTTTTAACCTGGAAATACAATACAGTATATAACAATTTATTTTCATTGACTTCAATGTTTATTTAATTTTAATACATTTTGAGCTATGTGGTTCAAAAAGACTTAAAAGGTAAACAATGAAATAGCTGCTTCTCATTCTCATTCCCCATCTGCCCGACTTCCCCAGACAGAAAGCCAGTATTCTTACTTTCTCATATATCCTGCCAGATTTTCTTTATGTATGTTCAAGCAACATCTATATTCACAAAAGGTATCTTACATAAAAGGTAGTATATTTTACATACAGTTCTGCATTTGCTTTTTTTTTGACTTAACATAATCAATTGGTTGTTTTGATTGATGAAAACCACAGGTTTTTTGGTTTTGTTTTGTTTTTTGCAGGAAAATACTGCTACTTTAGATTTTTTTGATAATTATAGTATTATTGCATCTATGCTTGAGATGATAGCTCTGTGTTACTTAAAATTTGCAGATTCAAATCTGTTTAAAATGTTCTGCTCCAGATGGTTCCTACAGTATAATTTTATGGTTTATTCCCTTTTAGTATTAAGTCATAGGTCACTTCAGGCGATGCTGTCCAGTCATCAGACCCAAATGTCATGTCTTTTTCTACCATCCCTGCCTGGGCTTCCCAAGTAGAACTACATTTGGAGAAAATTAGCAAAAGTCTAACTTTAAATCCCTTTGTGAATGAGAAGAGTCCCTTGGTGGTACAAACAGTTAACACACTTGGCTACTAATTTGAAGTTGGAAGTTCGAGTTCACCCAGAGGTACCTTAGAAGAAAGGCCTGGCGATCTAGTTCCAAAAATCACCACTGAAAACCCTATGGAACACAGTTCTACTCTGACATACTTGGGGTGGACTTGATAGCAATTAGTTCTGTGTATGAGATGCCCAGGAATATAGCCCCCCATCACCGTCCCACTTTTCCTTCCTCCGCGAGCGACCTTAACTCCAAATCCAGAAAGTGGATTACAGCAAAAGTCATCAGCACCTACTGACAAGGACAGACAGCACTTACTACATGGTCATCCTCAAGGTCAAACTCCCCTGCCAGGGCCGGCTTCATGGGCAGGGGCCCCACACTCATAAGGGCCCCCACACTTGGTTTAATGCTCTTCTGTCACCATCTTGAAACTTTTTTATAATTTTTGAACAAAAGGACCTTGTGTTTTCATTTTTGCACCGGTCCCCACAGCTTATGTACCCAGTGCTGTCTTCTGCCCCTTCTCAGAATACATTCAAAGAAGTCGGAAGCAGTAAGAGAAAAGAAATGTCTCCAAAAAGAAGGAAAAACATACTTCCTGAAGCTTGCCTGACTCAAACATTGTTTTCCCCATGGGAGAGCCTCCTCGGGGTTCCTTGTAAATCCCTACAAAAGGTGAATTGCCTGATACAGAAGAACCACTATCATTCTCAGAAAAGACTACTTGTTGTCACAAAGAGGTGCATATAATTAGTTTTCATATTCAGCAACAGTCTCGCTTTCTTTTTTCTGTTAATGATGAATGGCTTGTCAAATAGTAAAAAATATTTTTATTTTAATTACAGATTCCTCAAAAGTATATATTTCCAGGAGAGAAGATTAGTGTTGTGATTAAATTCCCTCAGCCTCTGTGAGTAATAATTAGCTAACCAAATACTAAGTCTTCTCTCAATGGACTTATAAGAAAGCATTAGTACACAGGTGACTTCATTTTTCAGACAATTAATGTAAGTGATACACACCAGTGGGTCTGCCGTGGACCTCAGATCGCAGGTAGAGCTTCGGAAGTCTTGCAACTACTTCTCCCACCCATGTGTGTACCAACCATTGTCTACAGGCGGAACCAGTAGTAGATTTCTCAAGCACATGTACTGATACTTTTCAAATGCTTGCAGATGCTGCAGACATTCATAAGGCACAAATCTATGTGAAAGTGTTGCTGAATCCATAGTAGCTTTTTCCCCCGTTTTATAACTTTATTTGACAAACAGCTATTAGTTTTCATCCACACTGACTGACTGTTAGGAACTGTTGAGTTGGTTCCGACTCATAGTGACCTGATGTACAAGAGAACGAAATTCTGCCTGGTCCTGCACCATCCTCACAGTTGTTGCTATGTTTGAGCCCATTTTTGCAGCCACTATGTCAATCCATCTCATTGACGGTCTTCCTCTTTTTCATTGACCCTCTCCTTTACGGAGCATGATGTTCTTCTCCAGGGACTGCTCCTTCCTGATACCATGTTCAAAGTATGGAAGACGAAGTCTCACCATCCTCACTTCTAAGGAGCATTCTGGCTGTACTTCTTCCAAGATAGATTTGTTTATTCTTCTGGCAGCTCATGGTATATTCAACATTCTTCGCTAACACCATAATTCAAATGCATCAATTCTTATTCTGTCTTCCTTATTCATTGTCCAATCTTCCCATGCATATGAAGTGACTGAAAATACCATGGCTTGGATTAGGCACACCTTAGTTTCCAAAGTGACATCTTTCCTTTGAAATGTTTTAAATAAGTCTTTTTCAAACAGAATGAAGAACACTAAAGACACAAGGAAAATATTAGCCCAAGAGACAAAAAGGGCCACATAAACCAGAGACTCCATCAGCCTGAGACCAGAAGAACTAGATGGTGCCCAGCTACCACCAATGACTGCCCTGACAGGGAACACAACAGAGAGTCCCTGACGGAGCAGGAGAAAAGTGGGGTGCAGAACTCAAATTCTTGTAAAAAGACCAGACTTAATGGCCTGACTGGGACTGGAGGAACCACAAAAGACATGGCCCGCAGACTGTCTGTTAACCCAGAACTAAAACCATTCCCGAAACCAACTCTTCAGACAAAGATTAGACCAGACTATAAGACATGAAATGATACTCATGTGCTTCTTAGTTTGAGTAGATACACGAGACTAAATGGGCAGCCCCTGCCCGGAGGCCAGATAAGAAGGCAGAAAGTGATAGGAGCTGGTTGAACGGACAAGGGAAATCCGAAGTGGAAAGGAGGAATGTGTGGTCGCATTATAGGGATAGCAACTAGGGTCACATAACAATGTGTGTATAAATTTTTGTATGAGAAACTAACTTGAGCTGTAAACTTTCACCTAAAACACCATAAAAAAAACAAGTCTTTTGCAGGAGATTTGCCCATGATGTATGTCATCTGATTTATTGACTGCTGTTTCCATGGGCTCCGATTGTGAATCCAAGTAAGATGAAATCCTTGACAACTTCAGATTTTCTCCATTTATCATGATGTTGCTTATTGGTCCAGTTGTGAGGATTTTTGTTTTCTTTATGTTGATATATAATCTATTATGAAGGCTGTAGTCTTTGATCTTCTTCAGTAAGTGCTTCAAGTCCTCTTCACTTTTAGCAAGCAAAGTTGTGTCATCTGCACATCACAGGTTAGTAAATCTTCCTCTAATCCTGATGCCACATTCTTCTTCATGTAGTCCAGCTTCTCAGATTATTTGCTTATCATACAGATTGAATAAGTATGGTGAAAGTATACAACCCTGATGCACACTTTTCCTGATTTTAAACCGCAAAGTATCCCCTAGCTCTGTTTGAACAACTCTTGGTCTATGTACAGGTTCCTCATGAGCACAATTAAATGTTTTGGAATTCCAGTTCTTAACAATGTTATCCGTAACTTGTTATGACCCACACAGTCAAATGCCTTTGCATAGTCAGTTAAACACAGGTAAACATCTTTCTGGTATTCTCTGCTTTCAACCAAATCCATCTGACTTCAGCAATGATATCCCTTGTTCCACGTCCTCTTCTGAGTCCAGCTTGAATTTCTGGCAGTTTCCTGTCCATGTGTTGCTGCAACCGTTTTTGAATTATCTTCAGCAAAATTTTATTTTCATGTGATATTAATGATATTGTTCAATAATTTCCGCATTTTGTTGGATCACCTTTCTTTGAAATGGGCACGATATGGATCTCTTCCAATTGGTTGGCCAGGTAGCTGTCTTCCAAATTTCTTGGCATAGACATGTGAGCACTATAGTGTTGCGTCCATTTATTAAAACATCTCATCTACGAAACCACATAGGTTTTAGAAAGTGATGACAGGTACATAGGGAAATGTTGCCAGGTGGACACCCCAGGTCCTGCTTGGCGTGACTTGTTACAGCCAATAAACAAGAGGCCGAGGTGGGAGATCAGAAAGAGGATGCCTTTATTTCGTTGGGCAAGGAAAGGAGCAACTGGGGCTGCTGCCTCCAAGACTGCTAGCAGATGGCTTGGGGAGGTGGGCTTTTACAGAGAGCAGAAAAGGAAATGCAAATTCATCATGAATATTCAGGAGTGACCTTCACACAGGTGCTCAGGGCTTAGGGATGACTATGCATTTTCTCTAGACAAGGGTTTGATCCCCCGAGATGGAGGAAGAGGTTGGTTTTCCTTCATTAGGATGTTAAGTCTCCACCCAGAGGTGAGTTGAGGCCATCTATGGCCCATTCTGTTGTTATCTTGTTAAGGACAATTTCAGAAGAAAGTGCAGCTTATTCTGCTTGGTGTAGGAGGATAAGCCAGAGCAGGTGTCTCTTAGAAGGGCTGGACTCTGAGGCTGCCTACCTCATAACCAATGTATGCAGCTTATTTGCAATGGTGCCACTAGGGTTGGTGTCACCCCAATGTGGTAACTCATGGTGTCACCACTCCATGGACCTTCTCCCGTACCAGACCACACAGAATCCTTAGTAATGTTTTTTGTACTAATGTTACTCATAAATCATAACTCCCGTTTATCACTCCTTCTTTTCCTTTAGTTACTACTTCATCCCCCAAAAATTATTGATACAGGTTCACAAATACTAATTACCACAATATTGTAGTTAAAACACCAGGAAATTTGACAAAATGAGCAAATGTAAATACTAAAGCAACAACGTGTGCTTGTAGTGCATGCGGATGAAATCACGTGATTTGAAGCGTCATGATAATTGGGTAATAATAACAGCTCTGACCAGATTGCATTAAACCTGTTGCCATTGAGTCCATTCTCACCCATAGTGACCCTATGGGACAGAGCATAACTGCCCCCAAGGGATTTCCAAGGAGTAGCTGGTGGATCCAAACTGCCGACCTTTTTGTTTAGGAGCTGAGCTCTTAACCACTTTACTACCAGGGCTCCAAATATCACATTAGAAGGTTCAAAAAGTAAATTAGCATAGAGTTTTATCCTTGTAGGTATATTGATACGTGTAAGCTGGGCTTACGAAAAAATTTTTTGTTGTTATAACTAACGACAGGGATATTTTCATCAAAAATTATGAATTTCCGCTGAAACACTGCACAAAAAATTTTATAGGCAGTCATTTTGATGTCACCCCCTCTGATATTGCGACCGGTTGTGGTCTGTGCCCCCCGCACCCCCCTTGTGACGCCACTGCTTGTATGGTGAATCTTCATCTGCATTACGTTTTCTGGACAACCTACAAGAATATGGTACGGAACATTCCTCGTTTCTTTGGCACGGACATCTTTGTTGAGCCTGTGTCCATATGCACATATCATGTTTGCATCTCCCTCATGGCAAATTTCCGAATCTCCTTGAGTGCCCGAGGGGCACACTTCTTGAAGCCCACCTCAGAGGGTTGTGGAATAAAAATGAAGGTTGATCATGCTTAGTCAAGCATCTACTGCGTAGTAAGAACATCATAAATATCAGTTATTATATTTATCATGATTATTATCTGTCCATGCCTAACATGGAGTCCCTGGGTGGCACAAACAGTTAAGTGCTCAGCTACTAATCCAAAGGTTGGCAGTTTGAATCCACCCAGAGGGACCTCAGAAGAAAGACCTGGTGATCTTCTGAAAAATCAGCCACTGAAAACCCTATGGAGCAAAGCTCTATTCTGACAGACACAGAGTTCCCGTGAGTCGGAATCAACTCAATGGCCACTGATTTACTCTGGCTCCATTGTTGTTTGTGGTGCCAAAGTTCAAACCCACCCATCGGCTCCTCAGGAGAGAGACCTGGTGATCTGCTCCAGTAAAGATTACAGCCAAGAAAACCCTATGGAGCAGTTCTACTTTGTCATATGAGGTTGCTATGAGCCTACATCAACTGGCGAGCACCTAATGAGAACAGTAACAATAAGCTAGAGAGGCAAAACAAGTAAGCAAGTGACTTAGCCTTTGTAACAAAAACTATCGCTTATTGCTGACTCACAATATACAGAGGACGCCGCGATAAAACCTTTATGTACATGTACAGGGAGAATCACTAACCAGCATCCTGACTCCAGCTTGTCTGTTCAGCTCCTTCCTCCCCATACAGGGGTAGCGGCTCCCTAGACCACAGGATCCCCCTGCTTAGGGCTCAAGGTATCCTGGGGCATTGTGGGGTGGTGTCCACTGAAATAATAAGGCAGGGGCAGAGCAATGCCCAGGAGCATGGCTGGGCATCTCTCTGCTGGAATTCCTTCCCCCCTCACTCCCCAAACAAACAGAAGATAAAGGGTTGTCGACCCTGGGTACAGAGGACGGGAGGTTCTTGGGCAAGCAAGACGGTAACTCCTGGGCCCTCAAACATATCCTTCCTAGGACCTCTTCTCTCAATCCTGCACTTCCTGCTCTTCCCAGACAAGAGGCTCCACCATCTTCCTAGACAACTTCCCTGGGATCAGGTCCCAGGATTTTGAGGTCCACCCAGAAACCTCCTTGCTTTCTCCTCACCTACCACCCCACCTGTTATGGATTGAATTGTATCCCCCCAAAAAATGTATGTCAACTTGGCTAGTCCATGATTCCCAGTATTGTGTGATTGTCCACAATTTTGTCATCTGATGTGATTTTCCTACCTCTATAATATTAATGGAGCCCTGATGGTGCAGCAGTTAAGAGCTATGGCTGCTAACCAAAAGGTCGGCAGTTCAAATTCACCAACCTTGGAAACTCTATGGGGAAGTTCTACTCTGTCCTATAGGGTCACTACGAGTGGACTGTAGCAGTTTGGTTTTTGGTTTTAGGATATTAATGAGGTGGCTTTAGCGGCAGTTATGTTAATGAGGCAGGACTCAATCTACAAGATTAAGTTGTGTCTTGGGTCAATCTCTTCTGAGATATAAAAGAGAGAAGCAAGCAGAGAGACATGGAGACCTCATACCACCAAGAAAGCAACCCCGGGAGCAGAGCATGTCCTTTGGACCCAGGGTTCCTGCACTGAGAAGCTCCTAGTCTAGGGGAAGATTGGTGACAAGAACCTTCCCCGAGAACCAACAGAGAGAGAAAGCCTTCCCTGGGAGCTGGCGCCCTGAATTTGGACTTCTAGCCTACTAGACTGTGAGAGAATAAATTTCTCTTTGTTAAAGCTATCCACTTATGGTATTTCTGTTATAGCAGCACTAAATGACAGCACCCCCTCAATCTTCATCTTTATCCCACACAAAAACCTCTAACAGGGGACATTTGTTCTTTCTCTTTGACAATTATCTTTTTTCTTGTGGTGAAAACATACACAACAAAACATACAGCAATTCAACAATTTCTACATGTACAATTCAGTGCCATTGATTATATTCTTAAAGTTATGTAACCGTCTTCACTATCCTTTTCCAAAATATTCTACCAACATTAACACATACTCAATGCCCCCAAAGCAAAAACCCCCTCTTTTACCTGTCCCTCCCATTCCTGGTAGCCACTCATCATTTTTGGTTTCTATATGTTTGCTTAGGAGCCCTGGTGGCGCAGTGGTTAAGCATTTGTCTGCTAAGCAAAAGGTTGCCAGTTCCAACCCACCAGCCACTCCACAGGAGAAAGTCATGGCAGTCCATAAAGATTTCCAGCCTTGAAAACCCTATGGGGCAGTTCTGCTCTGTCTGATAGGGTCACTGTGAGTCGGAATTGACTCAACGGCAAAGGATGTTAATGGATATGGAGCTGTTCTACTCTATAACACATGGGGTCGCCAAAAGTCAGAATTGACTTGACGGTAACAAATTTTTTTGGCTTATTTGGCTAATGGCCTCCTTTGGAGTGAGAAGTCCATGAGAAGAGGGACCTGGGCAACTTGCTCATTGCTGAATCCTCAGCACAAGCACTGTGTCAGATTTAGTAAGCCTTCCATGAATACAGGAAGAAAGACTGAATGGGGTCGCTGAGAGAAATTACAGCAGCTTAAGTGTGGCAGTCAAGCTAAAGTTACCTGAGGTATGCTGGCTTCCAAGTTTGGGTCAGGAGGAAAACGTTTAATCTCATTCCAAGCCTGATGCCAAAGGTTAACAGATGACCGCTGGTCTGTGTCCTCATGGGCAAATCTGAAACCCAGCCAAATGACCCAGAGTGGACATGGCTCTGGTGATCAGTCTCAGAAATAAGGAAGGTTTGGAGATTCATGTGACAGTGAAGTAGGAAAAATAATAATCCCTTCACTTTAAGGTGAAAACTTTTGCCCACAGAGATATTTGTAATGTCTAGACACAATCTGCTAGAATTTATAAAAGCTGGTTTCCCCAGATACCAACATGTGACATTAAGTGTTGTCCACCACACACATATTAAATGTAGAATTTCACAAGGTAATATTTTTTAGTGCTGATAAGGTGTTTATACAGTACCTGGGAAGTTCTTTTGTTCTTATTATAAAAGCAATATAACTCACGGTGAAAAAAAAAGTCAAAGAGAACAGATGGGAATAAACTGACATACAAAGCTCTGACCCTGACCCCAACCACTTATTTCAACTTCCCAAAGGCATTTGCTTTAGTTAAGAGATTGGTTCATTCCAGAGCTTTTCTATGTATTCACAGAAAATACTGTTTGTTTACTGATGTATGTAGACAAATGGGATCATACTGTACATTATTGTTTTGCAAAGCTCCTTGCTGCTCTTTTCAGAATTAATCATATGTATTGGGTGTCTTTCCACATACAACTTTTAATAGCTGTATAGAATCCTACAGTAGAGATGCATCAAGAAATTTTAACTAGTGTCCTAATTTTAACTAGTCTCCTATTATTAGATGGAGTCCCTGGGTGGTACAAATGGTTAACACAATTGGCTGCTATCTGAAAAGCTGGAGGTTCAAGTCCACCCAAAGTCACCTCGGAAGAAACGCCTGCTGAGCTACTTCCAAAAAGTCAGCGATTTTGTGCCTCTTTGTAATTATATCATTCAGGATAATCTTCCCATCTCAAGATCCATGTAAGGTAACATATTCACAGGTTCTAGGGATTAGGACCCCCACATGTCTGTCAGTTTCTCGTACTGTGGGGGCTCGTGTGTTGCTGTGATGCCGGAAGCTATGCCACCGGTACTCAGATACCAGCAGGGTCACCCATGGTGGACAGGTTTCAGCTGAGCTTCCAGACTAAGACAGACTAGGAAAAAGGACTCGGCAGTCTACTTCTGGAAGGAATTAGCCAGTGAAAACCTTATGAATAGCAGTGGAACATTGTCTGATACAGGGCCGGAAGATGAGCCCCCCCCCTCCAGGTTGGAAGGCACTCAAAAGACAACTGGGGAAGAGCTGCCTCCTCAAAGTAGAGTCGACCTTAATGATCTGGATGGAGTTGAGCTTTCGGGACTTTCATTTGCTGATGTGGCATGACTCAAAATGAGAAGAAACAGCTGCAACCATCCGTTAATAATCAGAACATGGCATGTACGAAGTATGAATCTAGGAAAATTGGAAATCATCAAAAATGAAATGGAACGCATAAACATCGATATCCTAGGCATTAGTGAGCTGTAATGAACTGGTATTGGCCATTTTGAATCGGACAACCATATGGTCTACTATGCCGGGAACAACAACTTGAAGAGGAATGGCATTGCGTTCATCGTCAAAAAGAACATTTCAAGATCTATCCTGAAGTACAACGCTGTCAGTGATAGGATAATATCCATACGCCTACAAGGAAGACCAGTTAAGACGACTATTATTCAAATTTACGCATCAACCACTAAGGCCAAAGATGAAGAAACTGAAGCTTTTTACCAACTTCTTCAGTATGAAATTGATCGAACATGCAGTCAAGATGCATTGATAATTACTGGTGATTGGAATGCAAAAGTTGGAAACAAAGAAGGATCAGTAGTTGGAAAATATGGCCTTGGTGATAGAAATGATGCCGGAGATTGCATGATAGAATTTTGCAAAACCAATGGCTTCTTCATTGCAAATACCTTTTTTCAGCAACATAAACGGCGACTATACTCATGGACCTTGCCAGATGGAATACACAGGAATCAAATCGACTACATTTGTGGAAAGAGACGATGGAAAAGCTCAATATCATCAGCCAGGGGCTGACTGCGGAACAGACCATCAATTGTTCATATGCAAGTTCAGGTTAAAACTGAAGAAAATTAGAACAAGTCCACAAGAGCCAAAGTACGACCTTGAGTATATCCTACCTTAATTTAGGGACCATCTCAAGAATAGATTTGATGCATTGAACATTAATGACTGAAGACCAGACGAGTTGTGGGATGACATCAAGGACATCAGACATGAAGAAAGCAAGAAGTCATTAAAAAGACAGGAAAGAAAGAAAAGACCAAAATGGATGTCAGAAGAGACTCTGAAACTTGCTCTTGAAAGTCAAGTAGC
Organism: Trichechus manatus latirostris; assembly: GCF_000243295.1. Classification (NCBI taxonomy): domain Eukaryota; kingdom Metazoa; phylum Chordata; class Mammalia; order Sirenia; family Trichechidae; genus Trichechus; species Trichechus manatus. The sequence goes on from NW_004443960.1 coordinate 13,213,414, forward strand.
TAAAGCAAAAAGAAGAAATGATGAAGTAAAAGAACTGAACAGAATATTTCAAAGGGCGGCTCAAGAAGACAAAGTAAAGTATTCTAATGACATGTATAAAGAGCTGGAGCTAGAAAACCAAAAGGGAAGAACACACTCAGCATTCCTCAAGCTGAAGGATTCTATGCGGAAAACATTAAACGATTCAGGAAGCATCAAAAGAAGATGGAAGGAATACACAGAGTCATTATACCAAAAAGAATTGGTTGACGTTCAACCATTTCAAGAGGTAACATATGATCAGGAACCGATGGTACTGAAGAAGAAGTCCAAGCTGCACTGAAGGCATTGGCAAAACACAAGGCTCCAGGAATTGATGGAATATCAATTGAGATGCTTCAACAAATGGATGCAACGCTGGACGTGCTCGCTTGTCTATGCCAAGAAATTTGGCCAACCATCTGGAAGAGATACATATTTATGCCTATTCCCAAGAAAGGTGATCCAACTGAATGTGGAAATTATTGAACAATATCATTAATATCACACACAAGTAAAATTTTGCTAAAGATCATTCAAAAGCAGCTGCAGCAGTATGTCGACAGGCAACTGCCAGAAGTTCAAGCCGGATTCAGAAGAGGACGTGGAACCAGTAGTATCACTGCTGATGTCAGATGGATCCTGGTTGAAAGCAGAGGATACCAGAAAGATGTTTACCTGTGTTTTATTGACTATGCAAAGGCATTCGATTGTGTGGATCATAACAAATTATGGATAACATTGCAAAGAATGGGAATTCCAGAACACTTAATTGTGCTCATGAGGAACCGGTACAGATCAAGAGGCAGTTTTTTGGACAGAACAAGGGGATACTGCATGGTTTAAAGTCAGGAAAGGTGTGCATCGGGGTTGCATCCTTTCACCATACCTATTCAATCTGTATGCTGAGCAAATAATCCGAGAAGCTGCACTATATGAAGAAGAAAGGGGCATCGGGATTGGAGGAAGACTCATTAACAACCTGCGATATGCAGATGACACAACCTTGCTTGCTGAAAGTGAAGAGGACTTGAAGCACTTACTGGTGAAGATCAAAGACCACAGCCTTCAGTATGGATTACACCTCAACATAAAGAAAACAAAAATCCTCACAACTGGATCAGTAAGCAACATCATGATAAATGGAGAAAAGATTGAAGTTGTCAAGGATTTCATTTTACTTGGATCCACAATCAACACCCATGGAAGCAGCAGTCAGGAAATCAAAAGACACATTGCATTGGGCAAATCTGCTGCAAAAGCCCTCTTTAAAGTGTTGAAAAGCAAAGATGTCACCTTGAAGACTAAGGTGCACCTGACTCAAGCCATGGTATTTTCAGTCGCATCATATGCAGGTGACATGGACAATGAATAAGGAAGACGGAAGAAGAATCGATGCCTTTGAATTGTGGTGTTGGTGAAGAATATTGAATATACCATGGACTGCCAAAAGAATGAACAAATCTGTCTTGGAAGAAGTACAACCCGAGTGCTCCTTAGAAGCAAGGATGGCGAGACTACATCTTACATACTTTGGACATGTTGTCAGGAGGGATCAGTCCCCGGAGAAGGACATCATGCTTGGTAAAATACAGGGTCAGCAAAAAGGAGGAAGACCCTCAAGGAGATGGACTGACACGGAGGCTGCAAAAATCGGCTCAAGCGTAACAATGACGGTAAGCATGGCGCAGGACCAGGCAGTGTTCCCTTCTGTGGTGCATAGGGTGGCTATGAGTCGGAACCAACTTGACGGCACCCAAGAACAACAACAACAACAGGTATAGGACGTTGTCTTGGTCATCTAGTGCTGCTGTAACAGAAACACCACAAGTGGACGGCTTTAACAAAGAGAAATTTACTTTCACACAGTCTAGTAGGCTAGAAGTCCAAATTCAGGGCATCAGCTCCAGGGGAAGGCTTTCTCTCTCTGTCGGCCTGCTCATCCATCTTCCCTTGGTCTGAGAGCATCTCAGCGCAGGAACCTCAGATCCAAAGGACATGCTCTGCTCCAGGTGCTGCTTTCTTGGTGGTATGAAGTCCCCTACTCTCTGCTTGCTTCCCTTTCCTTTTATCTCGTGTAAAATAAAAGGTGGTGCAGGCCACACCCCAGGGAAACTCCCTTCACATTGGATCAGGGATGTGACCTTAGTAAGGATATTACAATCCCACTCTAATTCTCTTTAACATAAAATTACAATCACAAAATGGAGGACAACCGCACAATACTGGGAATCACCCAGCCAACTTGATACACACATTTTTGGGGGGACACAATTCAATCCACGACGGACGTTGACGCTTGTTTTTTTGTTTGTTTGTTTTGTTTTTACTGGTTGCCGTTGAGGCGACTCCAACTCATTTGACCCCATGTGTTCAGAAGTCAATCGGCAGGCCATTCTTCTGAGATGCCTCTGGGTAGACTCAAACCTTTCAGTCAGTAGCTGAGTACGTTAACCATTTACACCACCCAGGGACTCCCTGAATACCTTTAAAAAAAGAAACAAACAAACATATTGCCATGGAGTCAATTCCAACTCATGGCAACTCCACGTGTTTCAGAATAGAACTGCCCATCATAGGGTTTTCAATAGCTGATTTTTCTGAAGTAGATTGCCAGGCCTTTCTTCCAAGGAGCCTCTGGGTGGATTTGAACCAACAACCTTTTGGTTAGTAACCAAGTGCTTAACCATTTGCACCATCCGGGGGATTCCTTTAGGGGACCATTTTTCTGCTTACCACATCTTGGGAATCAGGTTTTGAACTTCATCACTTCAACGTGCATTTCCTAGATATATGTTGAGTCTGTGCTTATCTAAGAAATGCATGAACTAGCTCGGTGATCTTGCCCAAATTACATAACCTCTCTGAGCCTCCATTTTCTCACTTGGAAAACTGGAGCAATTAATACCTGTCTCATGGGAAATGATGCATGTAAAGTGTCTGCCTTACAGCAGACATCCTTTTCCATTAAACTAGCATTCAGAAATTCTTGTATGTTGTTTTAATCTTGACAAAATGTTAAGTAAAATATAGTATTAAGCAGTAATGAGACAGAGAAACAGACCCTTTTGTAAACTGCTGGTGTACATGTAAATTGGTAAATTTGATAAATTTACATATAAAATGGGCAACGTGCAATATGAATGTAAAGAAAAGCCTTATTCTCTTAATCCCAGTAATTTTCCATTTCTAGAAATGTGTCTTAAGGGCATGATTAAATTTATTACGAAGATGTGCAGGGGGAGATGGAAGCAAACTAAATGTCCACTAATAAGGGACTGGTTAAATACGAACGGTATATCCGCATGACAGAAATCCCATCAGCCTTTACAAGGACTTTGTAAAGGAATATTAAATGCCATGTCAGGAGACTTGCCCTATGTTAAGTGCCAAACTCGTAGTTTAAATTTACTGTCTCATGTCTGTAAAAGAACTCTGTGTGGTTAGAGAGAATGTGTGTGTATAGAAAAGACTAAAAGCATAGATTTCATAATGTTAAGTGTTTATTTCTGGATGATGGAATAACAAGTGGTTTTTGTTTACTTAAATTCTTCTGTTTTCCAGCAATGAGCATGGATTTCCAACGAGAAAGAAAAGGGGGGTGGGGGGCGGTGAGTGGTAAGGGATTTTGCCACATAGACCAGTTCCTCTAGGTAGATTACAGGCATTTCTAGCTAGAGAACAAACATTACTAAAGGGGTCCCTCTAGCGGAAGGTGGGACGCGGGTGCTGTGGGGCACATGGCTACGACTTTCAAAAATAGTTTAAATTAGTACATTATTCCGCGTTTTCAAAAATTTTCTTAAAAGGCGGGCCAAATGCAAAAGGAAAGGCCAAACTTCACCTCGAGAAACAGGTGCTACTAATTCTAGGCGCACTTGGAATATTTACAAGTAACTTTTTTCTGTTGTCGATGTCGGGGGACTAAGCTCCTTAGGGTTAATTTCTTCCCTTTGCTTTTACGTAGCTTGCGTTCCAGTCTAGGCTGAGTCCGCTTTAACTTCCAGATTAAAGGTACGAGGGGATGGAACCACTGCAGGCTCAGGGGTGGAGCCTGAATCCTAGAGGGGACAGTGTTCGCCAGCGCAGGTTTTTCTCGGTGACTTTGCGAATCTTTAGCTCTCGGCTTCTCTTCGGCTGCGTTCGGCCCGCGCTCGTCTCAAACTCGGCTCTTTTCGTCTGCGTTCGGCCGGTGCTCCACTTACCGGACCTGTTTTCTCTTCGGCTCCGTTCGGCCTACGTTAGTCTCGGACTCGGCTCTCTTCGGTTGCGTTCGGCCCACGCTCGTCTCAGACTCGGCTCTCTTCGGCTACGTTAGGCCGCGGACCCGGAAGAGCATCCATGGAGCCGGGACTACCGGTCCGAAGAACGGGTATGGCGCCGCTCCTGGAGTATGAGCGGCAGCTGGTGCTGGAACTGCTCGACGCGGACGGGCTGGTAGTGTGCGCCCGCGGGCTCGGGGCGGACCGTCTCCTCTGCCACTTCCTCCGGCTGCACTGCCACCCGGCGTGCCTGGTGCTGGTGCTCAACACGCAGCCCGCCGAGGAGGTGGGGCCGCCGGCGGCGCCGTCTGACCGGACGCCCAGAGCGTTGGGGGCTTTCTGGGCAGCTGCAGGCCCTGGCGCGAATGCGGGGCCTCTGAGAGGGCCGGAGGGGCCGGAGGGGGTGCAGGTCACTGACACGGGCGAGGGGATGGGGAGATGTCTGAAGGAGGATAGGGATAGGAATAATGAGAGAGCCCCGAAGTTGGATATTGAGGAGGTTGCTGGGGGCAGAGGAGTGGGATCCCTAAAAGGGAACAATGATGGGGATGGAGGGGTCTCTGAAGGTGTTGCAGAGACATGAAAGGAGACGCTGAGGGGGGAGAACCCTGTGGAAAAAGGGACCGCTGTGGGGAAGAGAAGGAGCCCTGGTGCCGCAGTGGTTAAGCGCTCGGCTGCGAATCAAGAGCGAATGCGGGAGAAAGATGTGGCAGTCTCCTTCCATGAAGATTACAGGCTTGGAAATCCTGTGGGGCACTTATCTGTCCTATAGGGTCGTTATGAGTCGGAATCTGCTCGAAGACAAGGGATTTTGGTTTGCTGGGAAAGAGGTGCACAAGGTCAGAAGGAAAGGGAGCTGGAAGCTAAGGATATTGGGGGAGATTCGGATTAAAGAGTATGGGGGGAGACTGAGGAAGATCGGAGGGGGATCCACCTATGCTCAGATGTCATCTAACAAGGCTCATGAGCCGCCAGAGAGAGCAGGTGGCCAGGAGGAAACTGTCACCTGAGAAGAGTGATTACAAACTCCTTGAGGGCAGGAACCCTGTCTTGTTCATCTAGGTATCCCCAGTGCTTAGTATAGGGTCTGGCACAACACAGGATGCTCTGTAACCGTGGTATTGAACTGAAGGTGTAAAGGGCCAAGGGACCCATTGACATTTTGAAGTCTCCTCTAAGATGGATGGGGACAGACCTAATAGTCTAAAACAGCGTCTGGGAAACGGATTCCCTTATATCCCTTGAATGCCAGTTTGGAGGCTGCAAATCTGACTTTCACTCACTCCTTGCCCTCGAGTTGATTCTGACTCATAGCAACCCTATAGGACAGAGTAGAACTGCCCCCATAGAGTTTCCAAGGAGCAGCTGGTGGATTCGAACTGCTAACCTTTGGTCAGCAGGCATAGGTTTTAGCCGCTTCACCACCAGGGCTCCAAACCCGACTTTATGGGGAAGTATTTTCCAGGTAGCAGAAGTCTTTTAACCTAAGGTTTTAAAAGTTGTTGTTTTGTTAAAGTGCTGTTAGCAACTCAGGTGCAATGATTCCTTAGTGAAACCACAAAAGAAGCCCTAGTTAAACCAGGACTGGTTGGTTGATCAAGATGAAGTAGTAACCTAGATTGTGTATTCAGGTTCATTATCTGAGAAAGTCAGCAAATTATTGTAAGTATTGAACAGCCTACTAATCACGTTTGGTTTGGTTTGGTTTAGGAGTATTTTATTAGTCAGCTGAAGCTAGAAGGAGTTGATCACCTCCCTCGCCGTGTAACAAATGAAATTGCAAGTAACGGTCGCTATGAAGTTTATACACAAGGTGGTGTTATATTTGCAACAAGCCGAATACTTGTGGTCGATTTCTTGACTGATAGAATACCTTCAGATTTAATTACTGGTAAGAATTTGAAAGTTTATCATTTGTATGTAAATATATACTTTTTTTTTCTTTTTTTTTTTAATGTCTGTCTCCTCTGCTAAACTCTAAACTAGAACCCTATTGTGGGCAGCACTGGATGTTTTTGCCCAACACTCTACTCCCAGCCCTTAACAGGATACCTGATACATTGTAGATGCTCAATAATTATTTGTCACCTGACTAAGTAATGAAATGTAAGACTGACTTTTCCTAAGCTCATATTTAGTAAATACTTAGTCCTGGTGGCACAGTGGTTAACACTTTGGTAACTCCAACCACTTTTTATGCCTTTGGAGTTCTTTGTGAAGGTGGTAGTGATTTTAACGTGTTGAGCCTCAAGGTGGGGGAGCCTTTTGAAATGCCTGAAACTCAAGAACCCTGAGTTGGAGCCTCCTTATTGTGTAGAATGAGCATTGTGTTAGATGGTGTCTCCTGGGTGTGTAAATTTTGTAAACTTTTGACAGGTTTGCCTTTATTTCTATGAGATAAGCCTTCTCACTGTGTTTCCCAGTTACTGTGTTCTCATGAGAATGTACTTATCGCTAGAATAAGCTATTCCTAGTCTACATTCGGAAACGCTGGTGGCATAGTGGTTAAGAGCTACGGCTGCTAATCAAAAGGTCGGCAGTTGGAATCCACCAGGCACTCCCTGGAAACTGTATGGGGCAGTTCTACTCTGTCCTATAAGGTCGGTATGAGTTGGTATTGACTCAAGCGCAATGGTTTTTTTTTTTTTTTTTTT
>NW_004443960.1:13220447-13271607 GCF_000243295.1 Trichechus manatus latirostris
TTTTTTTTTTTTTTTTTTTTTGAAGTCTTCGTTCAGTCATACCAAAACTAAACCTCTTGCTGTTGAGTTGATTCTGACTCATAGCAACCCAGAATCGACTCGATGGCAGCGGGGTTTCATTCAGTCATAGTGGCCATTTTCTCCCTGATGCCATTCACTGTTTCCAGGTGTTACTGGCTCCCTGCTCTGCTTTGAGTCTTTGCTCTGCAGTCTTTCACGACTCTTTTCTAGCTCCCGAACAGTAAGTAATGCCTTTGCAATAAGGAATAATGCCTTTCAGTGGTACTTTTCAAGAAGCTGAAACTCCTGTAAGTTGTTCTTACCCCACATTCAATCTTAGGGACCAATCATTGCTTCCACATGCAGCAGGTGGAATGCACCACTGTGAGCAGGTCTGCAGTATTCCAGGGCAGCTGTTTCTGCTTCTTAGCTGTTAGTACTGCTTTTGTTATAATGAAGAGTACGTAAACCAAAAAGAAACAAACCTGTTGCTGTGGAGTGGATTCCGACTCATAGCAACCCTACAGTACAGTGTAGAACTGCCCTGTAGGTTTCCAGGGAGGGACTGGTGAATTTCAACTGCCAACCTTTTGGTGAACAGCCTAGCTCTTAACTACTGCTCCACCAGGGCTCCAAAGAATACACAGTAGTGATAATTTTTCTGAGATTCAAATTCCTTTGGTTTTATTTATTTGGGCTGTAAGTACTGCTTTTGCAGTAAGGAAGAATGCATTGTACAATATTTTGAAAAGTTTCATGAAAAATAATAAAAAAAGCTAAGAAGAAGGAGACTGGAATAAAATGGACGTGCAGTCATTGCCCAGTGCCTTCGTGTTCTCCTCATGTTTTGCAAATTTTTAAGAAATAAAAAAAAGATTTTTATCATCGACCCGTATCAGTAGGATTTACTTCGTCCAGAGTCCACTGGGACACATATGATCCCAGATAATGGGTATCAAAATCCATAAATCATAACCAAAATTCTGAATTAGTCCTTTAATCAGCATACTTTCCATTAGTGAAAACACACGGTATCAACGAAAAGTTCAAAGGAGAAAATAATTGGTTCACGTGCTCGGCTGCTAACCGAAAGGTCGACAGTTCAAACCCACCAGCCACTTTGCAAGAGAAAGACCTGGCAGTCTGCTTCCATAAAGTTTTTTTGTTTTAAGAAGTTGCTGTCCAGTGGATTCCAACTCATACCGGCCCTGTAGGACAGAGTAGAGCTGCCCCATAGGGTTTCCTAGGCTGAAATCTTTACGGTAGCTGTGCCGTCAGGGCTCTCAGTAAAGATTATAGCTTAGAAACCCTATGGAGCAGTTCTACTCTGTCCTGTAGGGTCACTGTGAGTCAGAATCAACTCCATGGCAATGGCTTTGGTTTTTACGGGTTTTTAATTGGAATTTGCTTTTAGAAACTAACCAGATTTGAAATGTTTATAAATATACTTTCTATATTTTCTTAAATATTTGGTTTTTCTCTTGAAACAGTATTTTCCCCATAACTTGAAATTAAACCAAGTAGTTGCTTAATTACTTTGAGAAGAATGTTTTAATTTTAGCTAGAACTACTGTAGATAAGGAATTGATTTTCATTATTATTCATCCTTTAGGAAACCTTTTCTGATTTTCCCAGAGCAAATTTAGGGGCCCTGTCTCTGCCCCAAAATACCCTGTCATCCTCCGCAATCATAGTACTCATAACACTACATTATATTTGCCTGTTTAGCTCACTAGCTAACAAGCTTCTTAAACATAAGAAGGGACTTATTATCCCAGGCTAAGTAAGCAGTACCAGTACCACTTGCCATCAAGTTGCCCTAACATGTGGCGACCCCATGTGTGTCAGAGTAGAACTCTGTTCCACAGGATTTTCAGTGGCTGATTTTTCAGAAGTAGATCACCAGGCCTTTCTTCTGAGGCACCTCTGAGTGGACTTTGATTTCCAACCTTTCGATTAGTGGCCCATTGAAATTTATAATCTTATCTCCCACTATATCTAACATATTGCCCTGAACCTAGAAGACCCTCGTGAAATATTTAATGAATAAATGTACAAATTAATGCTTTATATGGTTCATGGTCAGCTGATTGAAGGGAAGTTTTGTTATACTCTTATAACTGTTATAAACTGGCATGGGCCTTGCTGTCAGGCTCACCTGACTTTGAATGCTAATTCCACTGCTTACGAGCAAGGTACTTGATTTTCATGAGCCTCTTTCTCATTTCTTACATCAAGGAGAAGGTACTTCAAAGAGTTATTATAAAGATGGAGCGAGATAAAATAAATTGCTTAGCATAGGGCCTGGTACATAGTAAATATTTAATAAGTGATAGCAAAAATAAAAAGTATTGGGCTTTTAGAATAAATAATCTTAAGACAACTTAAAATCTTTCTTTTGCTGTTTGTTGCCTTCTTAAAAGCTTAATTTTGTTTCTTAAGTTGATAAAATGAAAAAAGTAATTGTATTGAAACTACCACTAGATGTCAGTATTACTCTGTGACTTTCAGTTACAGTTCAACCTTATTAAAATTAGGCAGAGAGCAATCTGAATTAATGAAACGTTGAAGTATAGCTTATAGGTAGTTCCCTAATTAAAACTGTAAAATTCCCTCCCCATTTCTAATAGAGTCCAAACCAGTAATGTAGCTGGAGCTGCTGCTGCCGCTACTTGGATGAGTACAGTGCAAACAAATGCCAACAGTGAATTCCTTCAAATTCCCCATCCCCTGGGATCATGTTTCTCTCACCAAAGCTCTTACAGATTAAAGAGCAGCCCTGAAGCATGTAACCCTCTGGAAACTACTGACCCCCGTGGCCTTAACTTGTTCCCCTATCACCACCTAAGTATTACCACCACCACACCCTACCTCTGGTGTCTATGCCAATCAGAACTGCTAACTAGTGTAATTATCTACCCAGAATATGCCTTCTAAAGAACGGAAGAGGTAGATGCTCTCATTGCCAAAACTGACCCCAGCATCTCCAGGTACAACTCAACACAGTTTCCTGTAAATGGAAGAAAAAAGAAAAAAAAAAAGTTGTATGTTAAATTTGTGTACCCAGTGCTATAATTCAGCTCTATATTCATTCAGTGAACAATTGCTAAGGATTGTTTGGCAGGAATGTGCTAGGCGCTGAAGATAGATGAAAAAGATAGTATGGTGAACTCTTAAATTAGAGCCTTCCTGGGTATGAGCTTACCTTCACCCTGTACCAGCTCTGTGACCTTGGGCAAGTTACGTAATTTCTCTGTGCCTCAGTTTACTTATTTTGTAAATTGGAGATAGTAACAGTACCTTCTTCTTAGGATTATTGTGAGGGTGAAATGAGATAATGTATATAAAATACTTAGCATCGTATGTGGTACAGAGTAAGTATTCTCTAATTACTACTTGTTCTAAGGACGTTCTTGTCTTCAAGCAGTTAGTAGAGAAGACAGATGTGTAAAGAAATAATTACACAGTACACTATAAGATGCCGAAAAAGGCATTGGTGGCTCAGTGGTAGAATTTTCACCGTCCGTGTGGGAGATCGGGGTTGGATTCCCAGCCAGTGCACCTCGTGCAGACGCCACCTGTCTGTCAGTTGTAATGATGCTGAACAAATTTCAGCAGAGCTTCTGGACTAGGACAGACTAGAGAGAAAAACCTGGTGATACACTTCTAAAAAATCTGCCAGTGAAAACCCTCTGGATCACAATGAGATACAAAATGCTGTGGAAGCATAAAACTTGAAGTAGGCTTCTGTGGGACCAGACTGCTCCCCAAAACCTAATCTGCTTATATTGTTTTTATTTATTTTTTAAAAGTGGGTTCTTGAGGTGGTGTCTCTTAATAGGAAGAACGTGGCTTTGGATTCAGGCAGACATGATTTGGAATCTGGTTTCCCATTTGCTCGCTGGATGACCTTGGTCAAGTTTCCCCTTTCTTGCCTCATAATAAAGTTGTAAGTTGCTGTTGAGTCTGCTCTGACTCATAGTGACCTTATGTATAACAGAACAAAACGTTGCCCGGTCCTGTGCCATCTTCACGATTGTTGGTATGTTTGAGTCATAATACCTACCCCAAAAAATTACTATAAGGACGAAATGAAGTGAAATGTATAAAAGAATCTAACCCAGTGCTTGGAATAGAGTATTAGCTCTCTCCTTCCTTCTTCTGGGTTCCAAAAAAAAATGACTTAACCTTTTGGAGCACATTTTCTTAATTTGAGGTTCATTTTTTTTTTTTAGACACCTATTTTTATTATTTTTAACTTTAGGTAAGATTTCAATCCAGGCTAACAAAGTGTGGCCCAGTAGAGTCCTTGGAAAACCCACCTACTAGGTAAACAATATTTCCTGAGTAGTAAATTTGTTGTGTGTGTGTATTGTAGGTTGTTGAAAATTCTTCTTCTACAAATTCTTAAATTTAATTTTTTACCGTAATTGAAGAATAGTTTGCTTAGCTGGAGTACATTTGAGCTCCATCCACCTCAATCTGAATATAAACACCAAATTAGTAAAATCTGAATTAATGTTTATTGAACTATTAAAAAAAAAAAAGAAAAAAAAAATTGCCATCAAGTTGATTCCGACTCATAGCGGTCCTATAAGACAGAGTAGAACTGCCCCACAGGGTTTCCAAGGAGCAGCTGGTAGATTCAAACTGCTGACCATTTGGTTAGCAGTCAAGCTCTTACCCACCGGGCCACCAGGGCTCTCTTGAACTACTAGAAGGGATCATAAAATCACAATAATCATTTTTCAGACCCTAAGAGTAAGGAGAACTGGAGAGAAAATTTGCAAGTATATTTGTAGCAAATACATATAAGGTAACTGACTTAAGTCTAAAGGTTTGAGAATTGTTATCTTAGAATAATTGAATTTTTGATCCAGACATGAGGTCTGTGCACCCTTATGGTAACTTATCACTGGTCACACTGTATCAGAATGTATACATATCTGTATCTCTCCCTAGACTGTTAGCTCTTTCCAAGCAGAAGCCATGTTTTGTTTACAGACAGGACAAACAGTAAACACTTGGTGAAAGTTTATTGAGTGTGTGAAAGATCATCTAGTCCAGTATTCTCATTTTATAAATAAAGAAGCTTATTTATAGTTGTCCTTTTTGTGTGTGATTCAGAGGTATCATTATTCTCCCCAAAAGAGATATATTAAATATATTCATTAAGGGTTTTTATTTTAAATGGACTAATATACCGCTCCATTGAGTATACTGATTCTGAAAACTGAATTAATCTAATACATGACACAGATGTTGCCCATACTTCTAAAATGCCACTGTTTTCAGTCATCTACATCTAATGCATGTATAAGAAAAGAATTAGTGACCCACTTCACTTTCAGATACTCTTCCTTCAACATGCTAGACAGCCCCCTTCCCCCCAACGGCCTTTTTTCTTACTGATCTCTCAGTCTGGAACTCTCTATGTCCAGGTGTTTATCAAGCCTTTACTCACATATCGTCTCGATGAGGCTACCCTCTTTAGAATTGCAAACTACCAACCCTCATACGTATTCCCTCCTGTGATTCATTTTTTCTCCTTAGCACTTAAAACTACCTTCTAACGTACTAAATGTTTATTGTAAGTTCCATGAGGGCAGGGATTTGTGTCTTTTTCATACATGGCTGTATACCCAGCCTAGAACTGTGCCTGGCCACACTCAGGTAGCCACTTAAGAAAAGTGAGTTGGTTGGTTGGTTGGTTGAATGGATTGTTGATAGAATGGATGGATGGATGAAAGAAGGAAAGTGAGCATGAAAATTACATGTCTGTTCTGTAATTTAATTTATAACTTTCCCCCTCAGGTATCTTGGTTTATAGAGCTCACAGAATAATTGAGTCTTGTCAAGAAGCATTCATCTTGCGCCTCTTTCGCCAGAAAAACAAACGTGGTTTTATTAAAGCTTTCACAGACAACGCGGTTGCCTTTGATACTGGCTTTTGTCACGTGGAAAGAGTGATGAGAAATCTTTTTGTAAGGAAGTTATATCTGTGGCCAAGGTAAATAGTAAATAGCATTATTTGACTAACTTCTATGAAAGCATCTACTGAAGTTTCATGGTAATTTAGTTTTACATTTGATAGAGGCTAGTCAGGTTCTAACAGGCACTTCCAAATATAAATACATGATCACCATATTTGTGATTTTTTTTTTTTTGAAAGCAGAGAGAGGTCTGACAGCTATTTTCTGGTAGCCCGTCACATTTATCCAAGGCAGTCACTTTATTTTTTGTACATTTAGTGTAATCCTCAGGGACCTAGAGACCCACATATCCAACAGCTTTAGGTGAACTGCAGATTTACTGGCTAAGACTCCCACTTCCACTGTGAGAATTACCCATGGGGGGAGGAAAGCATGAAGACTGAGGAATTTATGTAGCGCTCTAGGAGAAACAAGATTTCATTTTTCAAACATTTTTGCAACTTAAGCTAATATGTATTTTGATTATGTTATTTAAGGATAGTTGCTGTAGTCTTTTTCCTTTCTTGATTATACCTTATTTCAGGGGTCAGCAAACTTTTTCTGTAAAGGGCCAGATAGTAAATATTTTGGGCTTTACAGGCCACGAGGACAGTCGCAGCTGCTCAGTTTTGCTGTTGGAGCGTGAAAGCAGACATAGACAATACAATAACGAACGGGCTTGGCTGTGTTCCAGTAACACTGTTTATAAAAACAGCAGCTAGATTTGGCTGAGACCATAGTTTGTGACGCCTGCCTCAGTTGAGTAATACTTCTGTTCGTTAAAGTTAAAAGTATTCTCGGAGAGATTGTCACTTTGCTTTCCGTTTTGTTTGTTTTGTAATTGCATTTACAAAAACGATTAGAGTATTAAATTGAGACCAGAAGTACGTAACTGTAGAAACTGTAGAAAATATTAGAAAAATATTTGTTTCTTTAGGTTCCATGTAGCAGTAAACTCATTTTTAGAACAGCACAAACCTGAGGTCGTAGAAATTCACGTTTCTATGACACCTGCAATGCTGACTATACAGACCGCGATACTGGACATTTTAAATGCGTGTCTTAAGGAACTGAAATGCCATAATCCATCACTTGAAGTAGAAGATTTATCTTTAGAAAATGCTATTGGAAAACCTTTTGACAAGGTACTCTTTTCCTTTTCCGCTTTAAGCACAGTTTGTTATGTTGTAATCTTAAAGAGTGCAAGTTATTTTAGTATTTGAACTGTTCTTAATAAAAATTTGCTATTTTTTAATTGAGTTGGAAGTTATTTAAAGTATAGCTTCTTTGGTTTACTAGAAAGTAATTTTTAGTAAAATGTGTGGATTGGCGTATAAGCATTAACTGTGCTTTTTCAATAATACACTAAGTGATTAAGTATGATTGAGAGGGAGGATAAATAACCTTTTTGCTCTGAAATGACAACATTTGAATAACTACAGGTAGAAGAGTTTTTACATAAGAATATGCTATAATTGCGTATTAATTTATGATCTATTTTTTGGAATAAAAATAATTTGGATGAGTTCTCATTACTGAGGAATGTGAAACTAGCTCTGTCGTAAAATTACTGTATGAATTAAGAAAATGGTATTTAGTTCAAGGGGGTTTCATTCTCACTGATATTTTTTTCATCATAGATTAATATTAATACAGATACGTAAAAAAATTTAATTGTAGATCAGAAAATGCTGATTTTTTAAAAATTCCGGGCTGCTTTTTTTTTTTTTTTTTTCCATATTTTTGTAGTATAATTCCTGTCTTGGAAACTCAAAGTAGTGTCTTTGTCACTGGAAATAAGTCATAGTGATTAAAAAAAGGAAAATTATAACTCCTCATTTCTTTCATTCAGGGTATTGATTTCTTCCAGAAAGTCAGTTTACTATGAAATATTGATAGAAAAAACTAATTTCATGTATTCTGTTCCTCTACACTTAAAGTTTATTATAGTTTAGTACCTGGTGATACCAAAAAAAAACAAAAAACAAAAAAACCTCACATTCTTTTAATAAAATGACTATGTTCCCAGAAGAACAAAATATAGCCTAATGTATTTTACACTGAATTGCTGTTTATCATCCCCTAGCTAGTAAAAGTCAAAATATTGTTTTAAGTATTCTCTTAGTAAGCAACTAAACGTGGACATAACTTGCATCTTGTTAGAAAGCATAACCTTTTGTAGATGATTTTACCAAAAAGGCACGTAGTTATATGTTCCAGTTTGTCCAGGACAGCCCCAGTATTTGCCTTTTGTCCTGGAGTAATTATTAAACAGTGTCTCCTTTCATCTTCACAAGTGTCCAGTTTGGACAGTAAATTACACAGCCATCCAAATATTAACTCCTGCTCAGTAGTAAATTTTATTAAATTTGTTGGATGAGAAACCACATAATGTTGCTGCTTTTCATATCATGCTACAAGTATCCTTTTCACTTACAGAATCAGTTTGTATAAATTTGAGTGTGTATTCAGCACCCATGCATATATGTAGCTATGCATGTGTAAATACCTACATAGTTATAGGAATCCCTGGGTGGCGCAAACAATTATGGGCTTAACTACTAGCCAAAAGGTTGGAGGTTCATACTCACCCAGAGGTGCCTTGGAAGACAGGCATGGTGACCTGCTTCCGAAAGGTCACAGCCTTGAAAACCCTGTGGATCACAGTGCTACTCTGCACATATGGGGTCACCATTAGTTGGAATCAACTCAGCGACAGCTAACAGTAATGACATAGTATACACATAAAGCTATACTTGTTTTAGGCACTTTTTTAGGGTCTTAAAAATATTGAAACTTGGTCAATTTTTAGTCTAACAAATATTTTCCCACCTATGAAGCACACTTTAAAAAAAAAAAAAACTAAACAAATCTTTTAACACCATTTTTATTTAATTTGCCACCATGGTGTTTGTCTAGTTTATGTCCACTGCTCCATGCTCCCGATGGATCCCGCATTTTTATCCAGCCAGGACAGAGTCAGAGCCAAACCTGGCAGGAATTGAATGTATCTGAGCTACAAGCTGTTGATTCTTTTCATAAAAAACAGGTATTTGATTATCTGATGTTTATCAGGCCTTTTCTCTCCCAAATAATAATATAAATATGGATAATTATGAATTGACTCTATCTGATCAAAAAACATTCCAGCAGTACGATTCTCTGCTTTACATTTGAAAAAGTAAACATTTTTATTAGGATCTTATTAACTGAAGTTTTCTATCCACTTTCTTGAGGGATAATGGTTTTTGGAAGTGTCATTTATATTAAAAATAGCTATATTGAATATACCTTAGCAGTACTAAATTTTATTCTTGTTTTAGACAATCCGCCACTACTTGGATCCTTTGTGGCACCAACTTGGAGCCAAAACTAAATCCTTGGTTCAGGACTTGAAAATATTACGAACTTTGCTGCAATATCTTTCTCAGTATGATTGTGTCACATTTCTTAATCTTCTGGAATCTTTGAGAGCAACTGAGAAGGCTTTTGGTCAGAATTCAGGTGGGAGATAAAAATACAAATATTATTCTAGGAGCTGATTTGAAGAAAGTGTTGGATTTTGTTGGGGAATCCGGTGTGAGGAAGGCTATATTCAACTACATGTTGTACTAAGACTTCAAATTATGTTTTATGTTCATAGCACAAGGACGTAGGTTTTATTGATAGCTAATGTATCCGCCTACTTAACTTCTGTTCTGTGTAATAATGAATATTCATATCCATTCCCAGCAATTTTATTTCTAGAAAAAACTGTGTAGTACAGACAGTCCCCAACTTAGGAATAGGTTGCATTCTGGGAGTTTAGTTGTTAACCTAAAATTCATTTTTCCCAGAGAAACAGCAATGAAATATGGGACTTCACAGCTAGAATCTCAAGGACTAAAGAAGAGATTTCTGGGGAAATCATAGTGAGAAAGGCTAGTTGAGCCTAATGGTTCTCAACCTTTGTGTTCCGTTCACATTCTGAAAATTATTGAGGGCCCAAAGGGCTTTGCTTGTGTGAATTATATGCATTGATATTTATCATATTAGGAAATAAAACTGAGACTTTTTAAAAAGCAGTAATAAACCTATTATATAATGTAAAAAAAATAACATTTTTATGAGAAATATATTTACCAAAACAAAAATTGTTGAGAAGAGCAGCATTGTTTTACTTTTTTGCAAAAGTTTTTAATGTCTAGCTTAATAGAAGACAGTTGGATTCTCATATCTGCTTCAGCATTCAGTTGATTGTGATACATTATTTTGGTTGAAGATTTAAAAACAATCTGACCTGGTACACATATGTGGTTAGGAAAGAAGGGAGTATTTTAGTAACCTTTTCAAATAATTGTGGATATTCTTCGATACTACACCAAACCTTGACAAGTTTCTTACAGATTAGTTGCAACGTGGAATCTGAAAGCGTATCAGTGAACTTTTCCTATTTTATTATATTAAAATCCAATAGGCTATCTTGTAAAGCAAATATACCTTTTACTCTTACATGATTTTGTAACATCATGCATTCATCATTTGGAAAGATATTGGTTCACAGAGTTATGCAGATTCTCCAGATGTTGACACGCTTCGTTACAAATATCAAAAAATCACGTGAGCTAATGTCATCACTGATCTTATCAGAAAAGTCTTTAAATATTGGGATGCTGCCAAGCTCACAGTGGCAGATACAAACTTTCCAAAATTCACAATTTTCCTCGAAAGCTAGATTTTCATCGTTTGACAACAAATACTGTCTGTTGTTTTCCTTGAAGTGAAATGCTCAATTTATTCATTTTCAGGACAATATCTTCTGAATACCCAAGTCTGAATGACCATGGTTTTTTTTTCATTTGTTCTTTCAAGTAAAAATGGTGCTCCATGAAAAAAGTGACTAGTTCAGCACAACTCAGTCACACCAGTGCTCTTCCTCGAGTCGTTGCACTTTGGTATGCAGAAGTGCCTTGTGTACACGTCCCATTTCATCACAACAAATATGAAAAAGATACATACTCAAGGTTGAAGATTTAGTACAGTTAATCATTTTTACTGCTTCATCAGAGACATTCTTAAGTGAAACTGCCGTACTTTAAACTACAGATACGCAGCAGTGAAGAATACATTGACTGCTAGTACAGTTTGGTGCCACTGTCTAGATTTGTGCTGCGGCACCAACAGCGTTAACCGCTATTGTTTTTGTACCGTCATCAGATATGTCAGCATAGTGAAAACAGGCAAAGAGTGTCTTCATATTGTTATGAAAATAGTTTTGATTGAAGACCTCCTAAAAAAGTCTTGGGGACCCCCTGGGGTCTGTGGACCACACTTTGAAAACCACTGGTCTAGCCCAACAGTGAAAGGGGCCACAATAGTGAGGGAATGATGTGGTTGGTAGGAAAATAAGATGGCGGTCAGTTGTATATGTAAGTCATGTGATCATCAGAGATTAAAATTAATTGTAAATTAAAGGTTTTCTTTTTCTTCCTTTTCATATTAGGTTGGCTGTTTCTTGAGTCTAGTACCTCAATGTTTGTAAATGCTCGAGCAAGGGTTTATCATGTTCCAGATGCCAAAATGAGTACAAAAAGTAAAATGTCTGAGAAAATGGAGATTAAAGAAGAGCAAGGTATCTTGGAGGCTGAAGTTTTTAATCATGCCTTTTGTTTAAGTATTTGTTATAAAAATGCTCATCAAGTAAAAGTGTAATTTAAAATCTCCTTCAACCATGTAAAAAAATTGTATGCCTGTATATAAAATGCATGTATTTGTGTTTCATGTAACATATGTAGTGTATGTTAAAAGTATTCAGCATGCCAGGTCTTGGAATCCGTTGCTAGGGAATTCCAAATAATGAATACAAGTACCAGTCAGGAGTGTTCTTACTGCTGCATAACAACTATAGATTGATTTTTTTTTTTAGACTTCAAAATAATTACTATCGTTGGCGCCTAAAGTCTTAGTGAAGCTTTTTAATGTCCCTTTTAACTTTTATATAAAAATTATATTAGAATGAAGCAAATGTGGATTGTATTTCAACACCCATCTAGTAGGCATTATAAACGTCACTCGTTTGTAAAGACATCAGATAAGGCTAATTCTTACTTCCTGCCTAGTTCAAAGATCTATTTCAAAACAGACATATTAATGAAGTATTTGAGTACTTATAGAAATAGAAATTTGATTGTTGTCTACTTCTATCTAGGTTAAGAATGAAAGCGTGTGGAGTTTAGAAATCAATACTGTTATTCTGTACTGATTATTTTATGTAGCAGTCTATATATTTGGGGTAACCGTTGACAGCTAATGCAGAATCATCATATTAGTGACCAGGCATAATGTCTTAGCAACTTTCTATCAAGGCATTATAAAACCTAAACTAGTTAATATTTTTTCTTTCATTAAGACCATAAGTAGGCCTTTTTCAGGGAAGACGATTCTCTCTAGCATTATGAAGAATGCTCGATGGAATGGGTTTACGGAATGATGCTTGTGCTATCTGTTGTTTTTTAAAAAAAGCCATTGGAATAGTTTTCAGATAGATTTATCATATACAATGAGATTATCTCTTATTTCTATACAGAAACAAAAAAGGAACTGGTTCTAGAAAGCAACCCTAAGTGGGAAGCCCTAACTGAGGTACTGAAAGAAATTGAGGCAGAAAATAAGGAGAGTGAAGCCCTTGGTGGTCCAGGTAGGAAAAAAGGAGATACTGATATTTGCTTTCAGAACCTACCCAATGAATCTTTTTGACTAGCTCTTTAAAAATAACTCCACATGTTGTTATAAATGTAGAAGAAGAAATACCAAATGAGCACTGAGGTCCCAGTGGCAGCCTCCTTACCGTTCATTTGATGTCATTGTTTCCTGGTGGAGCCATTGTATATTCATGAAAAAGGAGTTTTTTACTGATTGACTTCTCAGGGCTTCTATTTAAAGATTCAGCTTATCTCCATATATATATTCACCAGCCTTTAAATCTAGAATCCCTGAAGAGGAAGCTAATGGGTCTTCTGTTTTATATTCTCAACAAGATCTTTCCAAGAAGTCTAAACTCTTCTGTGGAGTGACATTGCCCTAGCCCTGCAGAAAAGGTCCAAATTTTAGGGCTCTTCTGTTTAAACATGGGTATGCTGGTAGATTAACACAGTACACTATACCTCAGCTATTAATCTAAAAAATAAAAGACATCTTTTTCATCACAAGCCATATAGAATTATTTGACTGTAAACTATGTGCAGCTATACCTTTGATGAAAATTAAAATACACACAAACTCATTTAAACAAATATTGAAGTAGAAAATTACATTCTGAGGCAGAGAGTATGCTTATGAAAAAGATGAGAAGATTGGCTGATTCTCAGGATAATTATTTTTGTGTTGACTCTGCAGTATTAAATGAATAATTGTTGTCTCTTTTAAATGTCAATGAACAGCTGTTTTGATATCTTTTTACAATCATAAAATTGCATGTTTTTAAAATTGTATTAATAAGCATAAATCTATATGAAACAATAGAAAAAGACAAAGCATACACCCACATATATAACAATTAATTTGATAGGAGAAAAAATGGGATCTTGTTTTAATTTTGATGTGTGGTGAGGCTGGATGTTTTCTCAAGTGCATTTCCTCTTTTATGAATTATCTTATTCTCCTTCACCATTTTAGCCTTTGTCCTCAGTTTATATCAGCTCTTTATATATTAAAGATATTAACATTTGTCATAGTTGTTACATAAACTTGTATTTTGTTTTTGGCTTTTTTAGTGCACAGTTTTTATTCTCATAGACTCAAATCTGTCAGTCTTTGCTGAGCTTTTCATTGCTTTTAACCTTATAAAATAATTTACATTCAGAGAGATGGAGAATAGTTACTTTTTTTTAATGATTTAATATTTAACATTTGACTCCGTAATCCATTTGGAATTTATTTTGGTGTATATGATCCTCTGGAAAATTATTAATCAAAAAGAGCTTTTTGAAAACCTCCATTATACCGTGGCTATACTTGCCTAAGACTCGAAATATTTCTGGCTTTAACTTTACTCAAAAGATTAAATAACTCTGCCAGAAAGGTGAAAGTGTTTGATAAGCTCCTAAGCTTATAGGACTAAGACTATTTATAGTCCTAAGACTACTTTAAACAATTTGTAAATTCTTTAAGGGATAATGTGTCTTCCTTTGTGGGGAGGGTCGAGGGACATGTGAGGAGTAGGGAGGTAAATGAGGTAGTAGTCATATAACCTTGTTTTCTAACTTTAGGTCAAGTACTCATTTGTGCAAGTGATGACCGAACGTGTTCCCAGCTGAGAGAGTACATCACTACCGGAGCAGAGGCCTTCTTACTGAGACTCTACAGGAAAACCTTTGAGAAGGATAGCAAAGCCGAAGAAGTGTGGATGAAATTTAGAAAGGAGGACAATTCAAAGAGAATTATGAAATCTAACAAAAGACCCAAAGACCCCCAAAACAAAGAAAAAGCTTCTACCAAAGAAAGGACTCTCAAGAGGAAAAAACGAAGGTTGACTTTAACTCAAATGATGGGGAACTCTGAAGAACATAAAGGCGAAGAGCAGGTGGAGGAAGGCTATCCTAGAGAAATAAGCAGTAGCCAAGAAATCGACTTCGAAGGAATCAAGCACGAAGAATTTGATTTAAACTTGTCATCCGATGCTGCTTATGGAATCCTGAAAGAACCCCTCACTATCATCCACCCGCTCCTAGGTTGTAGTGACCCCTATGCCCTAACAAGGGTACTCCATGAAGTGGAGCCAAGATATGTCGTATTGTATGATGCTGAGCTAACATTTGTTCGTCAGCTTGAAATTTATAGGGCAGGCAGGCCCGGGAAACCTCTGAGGCAAGTTATAAAGAAGATCGACTGCTTCTTAACAAAGGTTTCACTTTCACGGTTCTGTAGGCTTTAACATAGAAACTCTATCAGTTGCATATTGGGTTTTCTTATCTTTAACATTCTGTTGCTGTGATACTGATTAAGTTTCAGGAAAACTTACTTTGCTTCCTGGTGAATCTGGGAAGTTTGCATAGGTAGGATGTCAAATATTGTATGTGGCAGAACAACAAATATAGAAGGAGCCTGGTGGCGCAGTGGTTAAAGCGTTCGGCTGCTAACCGAGAGCTCAGTGGTTCAGAACCACCAGCCTCTGGAGAAAGACGTGGCAGTCAGCTTCCGTAAAGATTTACAGCCTTGGAAACCCTATGGGGCAGTTCTGCTCTGTCCTCCAGGGTCACTATGAGTCGGAATCAGCCCAACGGCAGCGGTGGGCACTCGTGGCCCATTGTTGTGCGCCATATTCCTTATAGTTGGTTTGCAGCTTATGGGATGCTGTATCTGAACGAGTCTAGGAAATTTATAATATTCTGAGTTCTCCTGGAAGTTAATACAACTATGACCTGGCTAAATAATTTCAGTCTTCTAAAATTCTTTCTTATCAATTTTAAGAAGCGACTGTAAATTACTTGCAGATAAAACTGAAGTATTTGGGGAATTATTGTACCAAGTTTTTTTCAGGCTTCAAGAAATACCAGATGAGAAATCCACAGAAATATCAGATAAGAAAATGATGCTTCCTGAAGAATATAGTGTTCTGACTCTCTAATTATCTGAGGGGAAATAAACACAAAATTAATATCCTGAACTCACTCTGAACCAAAAAACAGAGCCAAAAGAAACCTTTCTAGCAGTTTAACTAATGCAGCCTTTCAGAGCAGAATTGAATGGAGGAGGTGGACCAGAAGTAACGCAGGATGAAGAGATTAGATGAACCTGGTAAAATAGGCTGGTAAATTTTTCATGCTTAGCTGTTGATCAGCTTTGCAGATAGCTTGTGTGCTGCAAAGTTCTCCGTGGCCTGAGAACAGAATAGTGTGATATTTGGAAACAAAATATCAGAATCAGAAGGGACCTGGGAGTATAGTCTGGCACTCTTTCAGTGGGAAACTGAGGCCCAGAAATGGTAAATGACTTGCCCTTGCTCACTCGGCACAGTTGTGGGAGAGCTCTCTTGATTATTGTTGTGCACTGGTCTGTCTGCTTGTCCACACTTCAGAGAAATACAGTAAAACCTGCGAAAGCCAGAACCTATGTAAGGCAGACACCTGTCAGAGAAGGAACACTCAAATATTTTCCACTAAAACAAGCAATAGAAAAGTGTTAAGACTGCACTCTCTCAAAGGCGGAAAACTTGCGAGACCCGGAAAAACAAGGCAACGCCGTTGAGTTCCGGCTCTCACAGATTTCACTGTATAATCTAGGAAGGTGACGGTTAAAAGCAGAATTGAGGACTAAAAGAGGAAAATACCTTTGATAGAAGGTGAAGAAAGTGACAGAGGAGCTGCTTCATTCAGCTCTCTTAGCCACAAACAAGGTAGAAAAGCAGGCCTTTTCTAAGAGAAAAGACTATATCAGTTAATTTTCTAGAAGTCTGACACAGTCCATATGCCCGTGTGTTTATATAAAATGTGTGATGACTGTTCTGTTAAGACATGAATAAAAAAGAACTGAGAAATTATTTGTGAAGGTAAAGGTCATATAGATTTCACTTATTTTTCACTAACATGAACTTTCCTAAACTGGTTTTTATAACTACTGTCCAACTTTTTAAACGATCGTTTGGCAGAAGTACAAAGAAAAAATTGAAAAAGGAGAAGCCGCTACGATTCTGTATTTTTTTTATTAGTTTATAGTTATAAGGAAAGAATTACTCTATCCCTCTAGTTATATTTCAGTGTTTACATAACTCTGTCTCTCCTTTTGGCAAAAGAAAAAAAAATGTGGTAAGGAGACCTTTAACAGGTGGGGTAGGCAGCTTAGTTTTAGTTAAGTGTGTGATTAATAGAACCTTTTATTCTTAGTCAAATATTTATTATTCAAGCACTCTCGGTTGCTGATTTCAAATGCTATGCTGTTCCTTTCAGAGATTAAAGGTTATGTTTCTGCAGCCTAAAAGTGTTCTGTCTTAACTTGCAGGGTTTATTTTCTCATATACGGAGGTTCAACTGAAGAGCAACGCTATCTCACTGCTCTGCGGAAAGAAAAGGAAGCTTTTGAAAAACTCATAAGGTAATACATAGAAGATCAGTATGAAAACAGCGAACTGTATTGCAGGCCTTTCAAGAGCTAGAAGCTTCTCTGGGTGGGAGAATATCTAATAGCCCTCAGTAAAGATGGAGAGGGAAGAAACTGAGGAGGATCATCAAGATGAAAACATGGCAGCCCCGAGTGTGCAGAATAGAACTTGCTCCAAGGAGTTTTCAAGGCTGTCATCATCCAGATACGCATCAGCACATACAGTGAAACCTGTGAGAGCCAGAACTCAGTGGTATTGCCTTGTTTTTTCTGGGTCTCACAAGTTTTCTGCCTTTGACAGTCTTACCCCTTTTCTGTTGCTCTCTGTTAGTGGAAAATACCTGAGGTTTTCTCCTCTGACAGGTTTCCGCCTTACACAGGTTCCAGCTTTTGCAGATTTCACTGTTTGCGTTTTCTCTTCCCCTCTCTTTTCTACCATCTCCAGTTGTTTTTCAGTTGTTGACTAGGGGATTAGAAATGTGACAGAGAGCAGCTTTGCTGTTTATAAAGAAATACAACGTAAAACATCAGAAAAATAACTAAAACACTACTTTTCTGAAAAATAATGTTATTACATCTACTTCCTTTCTCCCCCACCCCATTTATTCACAAGATTTCTTTCTTTCTGTTGAATTATGTTTTTTTTTCTTTTTCTTGTCAAATGCCCATTGTCTGTGAGTGGGTGACTGCTTAACCATTATTAGGAGCCACCAGGTCTACCCATCAGTCCAGCTCACCAGCAGAATCAGCCTGGCAAAATATTTGAAAAGCAGTGTGTTGTTTGTCTGAACATACGTATATGCTTTTGAGAATGACTATCTGATAATGTTCCAAATCCAAATAGAAAATGCTTTTCAATTGACATAAGGAAAATGTTTATAGCTGAGATATTCATAGACTAAATGGCTGCGTCTTGCCCCTAAAAGTATTTGAGAAATTTGATAACCACCCATCAGGGGTGTTATTAAGAAGATGGCAGCTTCATGTGGGAAAATGGATCTAAGGGACCTCAGAAGCCAGGGCAAGGGCTGGATGGGCCATCATTGAGCTGAGCCAGAGAAAAGGCTAGACTAGAGGAGACCATGGCCTGGACTGAGGGATGGGGCCAGACCAGTCTTCCAGGCCTCAGACGTTGGCAATGTATCAGTGGCAACAAGAGGGCAGAAATTATTTTTAGTGGCAGTCAGCCTACCAAGGCCCTAGACAAGGCCCATCCTCCAACGCTAGCTGTGGGTTCTCAGTATATGCTTAAAATATACACATACCCTGGCAGGTCCAGGGTATGCGTCTCTGGAAACAGGTGTTTACTGACTCAGCATCACTGAGTCCCTGTGGAGGGACTTGGCTTGGTACATGGGCGGTACCCTTCCCTTCCCTTCAGTCCTCTAAAGCTGTGGCATACCTTGGCCATGAACTCTTCCAGCTAGTAGTCATATACTTATTAGTCAGTTCTCTCAGCCTGCTGTGAAAATACACTTTCTATTAATGTTCTGAGGGATTGTTTATATATATGTTGTTGATGTTGTTAACCATCGAGTTAATTCTGACTCATGGTGACCCCGTATATACAGAGTAGAACTGCTCCATAGCATTTTCAAGGCCGTGACCTTTCGGAAGCAGATTGCCAAGCATGTCTTCGAGGCGCCTCTGACTGGGTTCAAACCACCAGCTTTTCGGCTAGCAGTCGAGCACCTAACTGTTTGCTCTACCCAGGGACTCCTGTTTATGTGTATGTATATGTATATGTTTATATACATACATATAGTTTACGTGTGTGTTTATTTATTTATTTTTTTAATTTCAGAAATACTGCTACAACAAACCAGGTGTTACACAGGCTACCTCTTCTTCCTCAGAGCTTACCACTGCTATGTCTTAATCCATCCGTGTCTTCTAGACCTTCATTCCCGCAAGGCTCAAACAGTCAACAGATATTTATTGAGGATCTATTATGTGCTGAGCCCTGTGCTGATACTAAAATGCTAAGGTTATGCTGATGCAGAGAAAGCCTGCCCTCCTGGAGCTTATCTTTTAGTGGAAAGACAGACATTCAGCATTTATAAATATGATTGTCTTAGTCATCTAGTGCTGCTCTAAAAGAAATAACCACAAGTGGATGGCTTTCACAAAGAGAAATTTATTTTCTCACAGTCTAGTAGGCTAGAAGTCCAAACTCAAGGCATCAGCTCCAGGGGAGGGCTTTGTCTTCTCTCTTGGCTCTGGAGAAAGGTCCTTGTGATCCATCAGTCTTCCCTTGGTCTGGGAGCTTCTCTGCACAGGAACCTCAAGTCCAAAGGACGCGCTCTGCTCCTGGCACTGCTTTCTTGGTAGTGTGAGGTTCCCATGTGTCTCTGCTCGCTTCTCTCTTTTATATCTCAAGAAAAAGATTGGATTAAGACACTATATAATCTTGTAAACCTCTTCAGCGTAACCTCATCACAGTGATAGAATTTACAACACGTAAGGAGATCACGTATAACTTCATCATAGTGATAGAGTTTCCAACACATAAGGAAATCACATCCGATTACACAGTCATACAATACTGGGAATCATGACCTAGCCAGGTTGCTACACACATTTTTGGGGGGACACAGTTCAATCCATGACAATGGTAATAAACTGTGCAGAGTGCAGCCAGCTGCAGAGGTCAAAGTAAAGGGTGTGTTAGGAGACAATGTCAGACACGCCTAGCCCAGTTGGGGGCATGAGGGACGGCTTCACTGAGGAAGTGATAGTTAAGCTGACACATGAAAAATGATGGGAGTTACTAGGCAGATGGGGAGGAAAAGAGGGTTATGTTAAGAAACAGCATATGTGAAGGCTCAGAGGTACAACAGACCCTGTTAAGAATTTAGAATTTTATTCTAAAGGCAGGAAGACAGTATTGAAGTATTTGAAGCAGGAAAGTAAGTATATTTTTAAACCACCATCCACACGTAAGTTTTGTTGATTTGTGGTGGCTTGCATGTGGCTATGATGCTGGAAGCTTTGCCACCAGTATTTCAAATACCAGCAGGGTCATCCGTGGTGGACAGGTTTAGCCGAGCTTCTAGAGTAAGAGACTAGGAAGAAGGACCTGGCAGTCTACTTCTGAAAAAGTTGGCAGACTAGGAAGAAAGCCCTGACAATATACTTCTGAAAATTAGCCAATGAAAGCCCTGTGGATCACAACAGAATATCATCCAATATAGTGCTGGGAGATGAAACCCTAGGTTGGAAGGCACTCAACACACACAGTGGCCACAACAGTAGACTCAAGCATACCAACGATCGTGAAGATGGTCCAGGACTGGTCAATGTTTTGTTCTGTTGTACGTGGGGTCACCGTGAGTCAGGGCCATCTCAACAGCAATTAACAACAGGAACATATTTTGAAAGGCTGTCTCTGGCATCAGACTGAGGAGTGGATGGAGCAGGGACACTAGTTTGAAGGCTTCTGCAGTTGTCTGATAAGAGATGATGGTAGCCAAGAATAGGCTGATGGAGAGAAGTGGACAGATTTGAGAGAGATTTAGAGGATAGAATCAAAGAACTGGTTATGCTGGTTGTGGGCCAGTACTTCCTAGCCAATTCTTCACTCTTTTTAGAGCATTCTTTGCTTCAGGTTTCTTTAATAAAGTAATTGTTATTTGTCACAGATAAGTCACAAATAAGCACATAGAACTAAAGCATTCAGATGAGGTTATTGGTGTTATAGGGAAGGACACTAGTAGAATGTCAGGAGTACGATAGGTCACCTGAGTAGGTGTTTTTTTGCTCCAGGCTTTCTTCATGCAACTGCCCCTTTTCCAGTATTATCAGGGAACGTAAGGAGCTGTGGTGGCACAGTGGTTAAGTGCTCGGCTGCTAGCCAAAGGTCGGTGGTTTGAACCCACAGGTGACTCCATGGGAAAAAAGACCTGGTGATCTGCTCCCATAAAGATTACAGCCTAGGAAACCCTATGAGGCAGTTCTGCTCTGTCTTACAGGGTTGCTATGAGTCAGAATCGACTAGATGGCACACAACAATACAACAACAATCTAGAAAAGGGTACTTACAGTAGATTGTAGCAAGGTATTGGGTAACCCATGCTATTCTTGGTTTATGCCAGTGATTCTACACACCAAAGGGATCAATGACAAGGTGTGGATGAGCCCATTACACACTGGAAATCTGACTCAGCAAAACCTGAAATATGGACTGTTATGAATTGTCTTAGTTATCTAGTGCTGCAATAACAGAAATACAACAAATGGATGGCTTTATCAAACAGAAATTTATTCTCTTTAACAATCTGGGAGGCTACAAGTCCAAACTCGGTGCCAGCTCCAGGGGAAGGCTTTCTCTCTCTATTGGCCCTAGGGGAAAGTCCTTGTCATCGATCTTCCCTGGTCTAGAAGCTTCTCAGCACAGGGACCCCAGGTCCAAAGGACGTGCTTCACTCCTGGCTCTTTTTGCTTGGTGGTAAATGAGGTCCCTCCCCTCACTACTCACTTCTTTCTATCTCAAAAGAAATTGACTCAAGATACAACCTCATCCTTTAGATTGATTGTGTCCTGCCTCAGTAACATAACTGCCTCTAATTCTGCCTCATTAATATTGTAGAGGTTAGGATTTACAACACACAGAGCAATCACATCAGATCACAAAATGGTGGACAACCACACGGTACTGGAAATCATGGCCTAGCCAAGTTGATGCATTGATAAGTTGACAGAAATACGTGTTGTAAATCCTAACCCATATAGGGTTGCTAAGAGTCAGAATTGACTCAATGGCAACAGGTTGGGTTTTGGTGTACCTGAAGTTACAGTCTCATTTGGGAATGGGTTTTCTGTGTTATGTTAATGAGGCAATATTAGTGTAGACCCATTGCCATCCAGTCAGTTTGACTCATAGCAACCATATAGGACAAAGTAAAACTGCCCCATAGGGTTTCCAAAGCTATAAATCTTTATGGAAGCAGACTGCCACATCTTTCTCCCACAGAGCGACTGGTGGGATCAAACCACTGACCTTTCAGTTGGCAGCTGAGCATTTAACCATTGTACCACCAGGGCTCTTATTAATGTAGGGTGTATCTTATATCAGTCTCTTTTGAGATATAAAACAGCAGATTAAAGCAAGCTAACAAGCAAGCACGAACGGAGGGGAAGATACACGTCATATGATTGCCAAGGAACCTAGGAATAGAAGCTGAAGAGAGACAAGGACCTTCCCCAGAGCGGACAGAGAGAGAGAGCCAGCCTTCTAGAGCTGGCACCCTGAATTTGGACTTCTAGCCTCCTAAACTGTGAGAAAATAAATTTTCTGTTCATTAAAGCTACCTACTTGTGGTATTTCTCTTATAGCAGCACTAAGAAACCAAGACATGGACTCTCCCTCATTTAAATCGTACAATAATGTCCACACCAGATTTTATTGTAAATTTATCTATGGTCTGGCCTAATTTTCTAAACTCTTTCAAAGATGATTTTCTACTTATTATAGTTTAGATCTTCCCATTTTGCACAGCAGTCAGATGGTTACACTTGCTAGAGTCTTTAAGATTTGTACTCTCCCAGAAAACTTGGGGAATTTGAGAGTGCGTTGCTGTAAGAACATTCGCACTGAGCCCATACTCAGAGAAAAGTTCAATGGGAGAATAAGAAAACGTGCTGTTTGCCAGGACCTCTGTGGGTGGTGATGTAAGAAACAAAAGCAGTGCTGCTATTTAAAACAACCAGAAAGGAGCGGATCAGGCTGTCTGGCAGTGAAAGATCAGTAGATTGCAGATGACAAATAGGAGCAGAAAGATTACACTTGTAAGTATGGATAATCAAATGCTACCTGGGTAGGAAAATTCATAATAGCTTTCTCAGTGTACATAGTTTGGAGGAGGTCACGGTTTTTCAAAGGAAAGGGGCAAGATTACTTGAAATTTTACAGTTAGAAAATATGGTTGCAGATGGGTTAGTGTGAGAGCTTGAAGAAATGCCCATTTGAGGAGACTTCTAGTTCAGCACATCCTTGCTATATCATCATGTTGTTCAGGTTATGCAGATACCATTGAAGATGTTAAAGCAAAACCAGGAAACCTCAGTACTTTGGATTAGGTGGAAATATGGATCTGAATTTTTAAATTATTATTTTGCATCTATCACATAGAGTAAAAAAAAAAACCAAACCTGTTGCCATCGAGTCAATTCCAACTCATAGCTACCCTGTAGGACACGTAGTAGAACTGCCTCCTAGGGTTTCCAAGGCTGTAATCTTTATGGAAGCAGACTGCCACATCTCTCTCCCGCAGAGTAGCTGGTGGGTTTGAACCGCCGACCTTTCAGTTACCAGCCAAGCGCTTAACCACTGCGCCACCAGGGCTCCGTCCAGGTAGAGTGTAGTAAATGTAATGGAGCAGTAATGAGTGGCTGCCAGAGCCACTGCCACTGAAAAGAATTTTTCAGCAGTTAACACTTGACACTGGTATTGAGAATAATGAGGGGAAAATGGGAACTAGTGCTATTGTTTGGCCCCTTGGGATCTGTTTAAAAAATGTTGTACTAATAATACCTTTGCGTTTGTATATTGTTGGAATTGTATAGAATAGAAAAATTATACATCTGTTCTTTAGTAGTATCTCTAAATTGCTCTAAGACGTCTTTTATCCAGAATGGTTGGAGAATTGGGTCAACTGGTTTCATTTCCTTGAGCGGGAAGATTGTTCGTTGTATAAACCCTTGTCGAAATTAGTTAATATTGAAGACTCCTCCTCTCCTATTTCACCTTCCCTCATATCCCTTGTTGCAGTCAGTCAGCTCCACAGTCTTGTTCATGGTTGCGTTGTTTCCTCAACTCAGCAAGCTCCCCAAAAGAAGAGACCCCGCCTTACACATCTTTTCTGTCGTACGGAGCAGATTGGATTCTTGCTGTCCCATAGTATTTGCTGATTCATTAATTATCTCTTACATTCCTGGTTTTGAAAAGTGGGACTGTAGCAACCCTGACTTGCTCTTTCTTTGACCGTTGAGGATGTTGTCATGATTGTAGCTGTGCTCATAAGGTAGATCCACAAAGTGTAAGATACGGAGCTACCTGGAAGACAGGAATTAGTGCACCATCATATTTCTGTCCCGAGTACCCAGTTCGGCATACGCTAGCACTTGTAAACGTTTTTTAAAAATACAAGAGTAAGTGAATGAAGGGTGCTCCTAAGGCATGACCTGTGACAGGGATTTTCGTTTTAAATCTGTGATGGAAATTTGGTTTCTTGTATTAACTTTGCTTTTCCTTTAAAATTGAGTGTTTAATGGGGCCTCCTATATGGTTGATGTGGGTCGGAATCAACTCAGTGGCAACTAGGGAGGGTAATGGGGCCTCCCACCTGAAATTCTTTATATCGAAGTTCTTTTGTATATGTGTTTCTATTTTTTAATCATTGATTTTTAACCATCCTTATTTGTGATTGGCCTGGAAATATTTCAATGTGAATGACTTAAATTATCTTTTAATCTCAATAATTCTTTAGTCTTATAAATAGTCTCAATCTCTGTATGGCATTTTTTACATGCTTATTTCATGTCTCAAAGTGCTTGATGTATAGAATAGAAAATAACGTCTTTTTTAATTCTGAAGTTCAGAAAGTAGTACCCAACCAAGAAATGATCTCAGCTTCCTTTACCCATCACTTGTCTGTGCGGCTTTACTTTTAATGTATTTCATACTCTCCTTTGCCACAACGGTTCTGGACATCATCTTATACATTAGAATTTACAAAAGATTAAAATCTGAAATTTTGAAATTAGTTCAAGAAATGTTTTAAATGTTTTTCTCCCCCAGGGAAAAGGCTAGCATGGTAATCCCTGAAGAAAGAGAAGGCAGAGATGAAACCAACCTAGACTTGGCAAGAGGCAGCACATCAACAAACGTCTCCACCGACACTCGGAAGGCAGGTGAGTCCCATCCTCTATCCAGCGCTTGCGTTGCCCGCAAAGAAGAACTGTGAGGTTCCAGAGGTACTTTGCAGGGGCTTAATTTTTCTCAACAGACTCTTAAGGTTGGATGATAGACCCAGGATAGGACATTTGCTCCCATGCTCTAGTCTCCATTCTGCCATTTACTAACCATATGTCCTCCCTGGGTCTAAGGCTCGTCATTTGTAAAGTAAGTAGAATTTCGTTATGGGTACTACAGTTTAGAAATGAGTGGTGTTCCAAAGTCACTTTTACACTTGATTGGTTGAGATTCAGAATGTACTTTAAAAAAAAAAAAAAATCTTATTGTGGTGAAATATACATAACAAAACATACTGCCATGTACAGTCAGTGACACTGATTACATTCTCTTAAGTTGTGCAGCCATTCTCGCTATCCTTTTCCAAATCATTCCCACCACCATTATATTAAACTCAGTGCCTCCTAAGCAAAAGCTCCCCTCTCTCCCTCCCTCCCCTGGTAACCATTAATAATCTTGGGTTTCGATATATTTGGTTATTTCGTATAAGTGAGATCATATAATATTTGTCCTTTTGCGACTGACTTATTTCACTCAGCATGATGTTTTCAGGGTTCACGTGTGTTGTGGCGTGCATCAGAATGTCATCTCTCTTTATAGCCGTGTAGTATTTCATTGTGTTTATATACCAGATTTTGTTTGTCCACTTATCTGTTGATGGACATTTCGATTGTTTCTGCCTTTTGGCTTTTGTGAGAAGTGCTGCAGTGAATATTGGTGTACAGATTTCTAGAAGTTTGCGTTACTGCTTTCACTTCTTCTGGGTACATACCTAGAACTGGGATTGCTGGGTCCTATGGTAGTTCTGTGTTGAACTTCTTGAGGAACCACTAAACTGTTTTCCATGGAAATGTTTTACATTTCCACCAGCAACAGATGAGGGTTCCTGTTTCTCCACATCCTCACCAATACCTGTTATTTTTTGCTTTTTTGATCATAGCCATTCTAGTGGAAGTAAAGTGTTTTATGGTGGTTTTGATTTGTATCTCCCTAGCACAATGGTTAAGCACTTGGCTGCTAACTGAGAGGTTGGTGATCTACTCGCGTAAAGATTACAACTTAGGAAAACCTACGGGTAGTTCCACTCTGTCTGTTCTATAGAGTCGCTGTGAGTCGGAATCGATTCGATGACACATAATAACAGCAAAGACTAATGACATTGAGCATCTTTTCATGTGCTTATTGGCCATTTGAATGTCCTCTTTGGTGAAATGTCTGTTTAAGTCTTCTGCCCACTTTTTAATTGGGTTGTTTGTCTTTTTGTTAAGTTGTAGAAGTTTTATATATATTTTGTATATTCGACCTTCATCAGATATAATCCAAAGTTAACAACAGAAACTTAGCTTTCTTTTAAATTATGGTAAGAAATATATATAACAAAACATTTGCCAATTCAACACTTTTCACATGTATAATTCGGTGACATTAAATTACATTCATCGTCAACCATCACCACTATCCTTTTCCAGATTATTCCACCAACATTCACAGAAACTCAGTGCCTCCTAAGCAGTGACCCCCCTTCCCTCCTCCTTCCTACGCCTGGTAACCATTAATCAACTTTGGTCTCTATACATTTGCCTACTTCTTATAAGTGGGATCATGCAGTATTTGTCTTTGTATGACTGACTTCCCTCAGTATAATGTTTTCAGGGTTCATCCGTGTTGTAGCATGTATTAGGATTTCATTTCTCTTTTTGGCTGAGTAGTATTCCGTTGTATGTATGTACCACATTTTGATTATCCATTCATCTTTGATGGATATTTAGGTTGTTTTCACCTTTTGACTATTGTGAATAGTGCTGCAGTGAACATTATTACGCAGGTATCTTTTTGAGTCCTTGCTTTCAATTCTTTTGGATATATAGATAGGATTGGGATTTGCTGGAATCACATGGTAATTCCATGTTTAACTTTTTGGAAATGCCAAACTTTTCCACAGCAGCTGTACCATTTTGCATTCCACCAGCAGTGGATGAGGGTTCTAATTTCTCTGCATCCTTGCCAACACCTGCTGTTTTCCAGTTTTTTTGTTTGTTTTTTTCATCATAGCAATCCTAGTGGGTGTGAAGTGGTATCTCACTGAGGTTCTGATTTGCATCTCGCTAATGACCAGTGACACTGAACACCTTTTCATATGCTTGTCGGCCATTTGTGTATCCTTTGGAGAAACGTCTGTTCGAGTCTTTTGCCCATTATTCAGTTGGGTTGTTTGTCTTTTTGTTGTTAAGGAAACATAGATTTTAAACCTCGTTATATCCCATTGTTTGAGCGTTCTCCCTCAGTGACATTACTTAAAATGCTACTTTTTCTCCATAGGTGGCCAGGAACAGAGTGGTACACAGCAAAGTATAGTTGTAGATATGCGTGAATTTCGAAGTGAGCTGCCATCTCTGATCCATCGTCGGGGTATTGACATTGAACCAGTGACTTTGGAGGTTGGAGATTACATTCTGACTCCAGAAATGTGCGTGGAGCGCAAGAGCATCAGTGATCTGATTGGCTCCTTAAATAACGGCCGCCTCTATAGCCAGTGCATCTCCATGTCCCGCTATTATAAGCGACCGGTGCTCCTGATTGAGTTTGACCCCAGTAAGCCTTTCTCTCTCACGTCCCGAGGTGCCTTATATCAGGAGATCTCCAGCAATGACATCAGTTCCAAACTCACCCTTCTTACTCTGCACTTCCCCAGACTGCGGATTCTTTGGTGCCCTTCCCCTCACGCAACTGCAGAGTTGTTTGAGGAGCTGAAACAAAATAAGCCACAGCCTGATGCAGCAACGGCCATGGCCATCACAGCAGACTCCGAGACCCTCCCCGAGTCAGAGAAGTATAATCCTGGTCCCCAGGACTTCTTGTTGAAAATGCCAGGGGTGAATGCCAAGAACTGTCGCTCCTTGATGAACCACGTTAAGAACATTGCGGAGTTGGCAACCCTCGCCCAAGACAAGCTCACGAGTATTCTGGGGAATGCTGCAAATGCTAAGCAGCTTTATGACTTCATTCACACCTCGTATGCAGAAGTTGTATCTAAAGGGAAAATGAAAAAATGAACAATAGCAGCTGTTTTCATATCCCATGATTGCTTTCTAACGGCTCTTTGCCAGCCAGTATAGGTCATGATTAATTGTTAGCTCAGTCTTTCATTCCTTTCCAGTGCTTGCAATGATCGTGCGGTCTGTTGCCTAGGTCAGTGGAACAGAAGCCAAGAGTCCTCTCTGAACTTTGCAGCATTTTAACTTTCCCATGTCTGCTCTCGTCCCTCCCTGCAGTGTGTATGCCTGGTTGTAGTATAATCAATTTTAAAATGATGTGTGTCAGCACCAGGTTGAGTTTCTACAAGTATTTATAGAGAACCATTTTTGAAACAAGCAGAAATGTGTGTTTCTTAAACACACTGGTAAAGTGTGCAATCATGTTCTCACCCTCTGCCTACAGAGGGGCCTGTGGACACGGAGAAGGAAACATCTTTCTGCAGCCCCTGGCTAGTTCTCTCCCCCACATTTCCCTCATCTCCATGTTTCTTCCACCTGTCTGCCTCTTAGAAAAATTCCTGGGGACTTCCTCCTAATAATTTAAAACAGCCACCTCTACAACTAGCTCCTTGGTTTTCTAATCACTTGAGTATATGTAGCGTGTATTATAACTTGATTGTTCAAAATCAGTATTTTTAAACATAAATTACCTGTTTATAAAATTTGATGGTGTGGATGAAGGAGCCTTTAGAATTCTCAGTTTTTACAGATAGCCAACCTCCTAAAATTCACAGAGATCTCTAAGCCCAAATGGCTAGTTAGGGCATCTCTTTAAGACTTCCTCTTTTCCCAACTTCTCACCCCCTGTCCTAAGACCACCAGCATTGTGTCCCCTGGAAACACAACACAAGCTCATCCTCTCTCTGGTTCTCCACTTCTCACGTTCCCTCTCTGCAGGAGGGCTCGAATGTGAGCCAGTGAGTGGCCCAGAGTGGCCCACAGAGCTGTTAAGGTTGGATTTTCCTTCCTTGAGTTGTGATAAAAGGATTGTAAGCAAATGGAAGATCAATGCATAGAAAGTATAAAAAGCTTCCATAAAGAAAATCTCATTCTAAACCTTCTCCTGAGTGATTTAGTTTAGCCTTTTACTGAAGTATACGTACAGGACATTCATAGCATCTTTGGGCAATTTTAAAACTTTTATATTTAAACATTATTAATTTAAGCAATTCACTTCTTTAGAAATCAGTAAATTTTCTACCTCAAGAGCTGATGAAGACATCAGTCCTGCTAGCCATATCCCAGTTTAACTTTTCATCCATGTCAGCCATTTTTTTGTTTGTCCCACTTGGTATATTTAAAATATGCAGTGGCCCACGTAGCTCACACTTGTCTGTAACTTTAACAAAAGTACTTTTAACTGTCATTTCCAAACTCTTTCTCTCATATCAGCATCTTGGTTATTAGTATTGAACCGTGTTTATGGGTTTTTGAACTCTGTACAAGGATACTTGCAGGAGTGAATTCAGGAGTGTCACTAACCGTATTGATTAATAGAGAACTCTGCAAGGTAATTTGGAGAGTAGGGCAGAGGACAAGAAACAAAAATCAGTTTAAGGCACAATAAAGATCTGGGCTCCTAATTTTATCCCAAAATTAAAAATGTATCCTCTAGAATAGAAAACAGAAATGTAGAGTACAAATCTTAACCTTCACTTTGGTATTGGTTGAAGAGTTCAATCATAGTTAAAAATACATTAAAATAGACATACCACTTCAAATGGTAATGATAGCTATTATAATTTTTTTCACTCTTTTCTAGCATTTCTGCTTGTGGTATGTAACTTCTGGTTTTTTCTTGTATAATTCCACCTGCCTTGTATAATTCCATATATGAAAGGGAAATCTTAAACTGCACATTCTTTGATAAGAATTTCATTCCACGTTAAGTTTTCAAAAGCAGTTTCTTCTTAAAGCTACCATTTTAAACAGTCCTTGTTATCTAGTGCAACATAGTTAACAGTCTCAGTTGTATTTAGTACTCCTGGTCCTTGGCTCGGGAATTCTTCTGCTTGCTGTTGTCTCTAATGGTCACCTGAGGACAGATTCGCTAGTTCACGTGCAGTTCAATTATGAAAGAGACTTTCTCGTGAACTCTAAAATGGTCATTATGGGTCACAGGCTCTCTTCCAACTAAATAAATGTATCCCAGCGTATTCCAGTTGTGGAAAGTTTTAAATACATTCATCAAGTATTTTATAAAATTTTTTTGCAAGTTTTTTCAATCTAAGAATCTGGTTAAGGAGCTAGAAGTGCACACAGTTGCAGAATTAATGTATTACCTTTTCTAGCATCATTTTGCTAACTTTGCTTTTTTCTTTTAAACTATCATCTAACTTAAGACTTCATTTTTAGGTTTCTTAAAACCTTTTTTAAAAGCTAGACCAACATTATTGTTCTATTTTACAAGTTTTTTGCATAAAAAAATTGAACATATGAAATATTGTGTGAAATCATTTTCGATTTTACTTGTTTAAATCATGTTATTTATCTTAAAATTATACAAGAAGAAATCCTTTGTAATGGTGGCAATAAACAATGTCCTTTTGGCAATTACTGTTTTTTCAGTTTGAGGCTTTGTGAACTAAATGTGTACGTCTGTCTGAGTACATGCAGGATGCAGCTTCCCAGCTCATGAGGGACTGAAAATAATTGTCTAATTCCTCAGCCCATTGGGACGTAGAGGGTTAAGTCTAGATTTGGTCATGTTGAGGTTATAAAGCATAGAATTAATAAATGGCCTTCAGCGTGAAAACCTACACGAAAGCAAATCTGAAGAAGGAACGGGGAGGGAGGCAGACGTCACTGGTCTTTGTTTTCAAGCATAACTTGATTTTCCTTTGGCTCAGAAAACTTTAGGGAAATTCCCTTTTGTGTTCAGTTTAACCTAGAAAACCCGACATTCTAGGAAAATTCTTTTTCTGAGGCTCAAATATATGAAAATTCATGCAGGCTTTATTTAATATGAGTGTCATTTGTCTTTATTCTGTTGCTTTCTGTTTTGATTTGTAGCTGTTTCCTGTCCAATTCTGAACTTCAGCACTTAATTTCCCATCTCGTAATTGGGATTTTGGTGGCCTACACCACTACGTTTTTTAAGTTAAGGGTATTTAGGTCAAAATTTGGGTGGGAGGGAGACACAACTGATTTGTATCAGTTGTAACAGTTGTGTATGTGTGTTTTTAAGAAAATGGATATTCAATATTTTCCTTAACATTTGGTGGGCAAAGTGCAAATAATGTGTAGTGAAAGGCCGTAGATTAACAGCAATGTGTTGGTAAATATAATTTGAAATTCAGAGAGTATTTGATTTTTTTCTTTTTCTGTTATGCAGAATAAATTATTAAAGTTGAAATGCACTTTGAACCCCTACTTTTGACGTTTGACTTTCTTGATAATGCATTTTCTAAGGCTTCGGTGTATTTTTCTTTGGGTTGTTTTCCTTTACTGCTTTTCATTTTGTAAGGGGGGTTGGAGATTCTTCTTCTGAAAATACTCACTTGTTGGTATGTAATGAGTATGGGTAGGCACAGTGCCTGAGACATCTTAACAAAGGTTAGTCCCTGCCGCCCGCCCCCCACCTCATGCATCTTTGTTTCCTTGATGTCAGAGGTGGAAGAAGTGAATGATCCTTTCGACACATCTGGAATTTTATTGTAATCTCTTAAACAAGTTTAATTATTAGCTCGCTAATTGGCTCATTTCAATGATTTAGATATTTCTGCTGCTTTAAATGTAGAACTGATTCCCTTTTTAACAAGGTGTAAGGTTATTTCTCAAAATGTTTTAATGTCTTACGTAAAGACTTTCGGTAGAATAACGAACCCTTTCTTAGTAGTAGTAATATAACCCATTTATTGAGCACTTCTGCATTATTTAATCCTCGTAACAAAGCCTAAGGTAGGTGCTGTTACTGTCCTGTGTCACAGTGATGAAATGGAGGCACGGAGAGGTTAGATAACTTGCCCAGATTCACCCAGTAGTAAACGGTGGAGCCCAAGCAGTCTGACTCCAGAGCCCTTGAGGAATGTCGGGGGACTGTAGTTTGATATATCTAATTACAAATATGTCATAAAGCAAATTGGTTTGTTTTCATGCCTCTTAGATATCAGCGTCAAGAGCAAGAACGCAAAACGTGGAAACAGGTGAGTGAATACTGAGTGCTGTTTCTGTGTAGTGCTGGATGTTGTAGCCTTCACCGCCTGGGGACTGTCTCACTGTCTAGGGGTTTCCACCCTTTTCTGACGAGGAAGAAGTCTGCTTCACAACTCTCTAAGAACAGAAGTTACCTTGTAGAAAGCGGATACCAACAACGGTGATTCTTGTCCAGTAGCAGTGCCAAGGTTATTGCCTAGGGGGGCATGAACCAGTTTAACCTTTATTAGCAAATTTATTTCTGCATTCCTTCGACTGGCCAACCATAAATCTCCACATCCTCAGATTGTCTTTTGAACCAATTTTAACATCTTACTGGTTTCCTCATTAATTAAGTTGAATAAAATTTGACTTTCTTTTTTACATTTATATGAGAGTCATATTTGTAATTTTTTGAAAATTAATAGTATTGCCAGCATGAGCTCCCGTATAAGGTTAAATCTATATTTCCAGTCTCAAACATCCAAAAGGGAGTCCCTGGGTGGCACAAATGGTTAAGCACTCTACTACTAGCTGACAGGTCAGAGTTTCAAACCCACCCAGAGGTGCCTTGGAAGACAGGCCTGATGATCTGCTTCCTAAAGGTCACAGCCTTGGAAACCCTGTGGAGCAGTTCTTCTCTGACACATGGGGTCACCATGAGTCCGGGTCTACTCAGCAACTAGCAACAGCTACAACACATCCTAAAGTTCAGCCTTGTAAAGTAGACGGATTGTGTGTCTGTGTGTGTGCACACACATACACACATGCTTACATATATATATATAAGAACCGTAATTTGATTCTAAGATGTTAATATTAAGAACTATAAATTGATAAAATACTAATTTGAACAACTAGACTCATTTTCAGATGCTGGCATATTGCTCAGCGGACCTTTATTTCTCATCCTGTTTACAAAAGCTCATTTACAAAACGTTTCATCTGAGCTCCTTCTCTGTGTCCCCATTGACTATCAAAGAGACTGTTTCATGAATGAGGAAGAGGAAGAATTTCAGATATTGCCAGGGATCCATTTGTGTGACTCAGCTGTTGCTACATGAGAAGGACACTGCTTCCTGAAGCCTGGAAGGAAAAGTAAACAAAATCAACCATGATTTCAAACGAGGTTTTCTAGGATTCTTGATACAGTAAACAAACCGGGTGTTAGGAAGTGGTGGCACAGCATATTTGAGATGATGGGGACCTTTTCCTGTCATTATGATTATCGTTACAGAATTTGACGTGTACTCTGCACTGTGTAAGAGATTTGCCTCCCTGAGCCACTTAGTTTCTGGGAAGGGTGCCGCCCAACAGAAGTTTAGGAGAGAAGGTAGTTTCGTAGACTGAGAGAGGCGTGACTGGCCAGCCGCGTGCTCAGTGTAGTGCATTATTGCGTAGCACAGAGGGCTGTCTGGGTCGGATGCTATAACAGTGTACAGTATACCATCAAGGGGTATTCAGTCTTACAGCAAAGAGAAGTCAAAAGCAGAAAATGAGCAAGTAGAATAATGCCACAAAACCGTTTGTCATCAAGTCAATTCCAACTCATAGTGACAGAGAACTGCCCCATAGGGTTCTGAGGCTGTAATCTTTACAGAGGCACAGACTGCCACATCTTTCTGCTGCAGGGCAGCTGGTGGGTTTGAACCGCTGACCTTTTGGTTGGCAGCCAAGCACTTAACCACTGTACCACCAGGGCTCCTTAAAAATGTGACAAGAGAAGTTTAAGTACTGGGAGGTCAGAGGGAGGAGGCCACATCCAGGTGTAGGGGTCAGGAACGGCCTCATGGAGGAGGTAGAATTTGAAATGAGTCTTGAATGGCTAGGATTTCAATAGAGATGAGGAACGTGCATCTCAGTCCAAGGCTGCAGCTTTAGCAAAGAAGCAGATGGGAAATAGAATGTGGTGTTTAAAGAAAGATCGGGGACCCTAGAGTAGTAAGTATAATACGTTGGGGCCATCTTGTGGGAGATCTGTGAGTGCTAGATGGAGGAATTTGTTCTTATTTCAGTAGAAAAATGAAGGTTTTTAAGTAAGGGACAGATGTGACCAAGAAGTCTGTTTTTAGACTTTGGTCTGGCAGAAGTGAGTTTGAAATAAAAAGGAACTAATATTAACTGAGCACTTACAGTGTGCGGATACTCTGCTGGATACTTTATGGATGTTAACCTCTTTATGAGGGAGGGGTTATACCTCCTGGAAGATGAGGAAAGTAAGACGCTGCCAGGTTAAGAAGTTAAGGTCACACAGGAAATAAATGACAAAGGTGGGATTCCAACTCCAGAGTCCATTTTCTTTCCATCATACCTTGCTACCTAAAACCAAAACTGAACCCTTTGCCGTAGAGTTGATTCCAATTCATGGAGACCCCATGTGTTACAGAGTAAAACTGCTGCATAGGGTTTTCTTGGCTATAATCTTTACAGAAGCAGATCACCAGATCTTTCTTCCACGGCACCACTGGGTAGGTTCCAACTGCTAACCTTCCAGTTGGTAGCCGAGCACAAAGCCATTTGTGCGACCCCAGGACCTTCCTTGCTACCTAGAAGGGAGGATTTCAGAAGCTGTTGTAACTATCTGTGCAATAGGTAATGAGGCCGGAATATAGGATTATAACTTTGGAAATGGAAAAAAGGGCATAAATTGAAACAGCATCAAAGAGGAACAGTCTATGGAATGTAGCAATGGAAATTTATGTCTAGGAAGAGTCTAAATAGCACCTAACTTTTAAGCCTGGGCTTAAGAAATGATGCTGTTAACAGAAAAAAGAAAGTCTGGAAAAGGATAAATTTGCTGGGGATAAGGACAAATTCCGTTTTGACCAGGTTGATTTTGAGATAGCTGGTAGTCAGGGGCCAGTCTCAGTTCAGGATGTAGCAGACGTCTGCA
The DNA here is from genome assembly GCF_000243295.1 of Trichechus manatus latirostris. Lineage (NCBI taxonomy): Eukaryota > Metazoa > Chordata > Mammalia > Sirenia > Trichechidae > Trichechus > Trichechus manatus. The sequence goes on from NW_004443960.1 coordinate 13,255,527, forward strand.
TGGAAGTGAGAAGTGAAGATGTCCAGTAGGTAAGTGGGTAAGGCGAAGACAGGAAAGGACTAACAACTTTAGAATATGCCCAGACTTAGGGCCTGGGAAGACAAGAGACAGAATATTAGAAGAAAAGGAATCTGAATCATGCAGCATCCAGAATGAAAAGCAGAAGAGAATTTCAAGGGAATGGCCCACAACATCAGTTACAAAGGAGTGGTGTGAGAGCTGGTGGCCTCAAGATGTAATAGAGAGAGAGCCATGGGGACAGCAAGGATGAAGAAAAGGAGAATGGGACAAGCAGCAAGTCCAAGGGGGATTTGTTTGTTGGTGATCAGGAGAAAGGCGCAGAGTGGAGTGGGAGAAGGAAAATGCTAGAAAGAGAACAGATAATTAATGGAACCAAAACGCAGCGTGGGGAGCAGAGCGGGGGGCTGTTTTTCTTCCTTTCACACCTACAGAAAACCTGTTTTTCTATTGCTTTTCTTCTCCTTAAAGACCAGCATTGTATTACCACATACCCCCACCTTGGAACGGAACCAGCAAACCGCAATGAGGACACAAAAGAGCCCTTTTCTGAAGCCCTCTGTCATAATAACAAAATCCTGATACTTGGCAGTGAAGTCTGCTTGCTTTAAGTTGGCAGGGGAATAGACTAGAACCCCTCTGTAAGAGTTTTATTATTCTGTAAAGCATCCCCTTCACCGATTTATGGAACAAACAAACCAAAAATGCCGGCTGATGGCTATAAACTGCAAGTTGATGTTGAGCGGCTCTCACTAGCCCATCCTGAGACTTGGTGAGGCTTTTTATTTTTGGTCCTTCTGAGCTTACTGTAACTGGGCCGGCTGAGTTGCTATGGTGATTTGTTCTCAAAACAGAGCACTTTGCCTCAATACGTTGAAACAGTAGATAAATCTATTTTATGTTGACTTGATCGTGACGCTAATTCAAGTTTAAACATCCCCCATGCTTCCACTAGGACTTGTGTGTAGGAATTTTAAATCGAGGCCAAGAAAGCATTGGCTAGAAGAATCACAACTTTGGCTCTTTAGACCTGGGCCTTCACGATTCATACAGCTGAAGAAGATTGGCTCACAGCCCAGAGCCCTACGATGGGGGCGTATTGCAGCTGGGGGAAGGTTCATCATTGAGGCAATTATGTGGTTAATTGCTCCAGTGTGGGCATAGGCTGAAAGTTATGACTCACGCCCCAGGATGGACAGGATGTACTGGAAACTCAGCTGCTTCTTCCTATTGCTCTGCAAAGCTATAACTCACCAAGATCTGCCCTGGAGGTGTGGGAAGGAAGACCAGCCTCAACCCCAAGACACGGAGCTCCCTGTCTCCACCAGAAGGGGGCCCCATCGAGTCAGGCTTCCGACGCTAGCTCCACCGGAATCAGTGGATACTTTAAGGCTGACTGGGGTTCTGTTGCGCGTAGGGTTGCTGTGAGTCGGAACCGATTCAACGGCACCCAGCAACAACAACGGCACTCTGATGGCGGTGTATCTGCCTCTGATTCTTGCCTAACCCGGACATGGGAGAGAAAAAAAGTAGCTGCCTGACTTCCAGCATGACTCATGATAAACAGAGGAGAGATTGACTGCCTCTTATCAGAGCCCGAGTATGTGCTCCAGGACTCAGGGTGAGTCAGACTGGAAGTCACAACTCTTGTTGGTCAGAGGGATTATTTTTCTCCCTAAGGAAAAGGTGGCTTTTGGGGAGAATGTTTTTGGTTTGTTAAATACTGATCTATGTGTTAAGCCCTGGGCTTCTAGGTGAGGTCAACTCTCATCAAAACCAGTAGGGCTGCCAGGTTGAAGATGACAACTGCTCACACCCACAAGGAAACTCACTTAGAGTTGGTGGGCATGCCTGGTTTCCTTGTGATGGTTTCAAAGTGCATCGCCAGTTGCTGTTGGGTCCACCCTGACTCATGGCGACCCCATATGTGTCAGAGTAGAACTGTGTCCGTAGGGTTTTCAATGGCTGATTTTTCAGAAGCAGATTGCCAGGCCTTTCTTCCAGGGCACCTCTGGGTGGACTGGAACCACCAACCTTTCAGTTAGCAGCCAAGCGGTTAACCACTTGCACCACCCAGGCATGGCTCACAATGTATATATATGTCAAAACTCATCAAAGTGTACACTAAGTATGTCCAGTTGATAGTATATGAATTATAACTCAAAGATTTTTTTAAAAGGAAATAAATACAGTTAACATTCAGTGAAAAAAACAAAAACACCTGGCCAACCCATTATTATTATGATTTGTCATGAAGCTCTACGTATCCCCTCACTTCCTCATCCATGTGAATGTGTTGCCTGTGTTTGGGTGCAAACACATACAAAGGACATGTGCTTAAAGGAATCACAATTGCATATCATCGGATGCTGACCCAGGAGCCTTGGTGGCGTGCAGGGGTTAACCGCTCAGCTGTTAACTGAAAGGTCAATGGCTCAAACCCACCAGCCGCTCCTCAGGAGAAAGATGTGGCAGTCTGCTCCCGTAAAGATTACAGTCTTGGAAATCCTATGTGGCAGTTCTACTCTGTCCTGTAGGGTCACCATGAGTCGGAATCAACTCGAAGGCAGCAGGTAGGTAGGGTAATGCTGACCCTGAGCGCGTTAGTAGGTAAGTCATTTATTTTTGCCCATCTCCCTACTTCAGCAGACCAAGGGAGGGTAGGGTGGAAGTACAGGTTGGCAAGATTTGGAGTGGGAGGAGAGGGTGGCTAGCGAATGAAAAAGAATCACCTTGGACATACTCCTCCCTCTCCGGCAGACAGCCCCAGGCGTGGAGAAGGTTGTTTATGCTCCCGATACCTTCATATTTCCGTGGATGCAAGTCAGGTCAAGTCAACAGCATGACTGCACAGTCGGGCCGTGCTGACAAATACGCGCACGTGAAATGACTTAACACTTGGAACCCAGCATATGAGCAAGTCAATTACTGTAAGGCAAAATGAACACATATGTGCTTGGATGGCAAAAAATAAACAAATGAAGTCGTTTGGCAGGTGGGGTTAATCAAGGAAAGAACAGAGATGCGGGGAGGGGTGGCCCAGATTGTTTTTAAGGTAAACGACCTCAATTGGAAAAATGTAAACGTGTGTATGCATGGATATGCTTATGATTTTCTTCTGAAAAGTATGTGACTTTTTTCTCCTTTCGGATACTATGCCCTTAGTGAGCAAGAAAAGGGACTTTTCCTTTTTCTTGCTATAGTTATTCTCTTGCTGATACCTGCATTTGACTGTTGACTTTATCGGAAACGTATTAATTATACTTTCCTTCATTTTCCCTTCTGTCTCACGTAGGACCAGCATGTGTCTGTCCCCGCTGCCATCTTTTGGCAAACAAGTTCAATGTACAGATCAAAGAGATTTGGGGAATTTGACTGTCATCTTAACAAGAGGGTCATTAATGTCAGAGGGCTTGGTCTTAATCTCTGGATCTCTCAAGCACTGTCCCCGAGTCTGTGTTCGTGTGTGTGTATGTGTGTGTGTGTGTGTGTGTGTGTTTGATTTTCTGACTCTGTCTGGGTTCTGTATATACTTTGCAGGTGTGTCCTTGCCACAGTGGCTGATCTCACATATAATGGCTATCTGTGTCCTTAATTTCCAAAGACAACCTCAAATTTCATCTGTTCTTTTGACGAAAACCCATTGCCGTCGAGTCGATTCTGACTCATAGCGACCCTATAGTTCAGAGTAGAACTGCTCCATAGAGTTTCCAAGGAGCACCTGGTGGATTTGAACTGCTGACCTTTCGGTTAGCAGCCATAGCTCTTAACCACTGTGCCACCAGGGCTCCATTCTTCTGACATATACCCATAAATTGTTGTTGTTGTTCATTGCTGTTGTGTCGACTCTGATTCACGACAACCTTATGCATAACAGAACAAAATGTTGCCCAGTCCTGCACCAGCTTCATGATTGTTGGTATGTTTGAGTCCATTGTATCAGTTCATCTCATTGAGGGTTTCTTTGTTTTCGATGACCGTCTGCTTTACCAACCGTGATGTCCTTTTTTAGCAATCAGTCTTTTCCGATGTTGTGTTTAAAGTAAACAAGTCAAAATCTCACCATCCTCTCTTCTAAGGAGCATTCTGATTGTCATTTCTTTTAAGACTGGTTTGTTTGTTCTTCTACAAGTCCATAGTATATTCAGTGTTCTTTGCCAACATGACAATTTGAACTCATCAGTCCCCATAAATACATCCATGCTTTTCAGATTATTTTTTGCTGTATAAAATGCTATCTGTAGAAAGAATGATTCACTCAACAAGTGTTTTCTCTTGAAATCCAGGATCTTTAAAATTATTATCTGGAAAACAATGGCAGTTCATTCCACAGGCACTCATGAAGTGCCTGCTGTGTGCCAGAACAGTAGAACATGGCCCATAGGTTGGAGTTGCAGGCTGTTGTTTTTTCCAATGATTAAAGGGTCCATAACACAGAGCAAGCTTTTCTATTTGTAATAATGGAATTACAGTAAAGTATTATATAAAAAAGCTCCCATTGCCTGGAAATGGCCAAACCTTCAAAGCACTCCGATATGCATTACAGAGTTCTAGGGTGCCACGAGCATGGGTTACAGAAGTTGTAAAAGTATACTTCTCCATGGCGAGCTGCCAAGCAAGGCCTTGTTTCACATTTAATGCCTCGTAAGGATAAGATGGCATGAGATGAGTCTTTCTAGCAGAAGAGAGAGCTTAAACCCCAGGCCCCTTGCAGTAGAGTTGACTCCGCCTCATAGCGACCCTGTAGGTTGGAGTGGAACTGCCCAATAGGGTTTCCAAGGCTGTAAATCTTTACAGAAACAGACTGTCACATCTTCATCCCGCAGAGAGGCTGGTAGGGTGAAACCATCCATTTTTCGGTTAGCAGCCGAGTACTTAACCATGCTCCACCAGGGCTCCTTTGAGAGAGCTTAGTCATCTGCAAAAGCAGAGGAATCCACATCCTTGGTGGTTCAGAGTCCATGGGCTTTTCACTGGTTTTGCTGAGGGGTATCAGGACACAGTTTTGCAATGGGAGAGAATTTTTATAAAAAGAAAGACATTTTCCAGGTAGGTCTTTTTAATTTACTCCGTAGAGCTATTTTGGAGACATCTTTGGTAATGCGGCCTTTAATAGGCCTTCCAGCCTTTGATCTACCCCTTCAAAATGAATCTTCAGTCTGTGGTCCAGATTCTAGCTTCCTACATTTCCTTTAATTAGCAATCTTGTTTCCCTTATTATATTCTAATCACATTGTCTAAGTTGGGTGTCGTGTTGTTTTTGTTTTTTGTTTATTGGAGCTTTGGTGCACAGAATTGGAGTAATCATAATCCTTGGTTCATGGATATGCTCACCATTGAGCCATGTGTGACCTACTTTGATTTATTTAGTTATATTTAATAATGAAAAGGGCACTCATGAAGCCACCACTCAAAACGAAAGCTAGGACCTTGACAATAAGATTATAACCTATGTCTAATCATATCGATCCCCCATCCTGTTTCCCTGCTTCTCCCAAGCCAACGTAATCATTACCCTGATTTGCATGTTCAGTGTCCCCTTGCTTTATTTTTATATAGTCTTATTGCTTCTTATAAAAGGAGCCCTGATGATGCAGTGGTTAAGCGCTCGGCTGCTAACCAAAAGGTCAGTGGTGGTTGGAACCCACCAGCCACTCCAAGGGAGAAAGATGTGGCAGTCTGCTTCCAAAAGATTACAGCCTTGGAAACCTATGGGGAAGTTCTACTCTGTCCTGTGGGGTCACTATGAGTTGGAATCAACTCACCTGCAATGGGTTTGGTTATTGCTTCTTATATGTATTCCCAAAAGTGTGTGTGTGTATATGTTATTCTTAAATTTATAAAGGTATGTCATGTTGTATGTATTTTTTAGGACTCATAGTATTAAGATTCATCCTATTGTTGCCCATGGCTATCATTCATTTGTTGTGACGCCTGTATAATATCCCATATGTTTATTCAGCCACCCTCCCATTTCTGGGTATTTAGGTTGTTCACAGGTGTTTGATATCGTAAACAGTCCTTTTCTGAACATTCTTGGACGTGGTCTTTTACATGTGAAAATATTTCTTTCGGGTCCGTATGCAGGAGTAGATAATACATGTGTGTTCAACTTTAGGGTATAATGCCAAACTGTTTTTGGAAGTGGTTGTACCAATTTACACTTGCATCAGCAATGTATGTGAAAATCTACAGATCTACATCCTCCCTAACATTTGGTATTGTCAGCCTTTTAAAATTTTTGCTGATTGATGGTATATAAAATAGTATTTGGTTATAGTCCTGATTTGCATTTTTACCTATGATGCTGAGCCTTTTTGTGTATGTGATTGGCCAAATATGTCTCCTTTCTTCTGAGATGTTTCTGTTCACGTGTTTTGCCCATTTGTCTAGAGTTGTTGTGTACTTTTTCTTAAAGGAGTAGTTTAGATATTCTTGATACTAATCCTTTGTTTGTTGTAGTTCTTTTCACTTTTTTTAGAGTATCTTTCTTTTTTTTTTAAACAGCTAGTACACGTGTTGTTTTATGACATTGGTTAACAACCCCACGACATGTCAGCAGTCTCTCTTCTCAACCTTGGGTTCCCCATTAGCAGCTTTTCTGTTCCCTCCTGACTTCTAGTCCTTGCCCCTGGACTGGTGTGCCCCTTTAATCTCATTTTGTTTTATAGGACTCTCTAATCTTTGGATGAAGGGTGAACCTCGGGAGTGACTTCATTACTGAGCTAAAAGGGTGTCCGGGGACCATACTTTCAGGGTTTCTCCAGTCTCTGTCAGGCCAGTAAGTCTTGGTTTTGTTTTGTTTTTTTTGTGAGTTAGAATTTTGTTCTACATTTTTCTCCAGTTCTGTCCAGGACGCTCTGTTGTGATCCCTGTCAGAGCAGTCAGTGGTAGCTGGGCACCATCTAGTTGTACTGTACTCAGTCTCGTGGAGGCCATGGTAGTTGTGGTCCATTAGTCCTTGGGACTAATCTTTCCCTTGTATCTTTAGTTTTCTTCATTCTCCCTTGCTCCAGAAGGGGTGAGACCAGTGGAGTATCTTAGATGGCCACTCACAGGCTTTTAAGACCCCAGACACTACTCACCAAAGTAGAATATAGAATATTTTCTTTATAAACTATGTTATACCAGTTGAGCTAGATGTTCCCCGAGACCATGGTCCCCACAGCCTCTTCAGGGTATCTTTTAATGAACAAAAGTTCTTAATTTTAGTAGCGTACAATGTATCAATCTTTTTTTAATAATTAATGCTTTTTAGGAATTTTTTAGTTTAATAAATAGTTTAATCAATCTTTTCCTACCCCAATGACTAAAAGGTATTTATCTGTATTTTTTACTAAGCGTTTTTAAAGTTGATTTTATTTATATGGGATATCAGGTAAGGTCCAGAATGCCATCTTTTTCCATATGGGTAACCATTTTGTATAGCTTCACTTTTTGAATAGTCCCTCTTTTCTGCAGTGATCAGGCAGGCCACTTCTAGCATATCCCAAAGTTCCACGTCGTGTACAGGGCTGCTCCTAGGCTCTCATCTCTTCTGCAGGTGAATGTGCTTTTCTCTGTCCAGTACACTGCCTGTCTTTGTCATCTAGTGCTGCTATAACAGAAATACCACACATGGATGGCTTTAACAAAGAGTTTATTCTCTCACAGTCCAGTATGCTCAAAGTCCAAATTCAGGGTGCCGGCTCCAGGGGAAGGCTTTCTCTCCCTGTCAGCTCTGGAGAAGGGTCCTTTTCGTCAGTCTCCCTTGGTCTGGGAGCATCTCAGCGCAGGAACCTCAGGTCCAGAGGACACACTCTGCTCCCAGCACTGCTTTCTTGATGGTATGAGGTCCCCATGTTTCCCTGCTCACTTCTCTCTTTTATATCTCAAAAGAGATTGGTTTAAGACACTACCTAATCTTGTAGACCTCATCAATATAACTGCCGATAATACATCTTATTACATCATAGTGATAGCATTTACAACACATAGGGATATCACATCAGATGACAAAATGGTAGATGATCATACAATACTGGGAATCATGGCCCAGCCAAACTGATACACACATTTTTGTGGAGACATAATTGAATCCATGACACTGCCTTACTTGCCAAAGCTTTATCAATAGTCCTCCATCCCTTCTCTTCCTCTTCAGACATGTCCTCGTAATAATTCATGGCTCTTTACCATTCCAAATGAATTTCAGAATTATCAAGCCCCATGAAATCCTATAAGAATTTTAATTGGAATTATCTTGAATCAAAAGCTCAATCTATCATTTTATAATAAGCTCTAATACGTTGTTAAACAAAGGCCTCCCCTTACTACGTGCTCTAAATTTTTTATTGGCTAGCTGGCTATCCGCAAGTATTTATACTTCCAAATAAACATTTAAGAATCAAGTTTGGAATTACATTACATTTACGTTATTTTTGTAATAATGGGCATCTTTCCAATATTAGGAAAATGGTATGTTTACCGTGTGTTGGGAACTCTTCTTTCATGTTCTGCAATAATATTTTGTCGTTTGATTCATATAGATCTTCCTGCGCTTTTCTCACCGAGTTATCCCCCTTTCAATATTTATACCTCTTTTTCTATTTCTTGTCTTACAGCATGGGTTCAGGAAGTCAGATGCCCATGGGGCCCAGGCAAGTGACATAAATGAGTGAACTTGGCCAGGTGAGGCCTTTGGCAATTGGGAGAACACAGGCCTTGTCTAAAGAGGGAAGCTCTTACTCGGCTCCAACCAATTACTGCCATTTCAGAAACAGGCCTAGTGTTGACAGATTGTCAGGTTTCAGGTTATTTTTATTTGGAAACTATGGGTCTTTTAAATGTTGAAAATGAATTAAAAAAATTTTAAACACAAGACAAATCAAGGATAGAATGCCCGGTGGTCAGTTTCTGCCGAAGCTCACAGTTTGCCCCACTTTGGCTCAAACTTGCAGAATCTAAGACTGTACTGAGTTGGAATACTAGGCATTCTTGCCTTACCCTAGTTTAGTAAAACTGCCTTTGTTATTGGACCTGTTGGCTATCATGTAGGCTCTTGATTTGAGATAAATGTTATTTTTCATCTTAAGCTTCTTCTATCTCCAAATTAACAGGAATATTGTATGAAGAGTTGTTGTTACTGTCAGTTGCTGTCGAGTCAATTCCAACTCAAGGCGACTCTCTGTGTGCAGACTAGAACGGCTTCACAGGATTTTCAAGGCTGTGACCTTTCAGAAGCAATCACCAGGACTGTCTTCTGAGGCACCTCTGGGTGGGTTTGAACCACCAACCTTTTGGCTGGTAGTAGAGTGGTTAACCATTTGTGCCACACAGGGATTCCTTGTATGCAGAAAGAATTTTGTATTCTATTAAGCTGATATGATTTTCTTCTTTGACCTATGAATGTGTTAGATCCATACATTTTCTAATATTGAACCATCCTTGCATTTGTGATTTGTAGAATTAAGTTGTATTAGTCATGTTATATTATTCTTTTAACTGTACAGTTGTACTCAATTTTCTAATTTTTAATTGGTTACAAAATAGAAAAAAATAGTTTTGGGTTTTTTTAATAGCTAAACTCAGCTATTGCCTCTCTACCACTATAACCACTATCCTCAGCCTTTTTTCTTGGGTAAATAGTGTAATAAGCTGCTTAGAGGGAAGGGAGAGTAGTAAGATTTCGTCACATTCACTCAGACATGCTCGTGGATGAATAGATAATTATTTGCCTTTTTTTTTTTGCCTGGGGGAAGAGGATTAAAGTTGGATTACTCTAAGTAAAGAAATATTGTTTTTTAGATGCTGTTTGAGAGAAGAAGGGACATACTCAGGGGAAGAGACCGAGATAGGTAATAGTTCCTGCTGTGGTTTGTGGTGTGGTTCCCTTCTCTGTTTTTCCCACAAAGTTATTAGTAAAAGCATCCATTTTTATGCAGTGTGCTGTAGAGTTGGATCCTTATTTGTTGGGTGACAAACTGCTAGGCAGCACTACCCATGGACCCAGGCAAGGGTGGCTCCTGCCTTTGCTCTAGAGGACCCAGATCTGTTCCTCTTTTAACCATCCTCTTCCCCAACTACTGAGGAGACTGCAGAGCAAAGAGTACAGGCCCTGGAAGTGGGTCCAGGTCCATTTGGCATGGGATTTCTGGGGTCCTAGGTGCCTATGAAGGAGCCCTGGTGGCACAGTGGTTAAAGCACTCGGCTGCTAGCCAAAAGGATAGTGGTTTGAACCCGCTAGCCACTCTGCCGGAGAAAGATGTGGCAGCCTGCTTCTGTAAATCTTTACAGCCTTGAAAACCCTATAGGGCAGTTACCCTGTCCTATAGAGTCATGATGAGTCGGAATCGACTCAATGGCAATGCGTTTGGCTTGGTTTTCGGGTGCCTGTGGGGTACTTCTACTCTGTCCTTTAGGGTCACTGTGAGTTGGAATCGACTCCATGACAATGAGTTTTTTGTGGTTTTTTTTTTTTTTGGGTGCCTGGACCTTGTACCGCCTGATTTCTGGACCGTGTTTTGGGTGCCCAGGAACCCCAGAATGCTCTACCTAAATGACCATCGCCTGCTTCAGACCTGTACAGGCCTCTTTTCTAGGTCCATTTTCCCAAGGGTGGACCACACTGCTGGTGTCTGCACCCTAGGCCTGAGGGGTGACCAAGGATGACTGACTGTGTGCAGTATGGACAAGGCTTGGATATGTGGGCTGGAGTGTCCACAGTATGCACTCAAGGCCCTTCATGATGCAGGACAGAGCTGGCCTGTAAGGAGAGGCACCCAGCTCTCCTATGCCACCAGATAATAGCTCAGAATTTCAAGGAGTCTGGGAGAAGTCTAAATTCAAGCTTGACTTTCCAAATCTGTATAAAGGTATATTTGTCAAGGTAGAAGTATAGAACACTTTTTCAACAGTAGTTTGTTAGCTTGGCTCATAACTTTTGAATACTTTAGCCATATGGTATATGGGCCTTCCTTTATGTTCTTTCCACAGGCCCCACAATTGGTTAGGAAAAACCTGTTGCTCATTGTATCCTCCGGGTATACGTGAGGCTACCTGTGGGGAGACCTGCAATAGGAAGCAATAATGGGATTTTTGTATTAATTTGTTTCCCAGATGGCAAATAAAAAATCAAACAAACCAAACCCATTGCTATCAAGTTGATTCCAACTCATAGCGACACTATAGGGCAGAGAAGAACTGCCTCATAGGGTTTCCAAAGCTGTGATCTTTATGGAAGCAGACTGCTATATCTTTCTTCCATGGACTGCCTGGTGAGTTTGAACCACCAACCTTTTGGTTAGCAGTCAAGTGCTTAACCACTGTGCCACCAGGGCTCCTCAAATGGCAAATACAGCTCATATACTCCCTTCCCTTACAAAATGACTGAAATAACCAAAAAAAATAGAGAAATACACTTATCCTATTCCTAACTAAGTTGATCGTTTCACTCATGTTCTGTCTCTCTTGCTCCCTCTCTTTTCTCAGTATTTGATTATCAGGTATGGGTTAACTTTGTAAAATTAAATGGGACATTTAAAAAATAATTATACTCTGGAACCAATTAAATCATATCAAAATTATCTCTTCCCTTCAGATTTAACAGAATTTCTTTTCCCTACCTCCCTAAAATGATCTGATCCCAGTATGTTTCATCAAGATGACAGTGAGGGAAGTGGAGCCAATATGGCACTATAGACAGAAGCACCACGCCGTCCTTCCACAGCAAAGACCCTAAAAACTAAGTAAAACAGAGACAAACATCAGTCCTGGAACCCCAAGCATCAAATGAAGAGATAAAGAACTCAAACAGCAAATGGAATAAGAAACTGACAGAGAACAGACAGCGAGGCAAGTTATGAGCGGAGGACCCTTATCAGCTAATGCAGCACGGATCCACCACCTTGGACTCCTGTTGGAGATCGGCAGACAGGAAGTATGGGAAAGCAGATTCATGGAGCTCCCAGCGGGAGACAGAGCACCCGGTAACCAGCAATACATGCTTTTCCACCCCCCACCCTGCCTCCCTCTGCTCGGCCTTCACCGCTTCCCGGCAGGCCAATCCAACGCTTCTCAGCAGGCCAATCTGCGCCTTCTTGGCAGACCAATCTGCGGCTTCTCAGCGGGCTGATCTGCCACTTCCCAGTGAGCCTTGACCATGGCATTGGAGGTGCAGGTACTATGCCATAAGGATTCACCCCCCTCACACACACACACACCGACCAGCTTCTTCAGTGTCATTTCTTTGTTGCTGGTGGTACTTTTTTTGACCTTGTTTGTTTCTTCCCTTCCTCTCACCGCCTCCCCTCCATTCTCTCGAATACCTGACTCTGTGTGCCATCTTTGCTTCTTGACAAGTTGTGAAGCTCAACTCAGTTGGGGAACTGCTTTCCTAGTCCACACTGCCACACTGGTAGGATCCCTGGGGGCTTTTTTTCTTTCTTTTTCTTTTTTTGTTTGTTTTCTCGTTCTTTTTTCCCTTTCATTTTTCTTCATTTCTCGGTTTCTGATCTTTTTCTACTTATCTTCTTTTCCTGCCTCCTGAATACCTGGCACTGTGTATCATCTCCACCCCTTCTAGCTGGGCTGTACTGCACTGCTTAGGAGCCACTTCTTTGGTCTGCACAGCCACATCAGTGGGATCCCTGGGGGCATTTTTTAAATTTGCACTTATTTATTTTCTTTTGTTTTTCTTCATTTCTCCATTTCTTGTCTCTCCACTCCACAGGCAGGCTCCTTCAGCACTTTTTTTTTTGCCCCTGTTTCTCTCTCTCTTCTTTCCCATACCCAACCTAGCTCCACACATCACAATTTCTCCCTCCTCCTCCCTCCTGCCTATCTGTACCATGTGCTGAACATTGCACTCTTGATCATCCCAGGCACGGCCTACCAGAACCTGCCCTGCACTGACTCCTGTCTCACCTTGTCGACCCCAGTACATGCCACAAACAACCCATCCCAGTCTCTCCCCTTCAGCTGGACCTGCCCTGTTCACCATAGCTGAGTGACTGGCCTTGCCCATTGGAGAAGGAGGCAAAAAGTATCATGTCCACAGATGAGCAAACAACAAAGAACGCACAGCCCGCCAGCTCAGACATAACCAAATAAAACAAAAATCAGGATGAAACAAACAAATCTACAATTACTAAATGAAGAAAATAACTACTGAATGTCCCGAAAACAACAGACAATATCAAAGCATAAAAAAAAGGACAGGATGGTTCCAGTAAGTGTCCAAAATGAAATACCAGATGACTTTCCAGTAACAGAAAAGACACTAGAACTACCCAATAGGGAATACAGATCGCTAATATTCAGAGCTATCCAAGAGTTGAAGCAAAAAGCAGACAAAAATGAGGAAAAAAACAGACAAATTCATGGAAAAAAGAGACAAATTATGGAAAATACAGACCAAAAAATGCAAGAATTCAGGAAAATGATACAAGAACAAAATGCCAAAATAAATTCACAACTAGAAATCATGCAAAAACAACAATTAGAAATCCAAAGAATAAACAACAAGATTTCAGAAATGGACAGTGTCATAGAAGGCTGAGGAGCAAGTTTGACACAATGGAAGACAGGATCAGCAAAATTGAAGACAAAACACTTGGATACAACTTCGTTTGAGGAAAAAATCAGAAAAAAAAGACTAAGAAAAATGAAGAAACCCTGAGAATTGTGTGGGATACAATCAAAAGCAAACATTTTCAAGTGATCAGAGTTCCAGAACGGGGAGAAATCGGAAAGCACAGAGAGGATCATTGAAGACTTGCTGACAGAAAACTTCCCAAATATCATGAAAGATGAAAAGCTGACCGTCCAAGAAGCTCAATGAACCCCATATAGGATAGACCCCAAAAGAAAAACACCAAGACATAACATAATCACACTCACTAAAACCAAAGACAAAGAAATAATCCTGAGAGCAGCTTGAGAAAAACAAAAAGTCACATACAGAGGGAAAACAATAAGACTAAGCTCTGACTGTGCAGAAACCATGCAAGCAAGAAGGCAATGGGATGACATATATAAAACCTTGCAAGAAAAAAATTGCCAACCAAGAATAATATATCCTGCAAAACTCTCATTCAAATATGATGGTGAAATTAGGACATTTCTAGACAAACAGAAATTAAGGGAAGAAGTAAAAACCAAACCAAACTTACAAGAATTATTAAAGGGAGTCCTTTGGTTTGAGAACAAACCAAATCAGATGACAGCCTGAATCTAGGACACACGATCACACCAGCCAGATACCAACCTAAGAAATGAACTCTCAAGGACTGTTCAAAGTCTAAAGATTTACAACAGGGAACCAGAGAGGTTAATCTGCAAATGACAACAACGTCAGAACAATAAAAGAGGGAATAAATGGTGTAGGTATAGAACTTTCAAAGGAGAGGAAACCAAGATGATACCAAGTAATAGTAGACAGGTTCAAACCTAGGAAGATAAGAGTAAATTTCAACATAACCACAAAGAAAGTTAACAAACTTACTCATCAAAATAAAGAAAAACATGAAATCTCAGTAAAAAAAAACTCTACAAAAATAAAAGAAATTTTAAAAAATCCACAAACAAAAGGAATTCAGCACAAGAGAGTAAGAGAAACAAAGAAATCGTCAGCATGACAAAAAAAGCACTACAAAATGACAATAATAAACTCACACCTATCAATAATTACACTGAATGTAAATGGCCTAAATGCACCCATAAAGAGACGGAGAGTGACAATATGGATTAAAAAAAAAAAAAAAGGATCCATCAATATGCTGCCTGCAAGAGACACACCTTAGAAACAAAGACATAAATTTATTAAAAGTCAAAGGATGGAAAAAATATATCAAGCAAACAGCTACCAAAAAAGAGCAGGAGTGGCGATACTAATCTCAGATAAAATAGACTTTTAAACAAAACCACCCGTAAAAAACAAAGAAGGGCACTATGTCATGATTAAAGAGACGATCCATCATGAGGACATAACCATAATAAATACCTATGCATCCAATGACAGGGTTCCAAAATACATAAAACAAACTTTAACAGCACTGAAAAGAGAAATTGACAGTTCCACTATAATAGTAGGAAACTTCAACATACTGCTCTCAGTAAAGGACAGAACATCTAGAAAGAAATTCAACAAAGATACAGAAGATCTAAGGCCACAATCAGTCAACTTGAACTTATAGACATATATAGAACACTCCACCCAAAAGCTGCAAAATACACATTCTTTTCCAACACACATAGAAGTTCTCCAGAATAGACCACATCTTAGGCCACGAAGCAACCCTCAACAAAATCCAAAACACTGAGATAATACAAAGTGTCTTCTCTGATCACAATGCCATCAAAGTAGAAATTAACAACAGGAAGAGCAAGGAAAAAAATCAATCATATGGAAACTAAATAACACCCTGCTTAAAAACCACTGGGAAATAGAAGAAATCAAAGATGGAATCAAAAAATTCCTAGAATCAAATGAGAATGAAAACATATCATACCAAAACCTTTGGGACACAGCAAAGGAAGTCCTCAGAGGTCAATTTATAGCAATAGATGCACACATCAAAAAAGAAGAAAGGGACAGAATCAAAACATTAACTACACAACTCAAACAAATAGAAAGAGAATAGCAAAAGAAGCCTACAGCCACCAGAAGAAAGGAAATAATAAAGATCAGAGCAGAAATAAATGAACTACAGAATAGAAAAACAATAGAAAAAATCAACAAAACCAAAAGTCGATTCTTTGAAAGGATCAACAAAATTGACAACCACTGGCCAAATTGACAGAAGAAAAACAGGAGAGGACGCAAATAACCCAAATAAGAAATGAAATGGGGACATTACAACAGACCCAACTGAAATAAAACAGATCATAACAGAGTATTATGAAAAACTATACTCCAACAAATTTGAAAATCTAGAGGAAATTGACAAATTTCTAGAAACACACTACCTACCCAAACTATCACAAATTGATGTTGAAAATCTGAACAGACCCATAACAAGAGAAGAGATTGAAAAAGTAATTTAAAAACTCCCAACAACAAAAAAATCCCCGGCCCAGATGGCTT
>NW_004443960.1:13272297-13322604 GCF_000243295.1 Trichechus manatus latirostris
GAATCTGCGAAGCATCTCACAACATGGATGAATCTGGAGGGCATTATGCTGAGTGAAATAAGTCAATCACAAAAGGACAAATATTGTATGAGACCGCTGCTATAAAAACTCATGAAAAGGTTTACACAGAAAGAAACAATCTTTGATGGTTATGAGGGAGGGGAGAGGTGGGGATGGAAAAATACTAAATAGACAGCAGATAGCGATAACTTTGGTGGAGGGTGAGACAGTACACAATACTGAGGAAGCCAGCACAACTTATTCAGAGTAAGGCCATGGAAGCTCCATGGACAAATCCAAACTCCCTGAGGGACCAAATTACTGGGCTGAGGGCTGTGGGGACCATGGTCTCCAGGAACATCTAGCTCAACTGGCATAACACAGTTTATAAAGAAAATGTTCTACATTCTACTTTGGTGAGTAGTGTCTGGGGTCTTAACAGCCTGTGAGCTTTCTAAGATATTCCACTGGTCTCACCCCTTCAGGAGCAAGGGAAAATGAAGAAAACTAGAGACACAAGGGAAAGATTAGTCAAAGGGACTGATAGACCACAACTACCACGGCCTCCACCAGACTGAGTCCAGTACAAGTAGATGGTGCCCGGCTTCCACCACTGACTGCTCTGACAGGGATCACAGCAGAGGGTCCCGGACAGAGCTGGAGAAAAATGTAGAACAAAATTCTAACTCACAAAAAAGACCAGTCTTACCGACCTGACAGAGACTGGAACAACCCCGAGAGTATGGCCCCTGGACACCCTGTTATCTCAGTAATGAAATCACTCCTGAGATTCACCTTTTAACCAAAGATTAGACAGGCCCATAAAACAAAACGAGACTAAAGGGGCACACCAGCCCAGGGGGAAGGACTAGAAGGCAGGAGGGGACAGGAAAGATGGTAATAGGGAACCCAAGGTCAAAAAGGGAGAGTATTGACATGTCACGGGGTTAACCAATGTCATAAAACAGAATGTGTACTTAAAAAAAAAAAAAAAAAGATGGCAGTGAGTTCTTTATAACTACATCACTATAGAGTGACATTATTTCTTCCAGGACATGTTGTCTAGTCAGATTTTTCTACCCCTTGAGTAGATGTTTTTTTCAGTCTTATTTTTGGTCAATATTTTATTAGCATAAATTTAAACACAGTATGCTCTTTAATTTTCTTCCATATCTATGTTTTCAGTCCCTTTTTAGTTCTAGTGTTATTTCTATCTTTTTTTTCTTGTGTAGCCTTGCCAGAAGTTTGTCTCTTTTACTAGTATTTTAAAAGATCTAGCTCTTTGATTTATTTTATCAATTTCGATTATTTTTCTATTTTTTAATTTATGTCTGCTTCTATCTTTTACTTCTTTTCCTCTGCTGCTACCCTTAGATTTATTTTATTAGCTTTTGCCTCACTTTTTAATTAATTGCTCAGGTGTTCCTCCCCCCTATTTCTAATAACAAAAACGTTTAAGTTTTGTCAAATACTTTTCTCCAATGAGCAGCCAGAGAGATGGATGCACTAAGGGAACACTGTAGCTAGGAGAGAAGGCCTGGAAATAGAAAGGACCAAAAACGCGTTTCTTTGATGGCGGCCTCCCTGTGTATGCATTTGGAATACCAGTTATTCCCATAATGCTATGGATGCGCAGGCTTTTTCACTTTGGTTTCCTGCTGAGTGTTAACTCTCGTGAAGGGGCTGGATTCCGTCTTTCCATCGGCGATACTGTAACTGTCACTCTTCCAATTTTATCCCACTAGGATCCAAGGCCTTTCTGAATCAGTTTCGTGTTACTTGGGGGCGTGGGGACCTACGTAAGGAGCCCTGGTGGTGCAGTGGTTAAGCACTCGGCTGCTACCTGAAAGGTTGATGGTTCAAACCCAGCAGCTGTTCCGCATGAAACAGATGTGGCAGCCTGCTTCCGTAAAGATTATAGCCTTGGAAACTCTATGGGGCAGTTCTGCTCTGTCCTATAGGGTTGCTATGAGCTGGACTTGACAGCACACAACCACCACAACAGGACTTCTGTCTGTCACTCATCTGTTAGTTGGTGGTACTGTGGTGGCTTGCATGTTGCTGTGATGCTGGAAGCTATGCCACTGGCATTTCAAATACCAGCAGGGTCATCCATGGTGGACAGGTTTCAGCTGAGCTTCCAAACTAAGACAGAATAAGAAGAAAAGCCTGGCAATATACTTCTGAAAATTAACCAATGAAAACTCCACGGATTACTACAGAATATTGTCCAATATAGTGCTGGAAGATGAGCCCCCTAGGCAGGAAGACACTCAAAATACACAGTGGCAGAAACAGTGGGCTCAAGCATGCCAAGGATCATGCAAATGACACAGGACTGGGCACCACTTTGCTGTGTTGTACGTGAGGTCACCATGAATTGGAGCAGACTCAACAGCAACTAACAACAACAAAACATCTCCCCCTACATACACACACACAGGTTGGAAGGGAGAAAAGGTGGGACAAATAACAGTGGGGGAGGAAATACTTACTTAACTAAAAGCAAAACCAGTTGTCAGGTTGATTTCCACTCATGGCAACCCCATGTTTCAGAATAGAATTCTGCTTCATAGGGTTTTTGATGGCTGATTTTTCAGAAGTAGATCGCCAGGCCTTTCTTCTGTGGAGCCTCTGGATGGACTTAAACCACCAACATTTTTGTTAGTAGCCAAGCACAAATGGTTTGTACCACCCAGGGATTCCTTACTTAACCAGTAGAGTCAAAAGATGGCATTGCATCCTCTAAGTGTGTTCAAGTACCAAATGGGATATTTGAGTGGGTACTCAGGAGAGTCCCCAACTTGGGAGACTCAGCCCGCCAGCTCCTTCCCACCCTAGGTATCTGGTGGTCCCTCTCCTGCCTATGTCTGATGAGGGCTCATTGCCCTTCCAGGCAGCCCTATGGCACAATATCTAAGATGGGCCATCAGCCACTGTGCCGGCACCATCCACAGACAGCCCACAACAAACACTCAGAATCTTCCAGAACAACCATTGCAGGTGCAAGCCTGTGTCAGCTACCTAGCCCAGTCTCTCACCATCTGGATGGCTCAGAGGAGTCAGACACACTCCCCTGTGCCTCCCCCTCCTTAACTGCAGGGACACTTATCAAACTCTCCACATTATCTTAAACGAGCAGCTGTCGCTGGGCTTGAGGTGAAGGAATAGGTTAAATGCCCCCACCTTTTATGTGTGTGGGGGGGTGAGGAATCACAGCATAGTGTTTGCCAAAAAAAAAGACATTTTTGTAAAATCTTCTCTTAATATCTATTGATTCTTCTATATCCTCTTTGTGGGTTAGCGGGTTTTAGAGTTATAAAGGAAAAAAGGCCTGGCAAGCTACTTCCAAAAATTGGCCAGTGAAAGCTTTATGGATCAGAACAGAACATTATCTGACTCGCTTGCTTTGTTGTTGTTTTTTTGTTTGTTTTATAATAAATAAAAACTGTATTTCATCATTTCACTCTGATGAAGACAGTATCTTTGTACAAAATCTCCTTTGGTATTTTTTTTTATTGTGGATTAGGTGAAAGTTTACAGAAGAAATCAGTTTCCCATTTGAGAGTTTGTACATGAAGTGTTCCCTGACATTGGTTTCACTGCCCACAATGTGTCAGCACTCTCCGCATTTCCACCCTAGTTTCCCTGTTCCCTTTCGTCCTGATTTTCTATCCCTTCCCGCCTTCTCATCTTTGCGTTTGGGCAGATGTTGTTCTTTGATCTCTTGTAATTGATTGTTCTAAGAAGCACGTTCCTCTTGCGTGCTGTTGTTTATTTTATGGGCCTGTCTATGGTTTGGCTGAAAGGTGGTCTCCAGGAATGGCTTCAGTTCCGTTTCAGAAGGGTGTCTTAAAGCCATAGTCTTGGGGGTTCCTCCGGTGTCTGTCAGACCGGTAAGTCTGGTCTTTTTTGTAAATTTTATTTTTTGTTCTACAAATTTTCTACTGCTTTGTAGTGGTAGCCAGGCACCATCTAGTTCTTCTGGTTTTGGGGTAGTGTAGGCTGTGGTTCATGTGGACAAATTGCTCCCTTGAGTCTTTGGTTTTCTTCACTCTCCCTTGCTCTGGATAAGTAAGAGACCAGTAATTGTATCTTAGATGGCTGCTTACAAGCTTTTAAGACCCCAGACGCTCTTCACCAAAGTAGGATGCAGATCTTTGTCTTTATGAACTATGTTGTGCCAATTGATGTAGATGTCTCCCGAGTCTATGGTCCTTCACCTTCAAGCCTAGGAACTTCATCCACGAGGTGTTTGGTTATGTCTAAGAAGTTGCTCTGACTGTGGCCCTTGTGTGCTCTGTTGTCTATGAGCAGCACCTACAGTTGTGTATGTAGAAATATTCACCACCAAACCTCTGTCTGCAGGTTGAGTGTGTTCCTTTAAATCCTCCCACACCTCTTGGCATACCTGTCAACCTAAATATCTGTCATAAAGTGGTGTTTGTTAATACTATTGTATGATTGTCTATGTTTTAGTAATTACCATTGTTGCCCTTTGTTCTTGCGTTCCTTCAGTGTCTTCCCGTGCTTCGGTCATGTTTTGCTGACTTCCTCCACATTGTGTATTGCCTTTCCCTTCACCAATATTAACAAGTGTCTTCTATCTGTTTGATAGTTTTCCCTCCTTCTCCCTCCCATCCCCGGTAACCAGCAAAGAACGTTTGTTTCCAGTGTGTAAACCTTTTCTCCTTTCTTTATGATAGTGGTCTCATACAATATTTGTCCTTTTGTGATTGACTTATTTGGCTCAGCATAATGTCCTCTAAGTTCTTCCATGTTGTGAGATGTTTCGCAGATTCGTCATTGTTCTTTATCGTTGTGTAGCATTCCGTCGTGTGTATGTACGACAGCTTGTTAATTTGTTCATCTGTTGATGGGCACTTCGGTTGTTTCCATCTTTTTGCTATTGTGAA
Source organism: Trichechus manatus latirostris (assembly GCF_000243295.1). Taxonomy (NCBI): domain Eukaryota; kingdom Metazoa; phylum Chordata; class Mammalia; order Sirenia; family Trichechidae; genus Trichechus; species Trichechus manatus. Next base: position 13,277,214 of record NW_004443960.1, read on the forward strand.
CAGTGCTGCAAAAAACATGGGTGTTGACTCGCTTGCTTTGGACATGTCATCGGGAGGGATCAATCACTAGAGGACACCATGTTTGGTGAAGTAGAGGGCCAGCGAGGGTGAGGGAGACCCTCAGTGAGATGGATTGGCACCACAGAAACAATTATGGACTCAAACATGCTGGCTGTTGTGAGGATGACCCCAGAACTGGACAGCATTTCATTCTGTGATAACGTCAATCACCGTGAGTCATGGCAGCTAACAAAATAACAGAGTCGTGAAACTAGTTATAAAGTGTTTGCTTTGAAAATCTAAATCTTCGTCTGGTACCTGACTTTGAAATTTCATGTCTGTTAGCTCTTGGTGCTGCCTGGTAACTTCCTAATTTAACCTCCTGTCACATGTAAAACGGAGATGTGATCCATACTTAACTGTCATGGTTTGAATTATGTCCCCCAAAAAATGTGTGTATCGGTTTGGCTGGGCCATGATTCCTGGTACTGTGTGATTTTTCCTATATGTTGTAAACCTGCCTCTATGATGTTAATGAGGGAGGATGCGTGGCAGTTGTGTTAGTAAGGCAGGACTGGATCTACAAGACTGGACTGTGTCCTGAGGCAATCTCTTGAGGTATAAAAGACAGAAAGAAGTGAGCAGTGAGACAGGGGGACCTCATACCATCAAGAAAGCAGCGCTGGGAGCAGAGTGCATCCTTTGGACAGGGGTCCCTGCGCCAAGAAGCTACTAGTCTGGGGGAACACTGATGAGAAGGCCGAGAGAGAGAAAGCCTTCCCCTGGAGCTGACACCTTGAATTTGGACTTTTAGCCTACGTTGACTATGAGGAAATAAACTTCTCTTCGTTAAAACCATCCACTTGTGGTATTTCTGTTGTAGCAGCACTAGCTGACTAAGACACTTACCTTGTGGGTCTTTTAAGAAGATGCAATGACACAAGTAAGGCATGTAATGTGCTAAGCAGAGTACCTGGCCTCAGATCTATGTTAATATTATTTGTTCTGAATCCCCAGCACCTAGCCGAGGATGTGACACACAGGAAGTGGTCAATATATGTTCACGTGTGATTGTAAGTACGTCAGTGTACTTCAGGGTGGGTGGTTCAGCTGTAGAATTCTCACCGTCCATGCAGGAGACAGGTTTTGATTCCCAGCCAATGCACCTTATGCACAGCCACCACCCATCTGTCAGAGGAAGCTTGCATGTGGCTGTGATGCTGAACAGGTTTCAGCGGAGCTTCCAGACTAAGATGGACTAGGAAGAAAGGCCTGGCAATCTACTTCCAAAAATCAGCCAGTGAAAACCCTATGGATTCCAATGGTCCAGTTCACAACTGATCATGGGGATGGTGCAGGGCTGGGCAGCATTTCATTCTGTTGTGCATGGCATTGCCCTGAGCCAGGGGCTGACTCAACATCAGCCAACAGCAACAACCAGAAAGTGTGCAAGCTCAGCATTGTGGCAACCAAGGGAAGCCGTTGGGAGGTCTGACTGGTGCAACCTGAGGAAGCTTCAGGAAGGATTTCAGAGAACAGAGCTGCTGTCCCAGCAAGTGCATGAAAGCATGATGATGGGTGTGTTTTCAGAAAGGTAACCATCCCTGCAGGGCTAGAGAAGGGGGAGCAGGGATGAAGCTGGGATGTTGATTGGTGCCAAATCATAGAATCATGTTTGGTTTTGGGCCAGGTACTCTCAGTTAGGGGCCTTTCAGATGCAAACCTGTTGCTGTCGACTGGGAATGCTGGTTGCTCTTGTGATTATTATAGTGTGACTCTGTTTCCCGTTGCTTTATGTTTATGCACAGTTGTTCCATGTGTTTCTAGTCCCCACTCATCTATCACAGTGATGTGATTATACCACCTCTCGAGCACACCCCTCCGTGTGAATCAAACCAAAGCCACACCAGGCCTGGAACCCAGACCCACACTGCTCCCACCTCAAATGTCACCCAGCATCAGGAGGATCATTTTAACTCATGGCTCAGCATCTGCCATGGAAATCCTAGCCATCTCTGTGCTTGGCAGCGTGGGAGAAACCACAAGGAAATCCTAGCACTTGGTCCCTTCCCTTTCGGAGTTTGCAATCTAATCTAAAAGGCCAGAACACTCTGTCAAATGCAGCCTGAACCAGGACCCATTCCCAGAGGGACCTGTCAAATTGCCCAGTGAGGGTGTTTATAGAGTGACATCCTTCCTCTGTGGCTTCGTCTCAGTTATCGTGTGAATGAGCATTTAGAAAAAGAGATGAAGAAGACAAAATCAGGCTGAATCCCAACATCTGACTCGCCTGCCCTCACCCCCACCCTGGACAACACTTGAAAAGAAAAAGCACCATGCTTCCCCACATGGTATGAGCAGGGTAACCCAAGAGCATGCATTTAGCATGCCTATCCCTGTGAAGAGGACCTTTCAGTGACACCGAGCTGAGTGTATCCCCGCTCTATTTATAGACACTGTTTGTTTAATTCGAGTCCGGTCTCTAAGAATAAATAATGAACTCATTCTGGGACAAGCCAGAGCCCACAGCTCTGAGACAACCCGTAAATCCCTCTCCCTTTCCTCTGGTTCTGGAAGGGATTCTGTAGTTCAAAGGTGAGCCACTTTTGCTTGCTGGGTTTGGGTGGGCTCTAGACCAGGCATGGCTGCAGCTTTGGCTTTATGGTGGTTTTTCAGTATGGTTTTTGTTTTAGGGGTATATTGTTTTGGGTTTGTGACTGAAGAACACGTCTGTGATCTCTCTGTCACCCCCTCCCCCCAATGGAATGACAAAGACAAAATACTGTGAGCCCTTGGTTGATTAAACCTCAGATGTAGAGACCCCACTAGGACTCAGATATCTTTCAGTAAAGAGGGTGTGGCAATGGAGAAGAGAAATCCTTTTCTTTCCAATATCCTCCTGACCTGGCAGCAGAGACTGAGGCCAAGCTGTCTCATAAGGTACAGTGCCATTCCTGGGTTTTTGTTCAGGGTGTCTGATGAGGACCAGGAGTCCTGACCCACTTAAACGTTAGTCATCAAACCCTGGAACCTGTTACTCTGAAGTGCAAAGGAATATTGTCTTTAGGTTTAGTTTGTGCTTCGAACTTCCTCCTTGCTGACCTGCTGGTTTAATGACCCTTGAGCCAGACCCATTGAGTGTGAAGGGAATGACCCAAGTAGAACCTTTGGGCTTGGCCCAGTATATCTGCATATTAGAGCTTCCCCCTTCTCCCTCTCCATGAATTGGTCATTCAGAAGTAACTAACACGTTTATTTGTTTTTCTCCAAGTCACTCCTGACTCGTGTGACTCCATGTGTTGCAGAGTAGAACTGCTCCATAGGGTCTTCATGGCTGTGACCTTTCCGGAAGCTGATCACCAGGCCTTTCTTCTCAGAAGGCTTTGCTGGGAAAAGAAAGAACAGTAACCATTCGTTTTATGTATTCTCCCCTTATCTATTGACTCTCTACTATATGCCAGATACTATCCTAAGCACAAGAGATGTGTTGATGAAGAGGATGGGAGTGATGAGGTGACAAAGTCTGATTTACGTTGCAAGAATTCAGCCTCCTCTCTTCAGGCTGAGTCAGGCTGGCACGGGAAGTGCTTTCTCTGCAGACTCTGAGCTCCATTCCAAATCAGCTCCATTCTTCCATTCGAGAGTATTTATTAGGCACACTCTGTGTGTTAGGCTGGAGTCCCTGGGTGGCATGAATGGTTAAGCACTGGGCTACTAACTGAAAGATCGGCAGTTCAAACCCACTCAGAGTTTCCTCGGAAGAAAGGCCTGGCAATCCACTTCCAAAAGTTCACAGCCATGAAAACCCTATGAAGCAGTTCTACTCTGCAACAGGTGAGGTTGTTGTGAGTCAGAATTGACTTGGAAGAAACAAACAAACACACATGTTAGGGACAGAACTGGAAGACTAGATATATTAATGCACTAAAGAGATCCATCCCTAATGGAATGTGTGGCTCGTTGCCTCCATGAACCACTGCCTCTTGCCATGAGACCAGAAGAACTGGATGGCGTCCAGCTACCATCACTGAAAATTTTCATCAAAAATTCTAAAGAAGAATCATGATCAAAAGTGAGGGGGAAGGCAGAACAGAATTTCAATTCTCATGGAATCCAGACTTTCTGGAGTCATAGAGGCTGGAGGAACCCCCAAAACTACTGCCCTGAAATAATCTTTAACCCTGAAACCATAAACCAAAAATATCCCCTGAAGCCTTCTTTAAACCAAACAACAGTCTAGCTTAACTAGTAAAGAGTATCTGCCATGAGCATTGTGCTCTTTTAAGAACTTACTATAAGGGATCAAGTTGTTAATAGCAACTCAGCTGGTTAGATAGGAACCTTAGGGGGAAGTGAGTTTATGTTAATAGGGTAGGAACAAATCAGAAAAGGAGGGTGAGAATGCTGCACAGTTTGAAGAATGTAATCAATGTCACTCCACTGTACTGTATATGTAAAAATTATTGAATTGGTATATGTTTTGCTGTGTATATTTTCAATAACAATTAAAAAAGAGAGAGAAAGAGATCCATCCCTGCCCTCAAGAGGTTAGAGTCCAGTGGAGAAGATGGTTATTAACCAAACAGTCACCTAAAGAAAGATATTATTACAAATGATGGTAATTCTTGTAGAGCAAAGTTCAGGGTGCCACATGAGATTGTAAGAGAGAGATTGACCTGGTGGAGTGAGCAGAGAATTAGCAGTGACTACAAACGCTTGAGTTGCTCTAGATGCCATGTTGTCTATTGAGTACAGAGAAGGCTGATGTCTACCTGTAGGAGGTATGTTTTTGAGTTTCCCTTAGCTGTACTGGACCATCCTACTATCACCTGATTGTCCTGATGATGGTTACAGGATAGTAGGTCTTTATAGCCTTGGGGAGAGTTTCTGTCCATGGAGAGTATGGGAATTTCCATCTTGGTGACATATTGGTGACATTGAGGTTTTGACATTTACTTATGGGTCTGAAAGTACAGGGTGAAAAATTCTTCTTCTCTAATGACATTCTTTTTAAAAGTATTTTATTTGTTTTTGGTAGCAATGTACACAACCAAACATACATTCATTCATAATGTCTACATGAACCATTGGTAACACACTTCACACTGTGTCACCATTCTCACTATTGTTTCATCACCATTAGTTTAGACTCTCTGCCCCTTAAAGGGAGCTCTGGTGGCGCAGTGGTTAAGAACTTGGCTGCTAACCAAAAGATCGGTAGTTCGAATCTACCAGCCACTCCTTGGAAACGTTACGGGACAGTTCTGCTCTGCCCTATAGGGTCGCTGTGAGTCAGAATCGACTCAATGGCAATGGGGTTTGGCCCCTTAAAGTTCTCATCTGTGCTTTAGATTAACTCTTGTCGGTTTAAACTCATATAGATAATTCATTGTAATATCGCTACGCTCAAGGCAAATATTCTTTATTGATTGGGCTTAAGTGTTGCTTGGTTTAACGATGGCTTCATGGGATAGTTTTTGTTCACAGTTTAAAGATTATTTCTGGGCATTATTTTGGGAGTTTCCCCAGTCTCAGTGGATTCAGTAAGTCAGGTTTCCATATGAGTTTGAAGTTCTGTTCCACAGTTTTACTCCTTTTGATCAGGATCCATCTGTTGGGTCCTTGATCAAAATGTTCAGTAATGGTAGCTGGGCACTATCCATTTCTTCTCTAATGACTTTCTTCATTGGGTAAAGGAGTTAACATTGTCATCACAAGTTGCTGTTAGACTTTTACTTCTGAGTGGTGGTTTTATCACTATAATCAGAGACCTGGATAGAAAGATGGCTCCATGTCCCCAGGGCCGGATTAAGGCATATGATAATCTGTGGTGCTCCGTCCTCTGCTTACTCACATATTCGAACAGGATATGTGAGTTATATATGTACGTATATATGTGTGTGCGTACGTATGTATCTGTGTGTATGTATATGTACATATATATATATTGCTGGCCCTCCTGGCTGGAGTTGCTGGATCAGCAGATGTGGATATACAAGACAGTTCTCTCAAAATGAATCAGAGGCCTGTTATCTATTAATATAATCCATCCTTGCCCAGTAACTGCTCATGTTGGATCCAGTTAGACTCGACAGCCCACCCCTACCTCTTGTTTATTAGAAAGAAATAGTATACTCCCAAGAGACTCGACAAGATGAGTTTCCATCACACGGGAGGGGACCATAGAAGATAGATGTCAATGAAGGTGTTGAAGTGGTAGGGGCCTCATAGCTTAAACAGCCTTGCCCATGGGCACCCTTGTGACCCTGCGTGAACTTCGTTTTATCTGGCACATTCTCACACACTGGATCTGGTATCAGTTTCGTTTAGTGTCTGCCAGTTCCCTTCCACTGTGGCACTTTTCCTTGTGTCCTGTCTCCTTGGCATCTATGGGTCTTTGCTTTGGGCAACTGGGTGCCCGTCTTTTGTTGATGCCCTCAGCCTGTGCTTGCTTTGCTTATTGGGTAATCCATCCCTGCATGTCCCTCTGAAGTTTCATTGCTTCAAATGTTCACATACATTGGCTTTGGAAAAGAGATTCTTCAAAGATGCAGTCAGTGCCTCTAACGTATCTTTCTCTATTAATACGGTCTGACTTTGAACAAATCCCTTCAGCAGAGTGCTTCAGTCTCTTCATTTGAAAAATAAGATTATCTTTTGTTTCTTTTACGACCAGCAACTTGATAAGCATCAGGTTAAAGCCAAGAGAAGTGTAAGAAGTCACCCTTGCCCTGGAGAAGTTTATCATGCCATTCAGAAAAGAAGTTTCATTTGTTTATTCAACAAATATTAAGTACCTACAATATGCCAGGCACAGACACAGACCCAGGAACTGGAGGATACACGTGACTAGGAAAGGCCAGAGCCTTTCTTCCTGGTGTTAACAGGCTAGTGAAGGAAGAGAGAGACTCAAACCAGAAATGAACAAGTTCGTTTCAGATGGTTTTACCTACTAGGCTGGTCAGAGAAGAACTTGCAGAGGGTGTGACATTTGAATGGAGCCCTGAATGATGAGATGGAGCAAAGATATAAGGAAAGAGCATGCTAGACACAGAGAAATAGTGAGTGGGAAAGTTCTGAAGCATGGAGGTGATTGGCTTGTTTAAGGAATAAGAAGCTGGTATGGCTAGACATGTAGCAAGTAAGAGGGCAGTGGTAGGTGGGGAGGTTGAGCAGGGAGCAGGGGGGCAGATCAAACAGGGCCTAGCTACAGCTACCGGAGTGTAGAGTGTGAATTCTATTTTCATTTCAAAGGAAGCCTTTAGCAACCTATACCATAAAACTAGTTGCCGTCTTACCATTACTGAACTTTTTGATCAAGGATGCTATAGAAAAAACTGATCAAAAGGGGGAAAGTGCAGAACAGAATTTAACATTTTCATGGAATCCAGACTTTCTAGAGCCATTGAGGCTTGATGAACCCCCAAAACTATTGCCCTGAGATCATCTTTAAACCTTAAATCTTATACCAAAAATACCCCTGAAATCTTCTTTAAGCCAAACAATAGTTTAGCTTAATTAGTAAAGAATGTCTGCCTTGAGCATTGTGCTCTTTTAAGAACAATCTATATGGGATCAAATTTACAACAGCAACTCGAAAGATTAGATAGGAACCTTAGAGGCAGTGAGTTTGTGTCAATGGAGGAGGAAGAACTCAGAAAAGGAGGGTGAGAATAGGTGCACAACTCGAAAAATGTAATCAATGTCACTGAATTGTACGTGTAGAAACTGTTGAATTGGTCTATGTTCTGCTGTGTATATTCTCAACACAACAAACAAAAACTAAAGTAAATTATATATTAAAAAAACAAAACAGTTGCCTTCGGGTCAACCCTGAGTCATGACAACCTCAGGAAGCACAGTTCTACTCTGACACAGGGGGTTGTCATGAGTCAGAATCAACTTGATGGCAATTAGTCTGGTCTGGCAAAAAGAAGCTTTCTCTCTCTTCCTTGGAAGCCACCAATATGAGGATGTGAGATCTAGAATCACTGCAGCTATTCGTGACCATGAGGATGGGGGGGAAGAGAAGATTCTGGAACTCCTGAGGGCTGCGGGAGGAGCCTGAGGATGAAGCCATCACCAGAGAAGGCAGAGCAGAGAGCTGGAGAAAACCAAATCCTTATAATGTCACTGAGCCCCAGGATTAAGCGTCACCTGAAGCAAGCTTGATCTATTGCTGGACTTTTTAATGGACGTAACCAGTTATGTGTTCTTTATTACATAAGCTGGAGTCCCTGGGTGGTACAAACAAGCTAACGTGTGACTGCTAACCAAAAGATTGGAGGTGCGAGTTGACCCAGAGGTGCCTCAGAAGAAATGCCTGGTGATCCCCTACTGAAAAGTCGGCCATTGAAAACTCTGTGGAGCACAGTTCTACTCTGACATACATGGAGTCGCCATGAGTCAGAATCGACTTGATGGCAACTGGTGGTGGTGGTGTTATATAAGCCAGTTGGGCTTTCTGTGTCTTGCCACATAAACAGCCCACACGACACAAACCTTGGAATAGGTACCTGGCAGCGCCAAAGGCCTCCTCTGCGCCCCCAGGCCTCCAGGAGGAAGTGAGCCTGTTCCAGAACCCAAATAAAAGGTCTCGCCTCCCACTTCTCTATTTCAGTGTTTCCATGCCTCCTGTCACCATAGCGCTGTGACACTCACGGAACAGCAGAGGAGCCAGAGGAGGAGAGGGCGCCTGTTTCCAGGCTGCATCCCCACGTTTAATGGTTGGGGGAGAGCGAGGCGGCTCCAATCGTGACATTTCAGGATGGAGATAACAGGGTAAAAATAAACTCCCAAGCGCCTGTAGCAGCACTCGCTCCACACTTCTTATCTCTCGGCTTCGGGGACAGGAAGGTTCCTTTCAGGTCAAGGCGTGGCCAGTCGCTTTCCAGCCCTGGGCACGAGGTGGAAATGTAGCGAGTTGGCTTATGTCTGTCTGCACTGGCCCGTTCACCTCTGGGAAGTTGAGCGAGTCCCTCCATCGCTCACACCCTCTACTTATTTTGCAAATTATCTTTCACATCTACATTCTAATGTGGTGCTCCCATAACGCCATAAGGTGAGTGAGGCAGGTGGTGCATCCCCATTTCCAGATGGAGGAACATTGGGGCTCAGGAAGATTGAATGATTCGTCCAAAGTCACTCAGCTAGTGAGTACTAATGTGTTCTGATTTAAATCTCCACCACCCGTCTGTCAGTTTGTTGTACTATATGGTTATGGTGGTGGCTTGCTTGTTGCTGTGATGCTGGAAGCTATGCCACCAGTATTTCAAATACCAGCAGGGTTACCCATGGTGGACAGGTTTCAGCAGAGCTTCCAGATGAGACAGACTAGGAAGAAAGGCCAAGTGATCTACTTCCAAAAATTAGCCAATGAAAACTCTATGGATCACAACAGAACGTTGTCCAATACAGTCCTGGAAGATGAGCCCCCTAGGTTGGAAGACACTCAAAATACACAACGAACTCAACAGTGGACTCTAGCATACCAACGATCAAGAAAGTGGGACCCAAGCCCACTGTCAAGGAGTCAGTTCCAACTCATAGCGACCCAATAGGGTTTCCAAGGCTATAAATCTTTACAGAAGTAGACTGCCCCATCTTTCTCCTGAGGAGCAGCTGGTAGGTTCGAACCACCAACCTTATGGTTAGCAGCCAAGCACTTTAACCACTGCACCACCAGGGCTCCTTGAAGGTGGCACAGGACGGGGCAGTGTTTCATTCTGTTGTACGCGGGTTGGAGCTGACTCGACAGCAACTGACAGCAGCAAGCTAAATCTAGGGCGTCACAAAAAGAAACAATCTTTGATGGTTACGAGGAAGGGGAGGGGTGGGAAGGAAAAACACTAAATAGACAATAGATAAGTGGTAACTTTGGTGAGGGGTAAGGCAGTGCACAATACTGAGGAAGTCAGCACATCTTGTCCAAGGCAAGGTCATGGAAGCTCCGTAGACACATCCAAACTCCCTGAGGGACTGAATTGCTGGGCGGAGGACTGTGGGGACCATGGTCTCGGGGAACCTCTAGCTCAATTGGCATAACATAGTTTATAAAGAAAATGTTCTACATTCTACTTTGGTGAGTAGCGTCTGGGGACTTAAAAGCTTGTGAGCGCATAGCTAAGATGCTCCACTGGTCTCACCCCATCTGGAGAAAGGGAGAATGAAGAAAACCAAAGACACAAGGGAAGATTAGTCCGAAGTACTAATGGACCACAACTACCACAGCCTCCACCAGACTGAGTCCAGCACAACTAGATGGTGCCTGGCTACCACCACTGACTGCTCTGACAGGGATCACAATTGAGGGTCCCAGACAGAGCTGGAGAAAAATGTAGAACAAAATTCTAACTCACAAAAGAAAAAAAAAAAGACCAGACTTACTGGTCTGACAGAGACTGGAGAAACTGTGAGAGTATGGCCCCCGGACACCCTTATAGCTCAATAATGAAGTCACTCCTGCGGCTCACCCTTCAGCCAAAGATTAGACAGGCCCATAAAACAAAGGGCAGCTTGAGAAGACAAAGTAAAGTATGATAAATGACATGTGCAAATAGCTGGAGATAGAAAACCAAAAGGGAAGAACACACTAGGCATTTCTCAAGCTGAAAGAACTGAAGAAAAAACTCAAGCCTTGAGTTGCAATAGTGAAGGATTCTATGGGGAAAATACTAAATGACCCAGGAAGCATCAAAAGAAGATGGAAGGAATACACAGAGTCATTATACCAAAAAGAATTGGTCGATGTTCAACCATTTGAAGAGGTAGCATATGATCACGAAGTGATGGTACTGAAGGAAGAAGTCCAAGCTGCACTGAAGACATTGGCAAAAAACAAGGCTCCAGGAACTGATGGAATATCAGTTGAGATGTTTCAACAAACAGATGCAGCACTGAAGGTGCTCACTCATCTATGCCAAGAAATATGGAAGACAGCTACCTGGCTAACTGACTGGAAGATATCCATATTTATGCCTATTCCCAAGAAAGGTGATCTGACTGAATGTGGAAATTATCAAACAATAACATTAATATCACACGCAAGTAAAATGTTGCTGAAGATCATTTAAAAGTGGCTGCAGCAGTATAACAACAAGGAACTGCCAAAAATTCAGGCTGGATTCAGAAGGGGATGTGGAACCAGGGATATCGTTGCTGATGTCAGATGGATCCTGGCTAAAAGCAGAGAATACCAGAAAGATGGTTACCTGTGTTTTATTGACTATGCAAAGGCATTCGACTGTGTGGATTATGACAAATTATAGATAACATTGCAAAGAATGGGAGTTCTAGAACACTTAATTGTGCTCATGAGGAAACTATACATAGATGAAGAGCAGTCATTTGAACAGAACGAGTGGATACTGTGTGGTTTAAAGTCATGAAAGGTGTGCATCAGGGTTGTATCCTTTCACCATACCTATTCAATCTGTATGCTGAACAAATACTCTGAGAACCTGGACTGTAGGAAGAAGAACAGGGCATCAGGATTGGAGGAAGATTCATTAACAACCTGCGTTATGCAGATGACACAACCTTGCTTGCTGAAAGTGAAGAGAACTGGAAGCACTTACTGATGAAGATCAAAGACCACAGCTTTCTGTATGGATTACACCTCAACATACAGAAAACAAAAATCCTCCCAACTGTACCAATAAACAACATCATGATAAACGGAGAAAAGATTGAAGTTGTCAAGGATTTCATTTTATTTGGATCCACAATCAAGGCCCATGGAAGCAACAGTCAACAAATCAAAAGACGCGTTGCATTGGGCAAGTCTGCTGCAAAAGACCTCTCTTAAAGTGTTGGAAAGCAAAGATGTCACCTTGAAGACTAAGGCGCGCCTGACCCAAGCCATGGTATTTTCAATCGCAACGTATGCATGCAAACACTGGACAGTGAATAAGCCAGACTGAAGAAGAATTGAACCTTTGAATTGTGGCATGGGTGAAGAATATTGAATATACCATGGACTGCCAAAAGAATGAGCAAATCTGTCTTGAAAGAAGTACAACCAGAATGCTCCTTAGAAGCAAGGATGGCGAGACTACGTCGTACATACTTCAGACATGTTATCAGGAGGGATCAGTCCCTGGAGAAGGACATCATGCTTGGTCAAGTAGAGGGTCAGCAAAAAAAAGGAAGACCCTCAACGAGATGGATTGACACAGGGGCTGCAACAACGGGCTCAAGCATAACAACGATTGTGAGCATGGCACGGGACCAGGCAGTGTTTCGTTCTGTAGTATATAGAGTCACTATAAGTTGGAGCCGACTCGATGGCACCTAACAACAACAATGACATAAAACAAAGCGAGACTAACTGGGCACACCAGCGCAGGGGCAAGGATGAGAAGGCAGGAGGGGACAGGAAAGCTGGTAATGGGGAACCCAAGGTAGAGAAGGGGAGAGCATTGACATGTCATGGGATTGGCAACTAATGTCACAAAACAATATGTGTACTAATTGTTTAATGAGAAGCTAGTTTGTTCTGTAAACCATCATCTAAAGTACAATTAAAAAAAAAATAAAAGAACGAAAATAAATAAATCTAGGGCCTTTCCCATCTTTCTATTTTTGACCAGGGGTAGAAGGAGTTGGTTTGCTTTCTGCAGGGCCCATGTACAGCTGCGTGGGCTGAGTACCACACAGCTGCTGGTGGTGGCATTCACATCACCTGTGATGTCAGCATCACATGCCACCTGACAGCTCCGCCCCTTTGCCCCCTCTGCCCCCTCCCAAGCACACATTCTCAGAGTTTTCTATTTGCCAGGTGAACCATCTACTCACTGTCAAGGGGTGGCTGGGACTGTGCAGCATTGAGGAATGAGCCCCGACTCTGCTATTAAGGTGCCCAGAGGCTCCCTGAGCCTCAGTTTTCTCATCCGTGAATGGTGATAAGAATTATACCTCCCGGCTAGGGTTACTACAGGGATCAAGTAAGCTATTGCATGCAAAGTGTTTAGCCTGTGCATGGAACATAAGAATCCAAAATTTGGAGCTTACTACTACAGTGATAGCTTTTCCAGCTCCGGCTTTGGTGTGTAGTGATGATGCTACTCACCCATGGCGGTAGCCCCTGCCCTTTGAGTTTCTTCTCTCTCAGCGGCCAAGGATTTGCTCTGAGCCATTTCATCAGTTAAGACTCTTGTGGTTGCAAGTGACCGAAACTCCGATCCTAACTGGATTACATGAAAAGGGAATTTATTGGCTCCATGGGTAACTCTGAAGGCTGCCAAGGGTAGAGCATAGCTTCAGGCACAGCTGGATCCAGGGGTGGAAACAATACCATCAGGATCGAGTTTCTCAGCCCCTTTCCCTTGCCGCTGGCTGCGCCCTCGCAGTGGCAGAAATGGCAGTAGTAGCTCCAGCTTCTCATCCTCTTGGGTTCAGGGCCTGTGGGAAAGAGCCCAGCCCCAACAGTCCCAGCAAAAGCCTCTGTGTGTCTCACTGCCCGTCCCTGAGCCAACCCAGGGGAATGGGATGCCCAGAGGGAGTCAGGCCCAGATGGACACCCAGCCCTGGAGCCAGGGGTGTTGTTGCTGTTGTTAAGGGCCGTCAAGTCAGTTCCGACTCATAGGGACCCTATGTACAGCAGACTGAAACACTGCCTGGTCCTGTGCCATCCTCACAATCGTTGTTGCCAAAGCCAGGGGTGAGTCAGACCCCGGGGTCCGAGAGGAGCAGAGCGGTGGCTGCCAGAGGGAAGTCAGCCACAGCCGCTGTATTCTTTCCCTAGGGCTGCTGTAACAAGGCGCCACAAACTGAGTGCTTAACACAGCGCAACACAGTTCTGAAGGCCAGAAGTCTGGAATTAAGAAGCCAGCAGGGCCGGGCTCTGTCTGAATGCTCCAGGGGAAGGTCCTTCTTTGCCTCTTACAGCTTCTGCTATTGCTTTGTGGTTGGGTGCTGTCGAGTCGTTTTCAACTCATGGCGGCCCCATGTGACAGAGTGGAACTGCACCATGGGGTTTTCTAGGCTGTCATCTTTACAGAAACAGATCGCCAGGTCTTTCTCCTGCAGAATCGCTGGGTGGATTCGAACTGCCAACCTTTAGGTGTGCAGCTGAGCACTTAACCGTTTGCGCCACCAGGGCTTCTCTGGCAATCCTTGGCGTTCTTTGGCTTGCAGACTTATCACTCCAGTCTCTGTGTGTGTCTTCACCTGACGTCTTCCTGTGTCTCTTCTCCCTTTGTGAGGACACCATTCAGGGCCCACCCTGCTCCAGTATGACCTCATGTTAACAGATGACACCTTCGAAGACCCTATTTCCAAACGAGGTCATGTTCACAGGAGCCAGGGGTTAAAACTTCAATACATCTTTCTTGGGGACACAATTCAGTCAATAACAGTTGCCAAAAGAAGAGGTGTCTTCTGTAGCCACCCACATTGTCTGGCCTTGTGGCCCACATGGGCATTGATGAGATGATTTCTGTAATCTCAAGGAGGAGGTTGGCCTCCAACTGGGCCAGCTAACGAAAAAAAAAAAAAAACATTCTCACGGAGACTTCTCCGCATCAGCTACAAAGCTGCTGAGCCAGCCAACCTCAAACAGAATCCACCCCTGAGCTTGACCCGCCGCCTGCCGGGTAGAAAGCCAGCTTACTCAACTGGGGTCTTGCAAACGGAGGTCTTTTCCAAGCCTCCATCATTATGCATCGTACCCTTGCTCCACCACGATTATTATTTATTAATTCTTGGTCTTTCCTCTAAAAAGCACGAGACATATTGGAAAAGGTCCCTTCACAGTCTGCAAAAATAAATACAATAAAAACCAACTCTATTACTAAATTATTGCCACTTGCTCTTGTCTGCTCCAGGAGCCCTGTGGTGCAGTGGTTAAGAGCTTGTCTACTAACCAAAAGGTCGACAGTTCAAATCCACCAGCTGCTCCTTGGACACCCTATGGGGCAGTTCTACTCTGTCCTATAAGGTCGCTGTGAGTCGGAATCGACTTGATGGCAACGGGTTTGGTTTTTTTTTCTTTTTGGTTTCTTGTCTGCTTAATGCCCGAGGACTGCTACCGCTGTTGATGTTGTTAAGGGCAGGGTCAGCAAGTGTCATGGAGGTGGTAGAGACAGACCTAGCACCAACCTGAGACATGACAAAATTAAAACAATTGAAAACAAATTAGAAAGGGAGGAACTTTCCCACTGAATGATGCAACTGTGTTTAATGCTAAACAATTGCCCGTCCAGTCGACTCTGACTCATGGCGACCCCATGTGTGTCAGAGTCAAACTGGTCAAACTGTGCTCCATAGGGTTTGTAATGGCTCTTTTTTTTTTTAGGGCACTCAATTGCCAGGGCTTTTTCCTGAGGCACCTCTGGGTGGACTCGAACTTCCAACCTTCCTGTTAGCAGCCAAGCATGTTAACAGTTTGCTCCACCCAGGGCCTCCATGTTTAATACTAGTGAGGTGCCATTCCCGTTAGTTACCCATACCATCTAGAATTCTCTTGATGGAGTGATGTGTGTCTCACACTGGGACTATAGAAATAGGGTTTATATTGGTCAACCTGTAACCACAAAGACACTCTGGAAGCTTCCCCTCTCCTCTCCTCCCCAGCCTGCAGCAGAAGTGGAAAAAAAAAAAAATGGGTAAGAGAGCAAGAAAGATTTTTTTTTAATAATTATGGTAATTATGTATGCATTGCCAGTGGGAGATTCTGGGAATTATTCCTAAAAGACTGGAAAGAATTTCCTCTTTGATCTCAATTCTGAGCCGGAGAAAATCAAATTAAGAAAGAAAAGCAACAGACGATTCTCAGTGGGAGGAAGGAGGAGGGTTGCAGCTCCTAGTGGGGTCCCGGGGAAAAGAAGACGAAAGAGAAAGTGCCTGGATACCTTCAGTAAAAGGTAAAAGCTAGTTCCTGTCGAGTCGACTCTGTGTCAGAGTAGAACTGTGCTCCATAGAGTTTTCAAGGGCCGATTTTTTGGAAGTAGATCACCAGGCCTTTTTTCCGAGGTGCCTCTGGATGGACTTGAACCTCCAAGCTTTTGGTTAACAGCTGAGCACTCCCACGGACTCTTAGCTGTCAGCAGCCTTGGGAGGAAGGCTGCCGAAGGAACCGGGAGCTAGAGAACAGCTGAGAAATGGGTGTGGTTGTGCCCCTACCCCTCTCCTGCAGGGCTGGCAGAAGTTTCCCTTGGAGCTGCAGAGGACAGTTCCTGCCGTCTCCCCACACCACCCAGGGCGGCTCAGATTTGCTCAGCAACAGTCCTGGCTTCCGGCGCAGCCTCATGCATTCGAGCCAGCACTCTGGGAGCCGCCACAACAAGATCAGCAAATGTAGGCATGTGAGCTTTTTTTTTTAAAGCCTCCCTTAGAAGCACTGTGAGAAATGGTCCTGTCACTTCTCTAAATTTTCTCCTGTGGTTGCTAAGCAGCACGCCTCTTCCCCTTCTCTCACTTCCCTCTGTTCCAGCTTTCTTTGTCTCTCTCCACACTCCACCCCCGCACACAGACGCACAGACACACATACAGACACAGACACACACACACACACACACATACACGGTGCTCTTCCCAGTGGGGCTGGGAAGTTAGAGAACAGCCTCTGAGCGTTTCCCAGCTTCGTGGGCTACCCCAGGGCAAAGGTGTCGCTACAGAGGTGCCTCCCAGCCTGCCCTGCAGAACAAGCAGAGAAGTCCCGGTAGCCAAGACCATTGCTTGAGCCGCTCAGGTTCCCCTGCAGAGGTGAGGGCTTCCTTCCATCCTTTCCTCAAGCCTGCCTTCCACCACCCTTCCACACTTCATTCCTTCCACCCTCCTCCCTTCCTTCCTTTCCTCCCTTTCTCTCTCCTTCCCTTCCATCCTTCCTTCCTTCCACCCTTTTTCCTTCCTTCCATCCTTCCGTCCTTTGAGCCTACTTTCCACCCTTCCAACCTTTCTTCCTTCCATCCTTCCACCCTTCCTTCCTTCCTGCTTCCTTCTACTTTTCTTCCTTCTTCCATCCTTCCTTCTTTCCTTCCTTTCCCTCCCCCCTCCCTCCTTCCCTCCTTTCATTCTTCCTTCCATCCTCCTGCCTTCTCTCCCTCCCTCCCTCCCTTCCTTTCTTCCACCTTGCCTTCCTTCAACAAGTAATACTGAGTACTTACTACGTGTTAGGAGCCCTCAAGGAGCTTATCCCCGAACGGGGAAGACAGGCACAGACAACAGGAACGCACCGTGTGAAGCAGTCAGAGTCTGTTACTCAGGAAACAGCCCAAATGTCCGTCGACAGATGAATGGATAAACAAAACGTGGTACATACACACACTGGGATATTGTTGTTGTCAGGTGCCATCGAGTGGATTCCAACTCATAGTGACGCTGCGTACAACAGAACGAAACACTGCCTGGTGCCGCGCCATCCTCACAATCGTTGTTACGCTTGAGCCCATTGTTGCAGCCACTGTGTCAGTCCATCTCACTGAGGGTCTTCCTCTTTCTTGCTGACCCCGTACTTTACCAAGCATGATGTCCTTTTCCAGGGACTGATCCCTCCTGATAACATGTCCAAAGTATGTGAGATGTAGTCTTGCCATCCTCGCTTCTAAGGAGTATTCTGGCTGTACTTCTTCCAAGACGGATTTGTTCATTCTTTTGGTATATTCAATATTCTTCAACACCGTAATTCAAAGGCGTCAATTCGTCTTCGGTCTTCCTTATTCATTGTCCAGCTTTTGCATGCATATGAGGCAATTGAAAATACCATGGCTTGGGTCAGGCGTGCCTTAATCTTCAAGGTGACATCTTGCTTTTCAACACTTTAAAGAGATCTTTTGCAGCAGATTTGCCTAATACAACGCATCATTTGATTTCTTGACTGCTGCTTCCATGGGTGTTGATTGTGGATCCAAGTAAAATGAAATCCTTGACAACTTCACTCTTTTTTCCCTTTATCATGATATTGCTTATTGGTCCGGTTGTGAGGATTTTTGTTTTCTTTGTGTTGAGGTATAGTCCATACTGAAGGCTGTGGTCTTTGATCTTTATCAGTAAGTGCTTGAAGTTCTCTTCACTTTCACAAGCAAGGTTGTGTCATCTACATAATGCAAGTTTTTAATGAGTCTTCCGCCAATCCTGTTGCCCCGTTCTTCTTCATAGAGTCCAGCTTCTCGGATTATTTACTCAGTATACAGAGTGAATAGGTATGGTGAAAAGATACAGTCCTGACGCACGTTTCCTGACTTTAAACCACGCAATATCCCCTTGTTCTGTTCAAACAACTGCCTCTTGATCTACGCACAGGCTCCTCATGAGCACAATGCAGTGTTCTAGAATTCCCATTCTTTGCAAAGTTATCCATAATTTGTTATGATCCACACGGTCGAATACCTTTGAATAGTCAATGAAACACAGGTAAACACAATCAAACACAGTAAACATCTTTCTGATATTCTCTAAATACCGGAAGCAGTATTACTCAGCCATAAAGAGAAATGAGGTCTTGATACGTGCTCCACCATGGATGAACTTTGAAAAGATGCTGCGCAAAATAAGCCAGACACAAAAGGACAAATACTGTATGATCCCATTGATCTGAAATATCTAGACTAGGCAAATGCATAGAGAGAGAAGTTCATTCGTGGATGCCAGGGGCTGTGGGGGAGGGGAATAGGTGTTATTGCTTCAGGGGCACTGAGTTTCTGCGTGGGGCGATGACGTGAATAGTGTTGGGGACCATACAACATGGTGAATGTAATTAATGATGCTGGATGGCGCACTTACAATGGGTTAAGATGGCAAACTTTTTGTTGTATGTATTTCACCACAATAAAATTTTAAAAAGAAAGAGTCCATGACCCAGATACCCACTGAGCCCGGCCGTGGTGCTGTGACCTATGAGGGCTGCAGGTTTCCTGAGTGGGTCCCAGGAACATCCTGAGAGGGAGTTGACAGCAAACTCTCGAAACATCTCTGTGGACTTTCTCTTCTCCCAAGAATCTTTTCCACCCTCGCAGCCTCTCTTTCTGGTCCTCTTCTGCCCGCCTCTCTGAGATGCTTCCTTCTCCTCTGGCTCCTGCTCTGGTCTCTCTGCTCCCATATCGGCTCTCCCCCTTATCTCACCCCTGCTTGTTTTTTGTGCTGGGCAATTCACTGAGCTTCCAGCGTTTGCCCTCAAATTTCCAGGAAGTTTCACCCACCCTGTCACCGTCACCCACCAGCAAAGGATTGTCTAATTCTCTGAATCCAGTCTAGGGTGTGTGTGTTGTTGTTGTGGGATGCTGTCAAGTTGATTTTGACTCATAGCAACCCCATGTGACAGAGTAGAACTGTCCCATAGGGTTTCTTAGGCTGGACTTTTTACCAAAGCAGATCACCAGGTCTTTCTCCCACAGAGCCACTGGGTGGGTTTGAACCACCAACCTTTCAGTCTTAACCACTGCACTAGTCTGGGGTGTGTGTGTGTGTGTGTGTGTGTGTGTGTGTGTGTGTGTGCGCAAAGCAGTGCTTGTATCATTTAGGGATGGAGTCAAAGTATAAAGAAAGACATGGAAAGGGTTACCCCAAATTTACATGAATGGTTTCCTCTGACAGGTGAGAGGGAGGGAAAGATGTGACTGGGGTGGGGACAGGGATATGCCTGGGGGTGGGGTGGAGAAGAGCTGCACTTGGGTGATCAACTGTCCCATTTTGCTGGTGATTTGGGGAGTTTCTGAGATGTAGGACTTTCAATGCTAAAAGCAGGGGAGTCCTGGGCAAAGCGGGACAAACTGGTCACCCACAGCTGTGTTGTATCTGCTGTGCTTTGTTTTTTTCAACTGGGTAATGAGTACATGGGAGCATACTGTATTATCTCTGCAGCTTTTCATATACTTAGAACATTTTACTGTAAAAGAAAAAAATTTCTGTTCCAAGAGATATGTGCTCTGGAGCACCCAAAAGAGAGTAGCTAATAGTACAGGGAGATCCAAAAAGCTTGGGAAGAGGTCACATTTGAGGTGAAGCTTGAAATAGGAGTGTGAGTTCCCCAGCACTGCTGCAGGGTTTTATAACTCTTCCCCTGCCTCTTAGAATACCTTGCTGAGCTGGAAGTTCCTGGAGGGTGAGGGCTGGGGCTTATCATCCTTCTCTTCCCAGAGCCCCCGCACATAGTAGGTGCTCAGTATGTATCTGCTGAAGGAGGATACAGCAGTGCAGACTGTGGGAACTGCATGGGGTGTGGACCCATGTTGGTAGCTGACTAGTGTGATGAGCAGAGATTGGTGTAAAGAGTGTGCTGGGGGCGGGGCGGGTATGGAAGGGTAGGCAGGAGGTGGGCTGCAGAAGCAGGCAGAGGCAGGTCATCAAGTGCCCCTCGAGCCCTGCCTTTTGCCTGGAGACCAGAGAAGGAAAACTCAAAAGCCTGCAGGTGCCAGGCAGGTAGTGTAGATGAGGGTAGGAGGTTGGAGGTAAGGTAATAGGGAATGGTGGAGACTATTGCCTAAGGGGCAAGTGTGAAGAAGACATTGGCTCCTCAGCCCCAGCCAACTGCAATCATGCAGAATAGGGCTCAGTGATTCAAGAGAAGTTGGAAAGCCAGATTTTTATGTGAGACTTCCAGATTTTTTTAAAAAACCCATCCATGGGCCTCCAGCTGTTGAGGATAGCCAAGTAAGGTTTTTACAGCCTGCATCTGACCGACTGGCTGGATGGCTTTGGCAGCAGAATGAAGGATGGAGGACGTGATGAGGCTAGTGACTGTGGGCAGCAAGCTGTGACTCTCGAGACCTCCTTGGAGAAGCCAGAGGCTTTGTGATGACCCGGGACCCTGCTTTCTGTAGGACCCTCATTTGGGTGGGTAGGAGCGTGCTCCAGGTGGACACCAGGCAAATAATTGGGAGTGGAGAGAATGAGCTGTTGCTTTGCCCTTATTTCCCAAGCCACCCACCCCATTTCATCCTGGCCTGCCCTAGGCCTGGAGGACCACAGGCTAATAAAGGTCAGCCCCAGCCCCATAGGTTAAGCAAAAATGGTGCGTCACTTTCCAGGCTAACTTGCCACCAAATGGAATCACAATGGGGTCATAGCAGATCAGCCGGAAGTGGAGTCAACATGGCCTGTTCTCTGACCTGCCTTGGGGCCATTCAGGGTACCATGACCAGGCTCCCCACACTGACCAGGGGACAGCTTACTGGTCCCCACAGGGCTCGCCTCCCTGCCTCCATGTCCGCTTAACCACAAAGACTTTGGATGATGTTGAGACCTGAACCAAGAACAGAGGCTGCAGCCCCCCAAAACAAGCCAGCCAGGCTCCACAGGGAACGAAGGAATGGCCTCCCACTCAGAGCGCCGGGAGGGCCCTGACCTTTGGAGGAGGAAGCTTCAGAGCCCAACACTCTGGGAGAATGAGATCCCGGGGCTCTGTTCAACGACTGGGATTTCCGCCAGGCGAGCAATTCCCCAGCAGCTCCTACATGAAGCCAGAGTTTCCATCTACCCTGGTCAGCGACCAGCACAGACCCGGCCCCATCTGTCCTCCTGGCTCCCAGTTCTCCCCCAGTTCAGGGCTGCCATTGGCAGGAAGTGCAGCTGAAATGTTTCTGGGTCCCACCTGCCAAGGGACAGGGCCACGGCATCCAACCTTCTAGTTTCCAAGAAAGGCCGGGGGAGCCCAGATGGCTGTATGGGGGAAGCTTACACACAGATTCACACACACCATCCTCCCATCCCGAGGCCCCTGGGGTCCAGCCCTGCCCCGTGAGCCTCCAGGATTGATGAACAACAGCTGGGAATACAATATGATCCGAGGAGAATGGCAGAGCCAGCTTATTGATATATTTCTCTATTTTCCAAACGAGTGAAGGAGCTCTCGTTGTGGGTCTTAGGTTCCCTTTGCTTTTCAAAGTCGTGCGAGATGAGGGGAAGGAGTTCTGGCTCTTAAAGTCAACCATTGTTGTTAGCTGCCGTTGAGCCGGCCCCAGTTCACGGCGACCCCACGCACAACGCAATGAAACGCTGCCCAGTCCGGTGCCATCCCTGTGAGCGTTTGCAGATCAGACTGTTGGAATCCATAGGGTTTTCAGTCTCTTATTTTTCAGATGTAGGTCACCAGGCCGTTCTTTCTAGTTCATCTTAGTCTGGAAGCTCTGCGGAAACCTGTTCAGCCTCGTAGCAACATGCGAGCCTCCACCGACAGATGGGAGGTGGCTGCACATGAAGTGCAGTGGCTGGAAGTCGAACCCAGGTCTCCCGCACAGAGGGCGAGAACTCTACCACTGAGCCACCAATGGCTCCAAAGTCAATGCTCCTCAGCACATATTGATTGAGGGTCCATTGTGCACTCTGCAAAGGCGTGTCGGTTCCAGCACAGCTTGGATCTGCCAGCAAGAACCGGCAGGGCGGGTGAATGGAGCTCCAGACAGGGGCCTCGGCACCAGCAGGCCAGGGCAGCCAGGCACCCTGCCGTCACTTTCGCGTTCTGACCACACCAGTTTTTGTTTTTTAATTTGTATTGTGGTGAGTCGTCTATAACACATCATTGGCCATTTCCATCATTTTTACATGTACAATTCGGTGACGTTCACTGCGTTCACCATGTTGTGCAACCATCATCACTGTTTCCAATTTTTCCACCAGTTTTGAGGAGATAATGAGTATTATCACAATGGGTAGATGGGAGAGTGAAGCTCAGAGAGGTTAAGTCGTTGGCTAAAGGCCATGCTGGTAACGAGGGCAGGATGGTGATTCAATCCAGGGCCGTTCTGGGAAAGGATGCTCTGGAGCTGTGACCGTGCTGGGGACTGACTGGATTCAACTCAGCAAATGTTTACCAAGTGTTGGGAACTTGGAGGGGACCACCAGCCTATGACCAGCCCCGTGCTCACCTATCCAGGAGCCCCTGAGACTAGACCCCCACCTCCTTGCATCAAACCCACATGTCCAGTTTCCAAACCATGGGGGAATACTTATGAAATTTTTTTATGAAAACTTTCAACCAAACAAAAAAGGTAATGCTACAAATGTGGTTTAAGCACCCTTTGTATCCCTCATGTACTGACCGACAGCCCCGCTCCGTAACTACCATCCTGAAGGTCTGTGTTTATCACTCACCTGCCTGTCTGTATGCTTTTACTACATTTGTCTGTGTTTCTAAACAATACTATTGTTTGCATATTTCACTATTTTTATATAAATGGCATCATGTATGGATCTATATTCAACTTGCTTTTTTTAAACGGCTTTGTTGAGATATATTCACATACCACACAATTCACCCATTTAAGGTGGACAATTCAGTGGTTTTTAGAATATTCTAAGGGTTGTGCATCCATCACCACAATATTAGAATGTTTTCATTACCCCACAAAGAAACACTGACCCCTCTTAGCCATCACCCCACCCAATCTTCCCATTCCCCACCCCAACTCTGTAGCTAGGCAGCCACTAATCTCCTTTCTGTCTCCACATTTTTGCCTATTCCAGACATTTCATATAAACGGAATGATAAAATATATGACCTTGTGTGTCTGGGTTCTTTCACTTAGCATAATGTTTTCAAGATTTATCCACGTGGTAGCAGGTATCAGAATTTCATTATTGCCAAATAATATTCTGTTGTATGGTGTCATGGATTAAATTATGTCCCCCAAAAATATCTATTCCCAGTGTTGTATGATTGTCTACCATTTTGTCATCTGATGTGATTTTCCTATGTGTTGCAAATCCTATCACTATGATATAATGAGATGGATTAGTGGCAGTTACATTGATGAGATCTACAAGATTAGATAGTGTCTTAAGCCAATCTCTTTTAAGATATAAAAGAGAGAAGTTAGCAGAGAGACATGGGGACCTCACACCACCAAGAAAGCAGTGCTGGGAGCAGAGTGCGTCCTTTGGACCTGAGGTTCCTGCACTCAGATGCTCCCAGATCAAGGGAAGACTGATGTATCACAAGGACCTTCCTCCGGAGCCAACAGAGAGAGAAAGCCTTCCCCTGGAGCTGGTGCCCTGAATTTGGACTTCTAGCCTACTGGACTGTGAGAGAATAAACTTCTCTTTGGTAAAGCCATCCACTTGTGGTATTTCTGTTATAGCAGCACTAGATGACCAAGACATATGGCTATACCACATTTTATTTATTCATTCATCAGTTGATGAATATTTGAGTTGTTTCTACTTTTTGGCTATTATGAATAATACTACTATGAACGTTCGTGTATAAGTTTTTGTGTGTATATATGTTTTCATTTCTCCTGGGTGTATACCTAGGGGTGGAATTGGTAGGTCAGATGGTAACTATGTTTATTTGTTTGAGGAACCATCAGACTATTTACCACAGCAGCTGCACCATTTTACATTTTCTCCAGCATTGTATGAGGGTTCCAATTTCTCCACATCCTCACAAACACTTGCTATTGACTGTCTTTTTTATTACAGCCGTTCTAGTGGGTGTGAAGTGATATCTCCTGGTAATTTTGATTTGCATTTCCCTGATGGCTAATGATGTTGAGTTTCTTTTCATATGCTTATTGGTCATTTGTATATCTTATTTGGAATAATATCCATTCAGATCCTTTGCCCATTTTTTAATTGTTTTTGCTGTTGTTGTTGACTTGTAATAGTTCTCGATATGTATTCTGGATACAAGTACCTTGTCAGATATGTGATTTGCAAAGATTTTCTCCCACTCTGTGGGTTGTCTTTTCACTTTCTCGACAGTGTCCTTTGAAGTACAAAACTTTTCAATTTTGATGATTTCTAGTTTATCTAATTTTTCTTTTGCTTACTGTGTCCTTACTTCTTGTTTTGTTTTGTTCTGATATGCCCAGATAGGCTGCTCATGTGAGCTGCTTTGATTATTGGCATCTTTGAAGCTCTCACGTCCTCTCACAAGGTGGTTAGAGCTGTTACTTGGTATGTGAGCCCAGAAGTCCGTTTCCTTTTCTTGTGTGGATTCAGCTCAGGTGTCCAGGTTGTTGTCGCTGAGTGTGTGGTGCAGGCTCTCACCTACAGTCCTAGATGGGCAGGGGTGATTGGAGTAGGCACAGGTATCTGGCTGCAGTAGGAGGTCATGTGCTGAGCAAGGCAGGGGACTGACTGCTGCCCCTAAGTATCTGGGTAGAAGGCGTGTCTCATAGGTGGGTGGGTTTTCCAGTCGGACTATAGGCACTCATTGCTGTTGGCTGTAAGGACTGGGAGTCATCACTTATTCTTGGACCCCTGTCAAGGGTGGCTTGGTGGATTGCGTGGAGCCACCAGTCCTCAGGCCCCTAATATGAGGATCCTGCTTAATGGGCATGGCGGTGTCAAATGTCATGAATCTGCCACTCCCCCTCATAGCTGTTGCAGCTGTAAATAGGCTTCAGGTATATATCCTGTTGTACTCTGCTAATGAGGGCCTATGCCGTTGAAATGAGCACACACAGGTCTATGCAGGGGTGAAAGGCATTCAAAGTCTGTGGACCCCTTATGCCTGTGCCTAGGTAAAGGGGCTATGCCTGCCCTGAGTTCTTGGCTTAGGGGAGCTGGCAGATTATTTTTTCCTGTTTGTTAATTTGTTCCCTCTCCAAAGCCAGGAGAATGGCTTGGGGCACAGGATGGTCCTACTTTTGGCCCAGGGGGCAAAGCAATTGCTGAAGCTGGACTGGGACCTGGAGCAGAGTAGGGAGGGGGCAGGTAAATGGGAGAGAGGTACTTCCCAAAGAGGGGAAGGGTTTTTTTGATCTGCGTGGTAGGTTAGATGCTTGTACTTATTTTTCGCCGATTCAGAGCTGCTTCTCCCTGGTTCTGAGGCTTGAGTAGACTCTCTGCTGCTCGGTTTCTCCCAATGTGGAAGACGTGTCCTGAGCACTACTGCTTGCCTCAGCTCTTGAGCACCTGGCAGTCCAGACTGCAGGGTGCCCGCCAGGTCAGGTCTGGCAAATCCTGGCTTCTTCTGAACTGTCTCTCCCTCCCCCTGCCGCTCAGTCTGACTCCTCAACTTTGCCTTTGATGTTCAGGGCTCCTAGATTGTCATATATAATCGATTCACTTGTTTTTTTGGGTCTTTGTTGTAAGAGGAACCACAGGAAGCATCTGACTACCATCTTGGCCCTGCCTCTTCTAATTTTTCTTTTGATGCTTATGTTTTTGGTGTCATATCTAAGAAACCATTGCCTAATCCAAGGTCATGAAGATTTATCCTAATGTTTTCTTCTAAGAGTTTTATAGTTCTAGCTCTTACATTAAGGTTGTTGACCAATTTTTAGTTCATTTTCATATATGGTGTGAGGTAGGGATCCAGCTTCATTCTTTCCCATGTGGATATCCAGTTATCTGAGCACCATTTGTTTAATTAAATTGTCTCGGCACACTTGTCAAAAATCAATTGACCATAAATGTGAGGGTTCATTTCCAGGCTCTCTATTGATCTATATATCTATCCTTGTGCCAGTACCATACTGTCTCGATTCCTGTAGCTTTGTCGTAAATTTTGATATTAGGAGGTGTGAGTTATTGTTTCAAGATTGTTTTGACTATTCTAGGTCCCTTGAATTTTCATACAAGTTTTGGGATCAGTTTGTAAATGTCTGCATAGAGGTTTAGCTGGCATTTTGATAGAGATTGCCTTGAATCTGTACATCAGTTTGGGGACTATTGCTATTTTAACTGTATTAAGTCTTCCAATCTGTGACCATGAGATGTCTCCCACTTATTTAGGTCTTCTTTAATTTCTTTCAACAATGTTTCATAGTTTCCAGAATATAAATTTGGCAGTTCTTTCGTGAAACTTATCCCTAAAGGTTTTCTTCTTTCTATGCTGTTGTAAATGGAATTGTTCTTTTAATTTCATTTTCAGTTATTTGAAGTGAATTCCTCAGAATTTTCTGTAGGCAACGTTATGTCATCTGTAAATAGAGACAGTTTTACTTCTTCTTTTGTAATCATGATGCCATTTATTTCATTTTCTTGCCTAATTGTCCTGGTTAGAACCTCCAATACAATATTGACTATACATGGCAAGAGCAGACATCTTTGTCTTGTTCCTGATCTGAGGGAGAAAGCATTCAGTCTTTCACTGTTCAGTATGATGATAGCTGTGGGTTTTTCATAGATGGCCTTTACCACACTGAAGAAGTTCCCTTCTATTCCTAGTTTCTTTCTATTCCTAGTTTGTTGTGTGTTTTTACCCTAAAGGGTGCAACTTGCTTCTCTCTCTCCCAGCGTAGTTTGTGAGATTTATCTATGTGTCACTATAGTTTGCAATGTCTACTTTTACTAAAGGTTTTGTAGGGGAGATGGAGGAGAAAGTTAAATTGTGTATCACCCATCTCCTTTAATTACGTTTTCTCTCTCTCATCTCTCTCCCCAGATGTCCCTGCCACACTGTCTTCTCCCAGGGAAGCTCCCTCCTCTCTCATCCACTTGTTCGACACAGGCCTTTCAACAAAACAAAAATCCTCTCCCTTCTCATCCATCAGGGGTCAAATATAGGAGTGCAAGTTTTGTGGAAGAATCTCTTTGCTCTGCATTGCAGGGAGGTAGATCAGAGAAGCCTTCCTGAAGGAGGGAGAATCTGAGCTGGGTCTAGATTAGAAGACTGGGTAGAACATTGCCAGGAAAGGGAGGAAAACAGCTTGAGCAAAGGTATCTCAGGTTGTGCCTCTGCCATTAATTAAAACTGAATTTAACCCTTAACCAGGTCCAGGTCGTTTAGCCTCGATTGTTATTACAGGGTCTTCTGCTCATCTGATCATTGCACTGATTGGGTCTATACACTCAATATGACTTCTGACCCCTAGGGTTGCCCTGCCTTGTCCAATATGGTAGCCACTAGCCACATGTGACTATTTAAATGTAAATTAATTACCATTAGAAATTCATTTCCTCGTTTTCTCTAGACACATTTCAAAAGCTTAATAGCCACATGTAGTTAGTGGCTACCATAATGGACAGCACAGCAATAGAATATTTCCATCACCACGCAAAGTTCTATTGGACAGGATTGCTCTAGTGTTAGAGAGAGGGAAGATGGAACTAAAGACGATACCCGAGGAGCTTGGACCAGACAAGTGAGCCCTGACATAACGTGAAGGCAGCCTGGCTTGGAGGTTGGGAGGTTGGGTACCAGTTCTGGCTCAGCCACCCTAGCTCTATAACTTTTGGATCAGTCACTTCCTCTCCCTGGTTTTCTCATTGCCAAGAAAATGTAATAGCTGAGCAAAGGAACCCTAGGAGCCCACACTGGTGGCTCAGCTGCTAACCAAAAGGTTGGCAGTTCAAACCCACCAGTTGCTCTGCAGGAGAAAGATGTGACAGTCTGCTTCCATAAAGATTACAGCCTTGGAAACGCTGTGGGGCAGTTCTACTCTGTCCTATAGGGTCACTGTAAGTCAGAATCCACTCAACAGCAACGAGTATGGTTGTTTAGCCAGAAAGGGATATACTAAGCGGTTTCTTCAGATGCAGAGAGGAGAGAGCCTGCATTCACCGACAGCACATCTGGTTCTGGCGCTCCCCAGCTGGACCATCACAGGCAAGTCATCGGACCTCCCTGAACCCCAGTGTCCACATCTGTGAAGGGGATTATGGGAGGATGAATGAGAGGAAAATCTCAATGTTCTGAAGGAAATCACTTAGAGGGGAAAAAAAAACCGGAAAAAACAGGGATAATAGGATGCCACGAGGTCACATAAAATGGGAAAAGTTAGAATAAACACAGCTAAATGTGTTTATTCGCCCCAGGATTCCTCGGAAACTTTAATATGCTAATGTGCACTGTGAATCCCTAAGTGTTTCCCAAATGGATGTGACTGCAGAATCTGGTGGTTGTTGTTTCTAATTCCCCAAGGAATGGTCCACAGGCAATAGTTAGCAGTACCGGGAACACACTTGGGAATCCGAAGCCCACAGGGGCGAGGCGCTGTCCTCAGCAGCACTTGGATTGACGGCTGTCACCAGAGTTGTTCCTGAGAAATGTCAGGCCTAAGGAAGAATTTGAAAGATGGGGGTTGGATGGCACCATGGAGATGGCTTGTGAGTGTGGGCAGCCGTAAGAGGAAACCAGAGAAGGGAGGGAGGAGTGTGGATCTGGGGCAAGGTGCAGGGGTGGCAGAGAGAAGCTACCGCTTACTGCGTGCAAATGCAAACTACATGGCAGGCACTGACCTGGACGTTTCCAAATGCATTGTCATCGCCTGTCCTCAGAGCAACTCTGGACGCAGATACTGAAGCTCAAAGAGGTTAAGCAACTTACAGACATTTAAATAGCAGTCCCTGGATGGTGCCAACAGTTAACGCTCTTGGCTACTAACCGAAAGGTTGGAGGTTTGAGTCTGCCCAGAGATGCCTTGGAAGCAAGGCCTGGCAATCTACTTCCAAACAATAAGCCACTGAAAACTTCATGGAGCACAGCAGTTGTGCTCTGACACACATTGGGTCACCGTGAGTCGGAGTTGACTTGATGGCAACTGGTAACTGGCAAGTGGTAGAGCTAGGATTTGAACCCAGAGCTGCCTGAGCCCAAAGCTCATAGCCTAACCCCTCTGCCTCAGTGAGTCTAGAATGGCACGACCCTGGAGCGTTAAACCAATATAAACCTGTTGCTGTCGAGTCAATTCCGACTCATAGCGACCCTGTAGGACAGAGTAGAGCTGCCCTGTGGGGTTTCCAAGGAGCGGCTGGTGGATTCTAACTGCCAACCTTTTGGTTAGCAGCCGATCCCTTAAACCACTGTGCCACCAGGGCTGTGAAGGATGAGGGAACAAACTGCCTGTGGGTTCTGAACCTAATATTGTCATCATCCGACTTTTTCCTTATATCTAGAGTGAGTTCTTTTAAATGGAATGAGTCTAACCCATTATCCTCCCCCAGTTTCCTCAGCCTGCCTCCAAAGATGATTCAAGAGCTCCCCAAAGCAGGGCTAAAATAAGCCTTTCATCCTTGCCACCTCCCACCCCTTACTCCCCTGAGAATCTCCAGCACTTAAGAGGCCAGGATTAAGCCTGAGATTTCAGGAACTAATTTTGGGACCTGACACCCATATCCTGAGCCCTGTAAGTGAAGCACAGAGGTGTTGGCTAGGAGGGTGGAGCTTGGACGCAGGCAGGGATGGGGGCCGGGGGTGCACATAGCAGTGAGTTCTGTGGGTGTGTACGTCTGACGTTGGATGGCGCAACCTGCATCTTCAAAACGGGATATTGATCAATTGATATCAGAAGCAGTTGTACCAATTTACTTTAAGAGGTCTAACTTCTAAAGAACGGAACCCTGGTGGCTCAGTGGTTAAGTATTCGGCTGCTAACCGAAAGGCTGTCAGTTCGAACCCACCAGCCACTCCGTGGGAGAAAGATGTGGCAGTCTGTTTCTGTAAAGATTATAGCCTTGGAAACCCTATGGGACAGTTGTATTCTGTCCTATAGGGTGGCTATGAGTCGGGATCAACTCAAACGGCGAAGAGTTTAAGTTGTAAAGGGCATTGAACCTTTGCCTCTGCAGTGATCAGGCCAAAACAGCAAACAGAAACCCTCACATAATATCACTAGCGCTTTGGGATTTAAAAACAGGACGGCAGGTTGGGGCCTGACAAAGAGAGAAGAGGGGAAAACATTGTGAATATTATGTACTTCTGGCCGTTTTGGCTGCACTTAAAAACAGGCGTTTTTATTTACAGCTAATTAGATTAACTCAGCTGCGATCACAAACTGGACTCCCTTGCTCCAGCAGCGACCGGCGTTTGTTGGACATGTGCTGTAATCTTGCCTTTAAATACAACCACATGTATGACATAGTTTGTTTTCTCTTGGCCATTGGACTGGAAAACTATTAAGACAACATCTGCTTTGCTTTCTGATGGAATCAGGGGCAAAGAGCAGGTCTCTGCAGTGTCCTTCAGAAGATGCCTGGGGTATCGAGTTACGGCCGTTAACCACTTTCCCACTCCCTAAGAATCTGATCTGGAACGTGAGTTTTCTACTGGAAACACGGTCTCCCTCAGTCTAGGATCAAACTGCTTTCTGCTCTGGGCTCCAGCATGGGAAGTCCACCCTCGCACACCCTGCGCCTCGCCAATTCTCCGTCATAACTCCTTGCTGGTTTCTTTAACAGTACTCGACCCAGTTTGAAATTGTTTTATTTTCCATTCGATCGTTTGTCTGTCTCCACCATGAGAATATTCCCTCCAGGAGGGCAGGACCCATGTCTATTTCCCACCCACTCCTAGCCCCCTAGGGCCGAGAACACTTAGTAGGGAACTCAATAAATATTTGTTCAATAAATCACCGCGTTTCTCAATTTGGGTGGAGAATTAAGTAAGAATGAACCATTTGGTGAGAAAGTTATTGCCTTTCCAATACTTGCAGTACTTCTGATAACATCAAGAGCCTCCGTTTGATAATAATGTGCCTTTTACATTTGCTATCTCTCCTCCGAAGTCTCTGGGTGGTGCAAACGATTTGCACTTGACTAGCAACCTAAAAGTTAGTGGTTTGCACCCACTGAGCAGTACTGTGCCACAGAAGAAAGGCCTGGCTATCTGCTTCTGTAGAGATTACAGCCAAGAAAGCCCTATAGGGCAGTTATACTCTATCCTATGGGGTCACTATGAGTTGGAATTGACTCGATGGCACCCAGTGACAATTTGTGACGCGTGATTTGTGACTCTCCATTTATGGTAGTGATATAAAGTTTCTTTTTCAAAGAGGCGTAAATTCAAATGTAATTGCTTTGAAGAAATCTAGTAAGTAGAACATGCAGGTTGAATGAAGCAGAAAGTGGTGAAGGCAGTATCTGTTTGGCTGGAGTTCTGGAATGAACCGATGCAGGCACATCCACCCGTGGGAATATCTGCTCGTAGCTCTCTTTGGCCAGTGCCTTGCGAAATGCAATTCAGTGGAGAGAAGCTTATTTTCTTTTCTTCCGCAAAAAACGTAGGTCTGCGCTGTTAAGTCCTGCCCTCCCTTGTTGTGGTGGTGATGGCGGTTGCCATCAGGTTGTTTCCAACTCACACCCCATGTGTGTCAGAAAAGAACTGCTCTGTAGGGTTTTCAACGCTGTGACCTTGCGGAAGCAGATCACCAGGCCTGCAGATCACCAGATTCTGAGGCACCTCCGGGTGGGTTTGAACCACTAACCTTTCAGTTAGTAGTCCTCCCTTAAACCAAAAAACAAAGCAAAACAAAACAAAACCGTTGCAGTTGAGTCGATTCCAACTCAAAGCGACCCTGTAGGACAGAGTAGAACTGCCCCATAGGGTTTCCAAGGAGCAGCTGGTGGATTCGAACTGCCGACCTTTTGGTTAGCGGTCAAATGCTTAACCGCTGTGCCACCAGGGCCCCAGTCCTCCCTTAGGGGATTATTATTCAGAAAGAGACCAGGAAAGACGGGGGACTTGGGACATTTTATGTCTGATGCAGATGGTCCCTCAGGACATTGGGAGGAAATACTCGGAGCCATGTTCATAGTTAAAGCCTGAAATTGTAGACAAAACATGCATTTTTTCTGGAGGGAAGGTCACTGTCATTCATCGGGTTCTTAACGTGCCCTAAGAAATGTTCGAAGTCCCCGGGAAGTGCAAATGGTTAATGTGCCCAGCTGCTAACGGAAAGGTTGGAGGTTTGAGTCCACCCAGAGGTGCCTGGAAGAAAGGCTTGGCGATCTAATTCCCAAAAATCAGCCATTGAAAACCCCATGGCATACGGTTCTACTCTGACACACATGGCGTCCCCATTGGTCGGAGTCAACTCACCGGCAACTGGTTTAAGAAAGTTTCAGAGCAGCGGCCCGGAGGATCCACCAGGAATAAATCGTGGCTGTGGAGTTCTGACCCTTGGTTTTCTACCCCACACAGCTGGTCAGTTAATAATGCAGCAAGTTAATAATTAAAAGGGGTTATGGGATCCTTGGTGCTCTGGTGGCACAGTTGTTAAGAGCTCAGGCTGCTAACCAAAAGGTCTGCAGTTTGAATCTACCAGTCGCTCCTTGGAAACCCTATGGGGCAGTTCTGCTCTGTCCTGTAGGGTCACTATGAGTCCGAATCAACTCGAAGGCAACATGTTTGGTTTTGGTCTTGGTTTATGTGATCCTTAAAGACACAGACTCACTCACTCCCATCGTCACTTGAAGAACATTGTCGCCATCAAAATCAGTGAAATTTCCCAGAGAGTTCTGTGCTTACCCGTGTTGTAGGCAGAGAGAATGGTCGGCTTTTGTCTGTGTCCCCACTAGACTGTGAGCTCATGTGGACCAGAACCAAGTCTGTCCTGTTCAATTTCTGTCTTCATAATCCTTTACTCCTGCCTCTCCCCATCTAGATGGATGGATGGATGGATGGATGGATGGATGGATGGATGGATGGATTGATAGCTGCTGTTGAGTGGACTCATGTTGAGTGTTGACTCACAGTGACCTTATATACAGCAGAACGAAACATTGCCTGGTCCTGTGTCATCCTTACTATTACTGGCATATTCAAGTCTGTCACTGTGGGTCTCACCGAGGGTCTCCCTTGCCCTCCCTGGCCCTCTACTTCACCAAACATGATATCCTCCTCCAGCAACTGATCCCTCTTGATGATGTGTCCAAAGCAAGCAAGCCAGACAATGTTTTGTTGTGATCCGTAAGGTTTTCATTGGCTAATTTTTGGAATTAAAATCTGTCTTAGTCTGGAAGGTCCACTGAAACGTGTCCACCATACGTGACCCTGCTATAATTGAAATAGCTTCCAGCATCACAGCAACAGGCAAGCCACCACAGTATGACCAGCCAGCAGACGAGTGGTGGCTCCCCTTCTTAACTTCCCCATATCTTTTGTTAATGCCCTAGAGTCAGGGTGCCTGGGCCCCCTGGAGCCAGCCTCCCTGCTCTGTTTGCAAGCTGGGAGGCCAGAGACCTGGGTTGGCTGTGTGGCTTTAAGCAAGTTACTTAACTTCTCTAACTCAGAGGAATGTTGTTAAATTTAGACCAAACGAAGAAACAGCCATGGGAGCTCTGAAGGAAGTTAGATGCCTCGTAAGATAAGAAAGTCTGTTCAAAGAGCTGCATCAAGTTACTCTCACAACCAGTAACTCCCAAGACACTCTGGAAGAAGGCTCCTCCCAACCAGAAATCAGATGTGGAAATTATAGTTTTGTAGTGTTTTTAGGCATGCCTTATTTAAACTGGGCCCCACGCAAAGATTCTCTAAGGCATACATAGGTACCCTCTGTCATTATCTCTGGTGGGTGTTTGCTGTTGTTTTGCCCAGCCCCTTTGTATACTGGAAACCACCTTGCCCCATTCCCAATCCATGTGGTTGAAGTGGTGTTGACTGGCTCCAGATGTGGTCATGTGACTCAAAATTGGTCAATTAGATCATCAGAGTCCCCTCATCATCAGCGATTGGTTCAGGTATGAGTACATCATTTAGTTTGGGTCCATGAGGTGCGAGAAGGCTTTTACAAAAATTTCTGAGACGTAAGATGTAAGAAACTAGTTGATACCAGGCTGAAGCTGCTGCAGCCGTGTTATCACTAGGAAGAGAATTTGTCTGAGAATGGCCGGCAGCAAGAGATGAAGAGAGACTGACTTGTGATGTCATGACTTGAGTCCCTGAATCCAGTTGTGCTTGAATTGTTGAGCTTTTTGATTTTATGAGATGTGTTTGTTTTTTATTCCTTTTTTCTGAAGCCACTGTGGCATGGGTTTTATGTCACTTGCAATCATGAGAGTCCTGACCGACTACATCACTCTTAGCAGCTTTGTCAATAGCTGTTTCTTGATGTTGACCGCTCCCAACCCATGGCCTCAGGCCCTGTCTGTACCCACTGACCCTTTGAAATCATCCATCTTAATTTTTATTTGGTTTTTGACATCTATTTTGGCACCATCTCTCGCAGTTAATTCAGCACTTTACAGTTCACAGAAGGTTGTCACAGGTGCTGTATCACTTAAGATGTGACACAGGGGTGGTTCAGTGGTAGAATTCTCACTTTCCATGAGGGAGACCCAAGTTCAATTCCCAGCCAATGCACCTCATGCACAGCCACTACCCATCTGTCAGTGGAGGCTTGCATGTTGCTATGATACTGAACAGGTGTCAGCAAAGCTTCCAGACTAAGATGGATTAGGAAGAAAGGCCTGGTGATCTACTTCTGAAAATCAGCCAAAGAAAATACGGTGGCCCTATCTACAACTGATCACGGGGATGACACAGGGCTGGGCAGTGTTTTGTTCCATTGTGCATGGGGTCAGTCACCATGAGTCAGGGGCCAACTCGAAGGCAGCTAACAACAACATATTTAACCATGCATTACCCCCACTTTACAGATGAGGAGACTGAGGATCAGAGAATTGAAGTGACTTCATGTCCCAGGCCACACAATTAGCAGATGTGTTCTCCTTGTGGCGTAGGGCTTCTGGTTCTCAAGAGTATGTTCTTTCAAGTGGACTGCTGAAGAAGACTAAAGGGTCTAAAGAGATGGAGGTCATACCCTAACTTCAAGAACAAGATACTATGATCATTGTACCCGACATTCCCCTTCCTACAACCTCATTTGCATGTCCCCACAGCCCTAACCTTCTGTGTGGAGGAAGAGATGCTCCCCAAGCTCCTAGTAGCATCAGGAACACTAAAGCACCCTGGGGCTTGTTTGCTCTCAAACTGAAGATATTTCCTTCTCAAACTTTGGGAAATTTTACATCCTGAACTACTATGTTCTCTTAGCCATGTCAAATACTCAACCACTGGGCAAAAGCTTTTCCTTCCTTTTACCTACTTTCTGGAGCCCTCATGGCACAGTGGTTAAGAACTTGGCTACTAACCAAAAGGTTGGCAGTTCTCATCCACCAGCTGCTCCTTGGAAACTCTATGGGGCAGTTCTACTCTGTCCTATAATGTCCCTATGAGTTGAAATCAACTCGAGAGCAATGGGTTACCTGCTTTCTACCTCTTTCTTCCACTTATTTAATCATCTTTTCTGTATTTGTCAAAGTTCTTTGTTGTAAGCAACAGGATCTTCTTTGGCTGCTTTGAGAAGAAAGGGGAAATGTTAGGTTTTATTAGGTAGCTCACAGAATCTCCAGTAGGACCAGAGAACGGGGCTATGGGGCTTGGAGGTTACATAGCCAGAAGGCTACAATACCTATATCCTAGCTGCAAGGGCGGCTAGGAAAGTTAGCTTCTGGATTCCACCTTTAGGAGGTGGGACTCTAAAGTTGAAAAATTGCCCAAATTTAGGAAGAATATGCAAGAGGTGCAGATAAAAGCACAGGAAATTGTACATTAAACTTCCTAATTCTTCCAAGATGCCACAACCACTCACCCTCCTCCCCTCCTATGATGGTTAAGATTGTGTGTCAACTTGGCTGGGCCATGATTCTCAGTGGTTTGACAATTATGATGTAGTTTGGCAGCTATGTAATGACGTAATCACCTCCACGATGCGATCTAATATAATGTAATCACCTCCATGATGAGATCTGCTGTGAGCAGCCAATCAGGTGAAAGGGAGTTGCCTTGGGGGTATGATCTGCATCCAATATATGTGGACTTTTTGGCAAAGCTCACTGGCTTTTGCTTGCTCTGGATCTTGCATCTGACCTCCAGTTCTTAGGACTTGAACTAGCAGTTTACCTGCCTATCTTGGGATTTGTCAGCCTCTGCAGCCTGTGAGCCAGCTGCCTGCTGTTTTACCTGCCAATCTTGGGTTCATCATCCCTGAAGCTACATGAGTCAGGAGAAGCCTCCAAACCCGACCATGGACTTGGGACTTTCCAGCCTCTACAACCATGTGAGCCATTTCCTTGATATAAATCTCTTTCTGTCTCTCTCTGTATATATATACATATGTATATACATACATATACATTCATATATATACATACACACACGCACACACACATATATATATACACTTCACTGGTTTTGCTTCTCTAGAGAACTCAGCCTAAGACACCCACCCCTACTCATAGTTAGTTGTTACTTCTATGTTGTCATAAGACCCTGTGTCTACAGCTATGGTGGGACATGATTCTTCATTGGTCTGCTCCACCTCCTGCAACCAAGGGCATTCTTTATCCATTTACAATGCCATGCAGTTCACTCTGCCTGAACCGCCCTTCACTTCCCAATCCCCACCCCCCCCACCTTGTACCTTTCATCTGTTGGTATTAGTTGCCATCAAGTTGGCTCTGAGTCATGGTGACCCCATGTACAACAGAATGAAACATTTCCCAGTCCTGTACCATCTTCATAATTATTGGTATGCTCAAGTCCCTTGTTGCAGCCACTGTGTATTCTGAGTACTTTCCAACCTTGTGGGGGCTCATCTTCCAGCATAATATCGAACAACATTCTATTGTGATCCATAGAGTTTTCATTGGTTGATTTTCAGAAGTAGATCACCAGGCCTTTCTTCCTAGCCTGTCTTAATCTGGAATGTCTGCTGAAACCTGTCCATCATGGGTGACCCTGCTGGTATTTGAAATACCAGTGACATAGCTTCTAGCATCACAGCAACACACCAGCTGCTACAGTGCAACAAACTGATGAAGGGGTGGTGGGCTTTCACCTAGCTAACTTTAATTCATTCTTCATGTCTCACCTCAAAAACTGTATCCTCAGAAAAGCCAGCACTGAAAGAGATTAAAGAAGACTTAAATTAAGGGAGAGATGTTCCGTGTTCATGGATTGGAAGACTTAATATTGTTAAGATGTCAATACTACCCAAAGTGATCAATAGATTCAATGCAATCCCAATCAAAATTCCAACAGCCTTCTTTACAGAAATACAAAAACCAATCCTCAACTTCATATGGGAAGGCAAGAGGCCTAGAACAGCTAAAACAGTGTTGAAAGGGAAGAATAAAGTAGGAGGACTCATGCTTCCTAATTTTAAAACATACTATACAGCTATAGTAATCAAAATAGACCACTACTGGTATAACAATAGACACATAGACCAATGGAACAGAATTGAGAGTCTGTAAATAAACCCACACATCTATGGTGAACTGATTTTTGACAAGGGTGCTAAGTCCATTCGATGGGGAAAAAAGAGTCTCTTCAACCTATGGTGCTGGGAAAATTGGATTTCCACATGCAGAAGAATGAAACAGGATCCTTGCCTCACACCATACACAAAAACAAATTCAAAATGGATTAAGGACCTAAATGTGCAAAATAAAACCATAAAATTCTTAGAAAAACAATAGGGGCAATGCTGTCAGGCCTTGCTTTCAACAATGAATTATCTAATTTAATAACAAAAGCACAAACAGCAAAAGACTAAATAAATGAGACCTCATAACAATTAAAAACTTTTGTTCATCAAATGACGTTTCCAAAAAAGTGAAAAGACAAGCTACCAACTGGGAGAATATCTTTGGAAATCATATATTTGACAAGAATCTAATAACCAAAACATACATAAAACTTCAACAACTTAATAACAGAGAAGACAAATAACCTAATCATAAAATGGGCAAAGGACTTGAATAGACATTTCACCAAAGAGAACATTCAAATGGCCACCAAACACATGAAAAAATGTTCAGCATCATTAGCCATCAGAGAGATGCAGATCAAAACTACAATGAGATATCATTACACTCCCACTAGGATGTCTAGCACCCCTGGTGGCGCAGTGGTTAAGAGCTCAGCTGCTAACCAAAAGGTTGGCAGTTCAAATATACCAGTCACTCCTTGGAAACCCTATGGGGCAGTTCTACTCTGTCCTATAGAGTAGCTAGGAGTCAGAATCAACTGAACGACGATGGGAATGGGAAAGAATGGCTAAGATTAAAAAAACACAGAAAATAGCATACCTTGGCAAGGATGTGGGGAAACTGGAACCTTTATCCATTGCTGATGGGAATGCAAAATGGTACGGCCTCTGTGGAAAACAGTGTGACAGTTCCTCTAAAAACTAAAAATAGAACTACCATAAAACCCAGCAATTCCACTGCTAGATATATACCCAAAAGAACTCTTAGGTTTGTATCCAAAAGACCGAAAGCAGAGACTCAACAAGAGACTTGTACACCAATGTTCACTGCAGCACTATTCACAAAAGCCAAAGGTGGAAACGACCTAAATGCCCATCAACAGATGAATGGATAAACACAATGTGGTACATACATACTCAGCCAGTAGGAGAAATGAAGTCTTGATACATGCTACAGTATGGATGGAGCTTGAAGACATTATGCTGAGCAAAATAATCCATGCACAAAAGGACAAATATTGTATGACTTCAATTACATAAAAAAACAAGAAAAGGCCAAAAAAAAAAAAAAAGAAAAAGAAACAAAGCAAGAAAGAAAACCCTATGGAGTACAATTCT
This sequence comes from Trichechus manatus latirostris, assembly GCF_000243295.1. Lineage (NCBI taxonomy): Eukaryota > Metazoa > Chordata > Mammalia > Sirenia > Trichechidae > Trichechus > Trichechus manatus. Next base: position 13,316,429 of record NW_004443960.1, read on the forward strand.
ACCGTGACACACATGGGGTCACCATGAGTCAGAGTCGACTCAATGGCAACGGGTTTTTAACCCTGCTGAGAGCTTTGTGAAGGCTATGGGCTTCCTATTCAAGGAAAACATACGCTTGTACCCAATATAAGATTAATTATTTTGTGTACAATTTATAATTTCAGCCTTCCCCGTGCCTCCAAAAGCCCACCCTCCATCCCCAGGATAATAACCCCTTTGCTTAGTGTGAAATCCAGAAGTTTTTTCTTAACCAACTTTGGTTAAGAGTCTAGGATCTGGAGCCAAACTGCTTGTATGTAAATCCTGGCTCCACCTTACCTGGGCCCCTCTGGGCCTCAGTTTCCCCAATTATAAAAAGGTGATAATAATATCTAACTTTATAGGGTTGTGATGAAGTTCAAATGAGTTAATTCAGGTAACGCACTTAGAGGGGTTATTGTAGTTGTTAGCAGCTGTTGAGTCGGGCCCCGACTCATGGCAACCCCCTACAAAATGGAACGAAACACTGCCCAGTCATGTGCCATCCCCATGACTGATTGGAGATTGGACCATTGTGACCCATGGGGTTTTCACTGGTTGATTTTTATAGTACGTAGATCTCTAAATCTTTCTTCCTAGTTCACCTTAGTGTAGAAGCTCCCCTGAAACCTTTCTGGCATCATAGCAACAACATGCAAGCCTTCAGTGACAGACGGGTGGTGTCTGCATGAGCTGCATTGGGCGGGAATCAAATCCAGGTCTCCTGCATGGAAGAGGAGAATTTTACCGCTGAACCACCACTGCCTCATACTCAGAACAGCCTTCGGCACATACATTAAACACTCAAATGTTAATCACGGTTATTGCAGTTTTATTATTATTCTCACCAACCGCATTAATTCTAGATCAAACATGATTCCTTACCTGAATCACAGATAGGTCTTCTGGGCTACACATTATTCTATTCACTCTTTTGTTCTGGCCCTTGTGGCCATTCAGGTTATCGATCCCTGGCACTGCCCGATTTCTAATCATTGGCCATTTCTTCTTTCTCACATCTCTCCCCCTCCAGCTTTCTTGTCACTGCCCAAAAGCACTTCTCTTTTTTCCTCTCCCTCTATTGTTTGGAAATGGCGTTGATTTTTGAGCTGAACAGCCCTGGGTGAAATCGTAACCCTTCTGAGCTTCAGTTTTGTGTCTATAAAATGGGTATAATATTCTTAACTTGTGGAGTGGTTTTAGAATTAAGCCAGAGAAAAACCTTCCAGCCCTTAGCACTCTGGCTGGCAGATACAAGTTGCTTCACAATGTTAGCGCCCTTCCCAGCCCTCAAGGTTCCATCCTCAGATCCGTCTCTCCCTGTTCAGACCTCTTGTCTTATGTACCAGTTAAACCAGTTGCCATCAAGTCAACTCTGACTCCTGGTGACCCCCTGTGTGTCAGAATAGAACTATGCCCCCTAGGGTTTTCAATGGCTGATTTGGGGGAAGTAGATTGCCAGGTCTTTCTTCCAAGGCTCCTCTGGGTGGACTCAAACCTCCAACCTTTTAGTTAGCAGCCAAGTGCATTAACCGTTTGCATGACCCAAGGACTCCCAGAGCCAGATTAAACCCATTGCTGTGGAGTTGATTCTGACTCACGGTGACCTCATGGGACAGCGCAGAGCTGCCTCATAGGGTTTCCGAGGCTATAATCTTTAGGGAAGCAGACTGCCACATCTTTCTCCCTTGGGGCAGCTGGTAGATTCAAACCGCCAACCTTTCGCTTAGCAGCTGAGCACTTAGCCACTGTGCCAGTAGGGCTCCTTAAAGCCAGATTACCTGTGCTTAAATCCTGCTTCCTCTGTTGACTGTGTGACCCTGGGCAAGTTATGTAAGCTCTGTGCCTCAGTTTCCTCATCTGTAAAATGGAGATAGTGACATCTGCCCCATCGGGTTGTTTCAAGGAGTAATTGAGTTCACGTACGCAACGTGCTTAGAATTATGCCTGGTCCATACTGGCAGCTTCTGTCGTCACCATTATCAACAGCAACCACATCACTGCATCCTGACAGCATCCTTCACGACCCTTTTAAACATTTGCGGTTATAATTTTGTCTGTGCATTTGCTGGTCGTCTATTACTCCCACTAGATGTAAACTCCTTAAGGGCTGTTTTGTCGAGGGGAGTGGCTTATGATTAACTTTTCATTACATAATTCATCAAGAATACATTGTGTAAATAAATTGAAACATTGCGGATAAAGCTAATGTCCACTTTGGACGCCATGCTTCTTGATTCCTTCTCTCCTTCCCCAGAGCAAGGTAGCCCGAAGCCTGACAATATCAAGTGTTGGAGTGGGTGTGAAGAAATGGAAATGCCCAGACCGCGTAAACTGATATGACCATGTGGAGGGCAGCCTGGCAGTGGCTGTTAAAGTTAAAAAAGGGCATTTCTCATGACCCAGCAGATTCACTTCTCAGAGGACGCCCTAGAGCCATATTGGCACCTATACCCAAGAAGCCACAAACAAGGATGGCCATTCCCACGTTCTTCATAATAGCAAAGATGAGACAACCGAACACTCACCCAAAGAGGAATGGCTACATAGAGCACAGCACCTCCTAAGTAGCAGTGCGAGAAGAAAATGGAGGACTTCTGTCTCTTTTTAAATTTCATACTTTTTATTTGTACTTTCCATGGTTTAATAATAACAGCAAACCCAACAGAAGTTCCTATTTATCAGGCCCTGTTCTGAATGTTTACATATATTTACTCATGTAATTTTCACAACACTGTTATGAAGTGGGTACTACTATTATCCCTATTTTACAGACGAAAAGGTGCCCTGGTGGTGCAGCTGTTGAGCACTGTGCTATTCACCAAAAAGTCGGCAGTTCAAACCCGCCAGCCGTTCCAGGGGAGAAAGATGTGGCAACGTGCTTCCGAAGAGGTTACAGCCTTGGAAAGTCTATGGCGCAGTTCTACACTGTCCTTTAGGGGTGGTCGCTAGGAATCAGAATCGGCTTGATGGCAATGGATTGATTATTTTATAGATGAGGAAATTGAGACACGGAGAAGTTAAGTAACTTCCCCAAGGCTACCCACTAGTTCTGGGATTTGAACCCAGGTGATCTGACTCTCAAATCCATGGAATTAATCACTTTGCTACACAGCTTTTCCATTTTTGTAACATCCCTAGTATATGAATACAATAGTTCATGTCTTGTATAAAAAAGCAACGTACAACTACTAAGAGTTGTTTGAAGTTCAAAACATTCAGGGGGCTCGATCAGAAAAGTTTGGAAACAGCTATAGAGCAGCAGATAGCCATAACTAAGGAAGAGAGTGGTCTCTATGAACCAGCTCTCTCTTATTCACTGTTGTGGCCCCCCTACTTAGCACACAGGAAGAACTCAGAAGTACTGTGGAATGCCTGCGTGCATGATAACCTGCGTGCAATGTCTGCCTTTGTCTGACTTCAAAGGTAGGAAAAAGGAGCCCAGACCTACATCTTCTTGTTCCTGCTTTCCCCTCCCTCAGGCCTGTGGCCCGAGGATCCTGGCTGGGCAGGTGTCGGGAGGTTCAGGTTTCCTGGAGATGGAAGCCTTTGAGGCTGAGTGACAGAGCTGGGGATTCTTGGGAGAGTGACAAGGAATCTAAAAAACAAAAAAAAACCCCTCCTAGAACTGATAAGCGAATTTAGCAAGGTCGCAGGATACAAGGTTAACACAAAAAAAAACTCAGTCCCATTTCTAGGTATTAGCCATGAACAACTGGAACTGAAATATACAATACCTTTACAATCACTCCAGAAAATAAACAAATAAAATACTTCTGTGTAAATTTACTAAAACACATATAGGAACTATATTCTGAAAATGACAAAACGCTGCTGAAAGACATCAAAGAAGACCTAAATTAAGGGAGAGACGTGCCACATGCATGGATTCAAAGACTCAACATAGTATAGATGTCATTTCTTCCCAAATTGATTTATAAGTTTAACACAATTCCTATCAAAATCCCAGCAGCATATTTTGTAGATACAGACAAAGTAATTCTAAAATTTATATGGAAAGGCAAAAGAACAAGAATGGCTAAAACAATATTTAAAAAAAAAGAAAGGAAGAAATAACACTACCCGATGTTAAGGCTTACTGTATAGTTACAGTAGCCAAGAAAGTGTGGTAATGGTAGAGGGATAGATGTTGTTGATAGGCACCATCGAGTCAGTTCCAACTCATAGTGACCCTATAGACAACAGAACAAAACACTGCCCGGTCCTGCACCATCCTCACAATCATTGCTATGTTTCAGCCCGTTGTTGCAGCCATGGTATCAATCCATCTCATTGAGGGTCTTCCCCTTTTTCACTGACCCTCTACATTACCAAGCATATTGTCCTTCTCCAGGGACTGGTCCCTCCTGATAACATATCCAAAGTACATGAGACAAAGTCTCACCATCCTCACTTCTAAGGAGCATTCTGGCCGTGCTTCTTCCAAGACAGAAGTTTGTTCTTCTGGCAGTCCATGGTATATTCAGTATTCTTTGCCAACACAATAATTCAAATGCATCAATTCTTCTTCTGTCTTCCTTATTCATCCTCCAGCTTTTGCGTGTATATGAGGCGATTGAAAAAAATCACGGCTTGGGTCAGGTGCACCTTAGCCTTCAAAGTGACATCTTTGCTTTTCAACACTTTAACGAGGTCTTTTGCAACAGATTTGCCCAACGCAATACATCATTTGATTTCTTGACTGCTGCTTCCATGGGCATTGATTGCAGATCCAAGTAAAATGAAATCCTTGAAACTTTAATCTTTTCTCTGTTTTTCATGATGTTGCTTATTGGTCCAGTTGTGAGGATTTTTGTTTTCTTTATGTCGAGGTGTAATCCATACTGAAAACTGTAGTCTTTGATCTTCATCACTAAGTGCTTGAAGTCCTCTTCACTTTCAGCAGGCAAGGTTGGGTCATCTGCATATAAACAAAAACTCATTGCCGTGGAGTCGCTTCTGACTCATAGCGACCCTATAGGACAGAGTAGAACTGCCCCATAAGGTTTCCAAGGAGCACCTGGTAGATTCGAACTGCAGATCTTTTAGTTAGCAGCCATAGCTCTTAACTACTATGCCACCAAGGTTTCCATCTGCATACAGCAGGTTGTTAATGAGTCTTCCACCAGTCTTGATCCTGTGTTCTTCATAGAACTCAGTTTCTTGGATTATTTGCTCAGCGTACAGATTGAATAAGTATGGTGAAAGGATACAACCCTGACACACAGCCTTCCTGATTTTAAACCATGCACTATCCCTTTGTTCTGTTCAAACGACTGCCTCTTGGTCTATGTACAGGTTCTGCATGAGCACAATTAAATGTTCTGGAATTCCCATTCAATTGCCGTACAACCCAGCAATTGTACTCCTGGACATTTATACTAGAGAAATGAAAACATATGTCCACACAAAAACCTGTACACGGATGTTCATAACAGCTTTATTTGTAATAGCCCCAAACTGGAAACAACTCAAATGTCCTTCAGCAGGAATCTGGATAAACCAATCACTACTCAGTCACCAACAGGAATAAATTATTGATATAGGCAACAGCTTGGATGAATCTGAACAGTAATATGCTGAGTGAAAAAAAGCCAATTTCAAAGGGTTATACACTGTATGTTTTCATTTATATAATATCTTGAAATGACCAAGTTATAGAGATGGAGAACAGATCAATGGTTGCCGGGGCAGGGGTTGGGGGGAGGGTCTAACTATAAAGGGGTAGCAAGAGGAAGTTTCTTTGTGATGATGGAATTGTTCTGTATCTTTATTGTAATAGTGGTTACACAGATCTGCACATGTGATGAAATTTCAGAGTACTATACACCATGGTGCAAGTGGTTAATGCGCTCAGCTGCTAACCAAAGGTTGGAGGTTCGAGTCTACCCAGAGGCACCTTGGAAGAAAGACCTGGTGATCTGCTTCTGAAAAAATCAGCCATTGAAAACCGTATGGAGCACAGTTCTACTCTGACACACATGGGGTCACCATGAGTTGAAGTCAGCTTGATGGCAACTGGTGGTGGTGATGGTGGTATACACTAAAAAAAAAAGGTTGAAAGAACAATAATGAATCAGTGAACCATCGCATAACATGGATGAAACTGGAGGACATTATGCTGAGTGAAATAAGTCAATCACAAAAGGACAAATATT
>NW_004443960.1:13323604-13357240 GCF_000243295.1 Trichechus manatus latirostris
AAAAAAAAAAAAAAAAAAAAGTTGAAAAACTGGTGAAATTCAAATAAGGTCGATAGTTTGCTCTGTACTGTGGTACCAGTGTCAGTTTCCTGGTTTTGAGAACGTCCCATGGTTATGTAAGACGTTATCACTGGGAAAGCTGAGTGAAGGTACATGGGAACTCTTGGTACTATTTTTGCAACTTCTTGTGTGTCTAAAATTATTTCAAAATAAATGTTTAAAAAAACAACCACAATTTTAAGGGTGCATGATCACAGAAGTTTGGAGACAGCTACAGAGCAGTGTAAACCAGTTGCCGTCGAGTTGATCCCAGGTGGTGTCAGAGTAGAACGGCACTCCACAGAGTTTTCAATGGCTGTGTTCTTTCAGAAGCAGATCGCCAGGACTGTCTTCCAAGGCGCTTCTGGGTTGATTCAAATCCTGCCACTCGAGGATGCCAGCATACAGCCACAACAAGTTTTGGGTAGATCTTTATGGGTCAGCTCTGTTTTATTTACTGTTGCTTCCCTAGTTCTTGCATAGCACCTAGCACATAGTAAGAGCGCAAAAAGTACTGTGGAATAAGGGAATTACCTGCATGCAGTATCTGCTCTTATCTGACTCCGAAGGTAGGAGAAAGGAGCCCAGACCCATGTCTGCTTGCTCCTCATTTCCCCTCCCCCCAGCATCCCTGGGATCCTGGCTGGGCAGGTGCGAGGAGGCTCAGGTTTCTGGAGCAGGGAGTTGGAGGTCTGTGAGGTTGAGTGATGGGAGCTGGGGATTCCTGGAAGCGCAACAAGCTGGCAGGCAACCGGTGCCAGTGCTGACCCAGGCCTGGCAGGGACAGGTTCTTCCCATTCTGGCCATTTTGGTAGGTGGATGGCCCAGAGGAGAAGGAGCTCCTTCTGGCAGAAGCTTCCACAAGCCTGGCTCTGAGTTGCTTTGAGTGGCCTGCCTGTAGCTTGTTGAATTTTTCTGCCCCCTTTGGGACCACTTTGGGAGTCCCTGGTGGTGCAAACAATTAAGCGCTCCTCTACTAACAAACAGATTGGCAGTTTGAACCCACCAAGAGGTGCCTTGGAAGAAAGTCCTGGTGATCCAAAAATTTTTACTCTGAAACACAAGGGGTCGCCATGAGTCAGATTTGGCTTTGCTTTTGTTTTGTTTTGATGGAGAAGCTACTTTGGCCTGGGTTTGAATCCCAACTCTGCTGCTTCCTAGTTGTGTAATCTTGGGACAAGTCACTTCACTTCATTGAGCTTTGGTGTTTTCATCTGTAAATTGGGGATAATATCTAGCTAGACTTTTGTGGGGGATATTGAGCTCATTCTGATAAAGGGCTTAGAGCTAGGCAGGGTGTTTGTGCTCCAGGAATGCGATGCCTTTCACCTCCCTCTTTATAATGAGCATCTGGTGTCAATGGAGGGGATGGGGCCAGCACTCTCGATGGGTTTGTTCTTCCCACTGATCCACCCCGTGGACTGTCCCTCTGTGTCGAGCTGCACATCAGTTAAAGCAAGCATCCAGGGTGGTCTCGCGGGGGAGAGCAGCCAGTATCAGGGCCACAATAGATGGACCCTCACAGAATGGGAGAAAAATGTGGAACAGACCCTCAAATTCCTGAAAACAAACAAATAAACAAAAACAGACCTACTAGACTGGTTGAGACTGGAGGACTCCCTGAGACTATCACCCTGAGCTATTCTTCAAACCTTGAACGGAAACTAACCCTTGACGTCACCTTGTAGCTAAATAACAAGTCGGCTCACAAAATAATGAATATCACCTGTCAGTATTGTGTTCCTTTAAAAAAAATCACCTATATGAGACCAAACAGTCAACAATTCCTTTAAAACAAAGATGAGAATGTAAGAAGGCAGGGAGACTAGATTAATGGAAATGGAACAACCAGAACAGAAATAATGAGAAAGTTCACGCATTGTGAAGAGTGTAACTGATGTCACTGAACAACTTGTGTAGAAATTGTTGAATGGGAACCTAAACTGCTGTGTAAACCTTTGCTGAAAACACAATAAAATATTATTTTAAAAGCGGGGAGAGCAGTCAGTGAGGAGGGGTGTGAGTAGGGCTTTGGTGAGGGTGGCAAGATGCTGTTTCTTGGGGGTGAGTCAGGCTGCCTGGGTTCGAATCCCGGCTGTGTTTCTCACTAACCCTAGGCACTTCACTTAAAGGTCTTTTGGGTATATATCTGGGAATGGGAAGGCTTCCTCCTTCTAAAACGGGGGTGAGGACATTAGTAGTTTAGTGGTAGAACTCTGGCCTTCTATGCAAGAGACCCAGGTTCAATTCCCGGCCCATGCAACTCATGTGCATCCACCGCCTGTCTGTCAGTGGATGCCCGCATGTTGCTAGGGTGCTGAAAAGTTTCAGGGATGCTTCCAGACTAAGATAGACTAGGAAGAAAGACCTGATGATCTACTGCTGAAAATCAGCCAATGAAAACCCTGTGGATCACAATAGTCCTACCTGCAACTGATCATGGGGATGGCATGGGACTAGGTAGCATTTTTTTCTGTTGTGCGTGGGTTGCCATGAGTCGGGGGTCAAGTCAGTGGCAGCTAGCAACAACAACAAACAGGATCATAAAGGGCCCCGAGGGAGAGGCTGTTGGACTGAATGAGACACTGCATGGAAAGCCCTCAGCACTGGGCCTGGCACCCGGTGGGTGGTCACTCGATGGCGGGGATAATTGGTACTGACCATCACCATCCATTTTACCATCATTTGTGTGCATGTACATGTGGAGAATGGCATTCTGGAATTTGCAAGTGTTTTTAGCTGCTGGAGCTGCTGCCTCCTCCTCCTCCTCCTCCTTCTCCTCCCCCACCCTGCCCCATGGCTGTCTGCAGGAATCACTGCCCAGCTCTCAAAGCAGGGCCCGAGGCAGCTGCCCCTGCATGTTGTCCCCCGAGCACGGTGGCTGTCACAGGCAGCATCCTCCGGGGACAACTCAGTGAGCGACTATCTGGGTTACCTGCGGCCTTGTCAGACTCCTTCCCCGGAAACTGGGCCCCAGCGTTCTGGGCCGCATGGCTTTGTCGGGACCAAGATAACATCCTCCGTGTCCTCAGCTGCCCCGACAGTCCGGTGGAGATCTGGACACACGGAGGGCAGGAGAGGGAGGGTCAACCACCGAGCCGGCTCACCGGGCACAGCAAGGAGGGGAACTCGCTGTTCCTGGAGGGCTGGCTGCTGCTGCCTTTGCAGGGCCTGTGGCTGACAGCAATGAGTCCTGGTGGTGCAGTGGTTAAAGCACTCGGCGGCGAACCAAAAGGTAGCACTTCAAACCCACCAACCGCTCCATGAGAGACAGGTGTGGCAGTCTGCTCCCATAAAGATTTATAGCCTTGGAAACCCTATGGGGCCACTATGAGTCGGAATCGACTAGAGGGCAGTAGGTGGGTGGCTGACGGCACCTCTGGCCCAGCCCCTAGCCCTGGATCTCACAGAACATACAGGTCTTAGGAGTGGACAGGACCCTCAAAGAGCATTTGGTCTGAAGCCCTTGTTTTCTGGTGAGGAAACAGGCCCTTAGTGGGTTGATGGCGTCCCTGCACAGACAGGGCCCAAGCAGCTCCTGAAACCTGGTCTCCTGACTCCCAGCTCGGTGCTCTCTCCTCTCGCCTCTAACCGCACTGCCACGGGGTCTGCTTCCCCTAACTGCTGTGGGAACTAAGGCTGCAGAGGTCACCTCTCTAAGCCGCCATTTTATCATCTGTGAAATGGGACCATAATATGAACCTCATAGGAATGTTTTGAGGATGAAATGAGGCACGTAAGGTGCAAGGATGAAACGCTATAGGCAGTGCAAACATGTGGGTATTAAAGTTTTAAGTGGACCCTGATAGCTTCCTGTGTACCAGACACTGCCTAGATGCTCTGCATGTGTTAACTCATTTAAACCTTGCTTTAGATTCCTCTTAAACAACAATATCCATTTAATTGTGGATCTGATGGGCTACTGATTTTTCTAGTACATATTAAAATGTACAACTATTAAAATGATCAACAATTTTCCAGGTACTAATGTTTGGGAAACATTTTCTCTCTTTTATTTGTTTATTTATTATTTTTATTTTTCTTAGATGACCAAAGAGAGGCCCAGGTCTCCCAACAGTCTCTTGAAGCAGGAACTAGTTCAACTTCACTTTACCGAAGGGGAAATTGAGGCAGGGAGCTATTAAGTAACTTACCCAAAGTGATGGCAGAGCCAAGATTCAAATTAGGCCGTCTAGATCCAGAGTCTGTGCTTTTAAGCACCAGGGTATCGTTGTGCATGGGGTCACCATGAGTTGGGGGCTGACTTAACAGCAGCCAACAACAACAACTAAATGGGGATAATAATGGCCCCCAAGTCAAAGGGCTGTTGTATTAAATGAGATACTGGGTGGAGAGCCCTTGGCACTGGGGCTGGCACCTGGTAGGTGGTCTGTCGATGGCAGGGATAATTGGTATTGACCATCACCACTCACTTCAACATCACTGTGTGCGTGTGCGTGGAGAGAATGGCATTCTAGGATTTTTGGGTGTTTTTAGCTGCTGGAGCTGCAGCCTCTTTCTCCTCCTCCCCTTCCCTCCCCCTCCCCCTCCCCTCCCCCTTCTCCCCTCCCCCTTCCTCCTACTTTCGTGGCCACTCTGATGGCTGCCCTGGCCTGTCTCAGTGAGTAGGAAGGAGACCCCCCGCCCCAGGCCTGCAGCCCCGTGTCCTCCCCAGCTTCCCTTGCCGGTTCTCCTCTTTCAGTTTTTGTGCTGAGTCAGTCCTGCCATTGGTTCAAGGGAGAATATATTTTCCTCTGCCCTGGGGTGGTCAGGATGTACCTGGCCTTGACTCATTGGAGATTTCACTTCTGGGATAGTTCTAGTCCAAACCCTGGAGGAGTTGAAGCCGCTAAGTGTGCTCAGTTTCTACCCAAACAGTTCTAGCCCCTGGACCGAACTTGACCCTGCAGAGTACGTTAGAGAGGGGTCCTCCCTGAGCCCACGTGATAATCCTTTTCTACAAACAAGGGAGGGAGACACGGAGCAGTTGTGGGGTGTCTCAGTCATCTAGTGCTGCTCTAACAGAAATACCACAAGTGGATGGTTTTCACAAAGAGAAATTTATTCTCTCACAGTCCAATAGGCTGCAAGTCCAAATGCAGGGCATCAGCTCCAGGGGAAGGCTTCTGTCTCTGTCAGCTCTGGAGGAAGTTCCTTGTGATGCATCCGTCTTCCCTTCGTCTGGGAGCATCTCAGCGCGGGAACTTCAGGTCCAGAGGACACACTCTGCTCACAGCACTGCTTTCTTGGTGGTGTGAGGTTCCCATGTGTCTCTGCTTACTTCCCTCTTTTATATCTCAAAAGAGATTGGATTAAGACACTATCTAAACTTGTAAACCTCATCAGTATAACTTCATCACAGTGATAGAATTTACAACATATAAGGAGATCACATATAACCTCATCATAGTGATAGAGTTTACAACACATAAGGAAATCACATCAGATTGCACAATCATACAGTACTGGGAATCATGACCTAGCCAAGTTGCTACACACATTTTTTGGGGGAAACAATTCAATCCATGACACGGGGTTACAAGGACACACAGCGGCAACGACAGATTCCTGGGTAGGAACAACCTCACCACAGATACACTTTGATTCCAACTGCTCTGCACACAGCAACCCTTCCTGCCTTTCTCTGTTGAGAATTTAGCTGTTTATTAAATAGGCAATTTATGTGCCCTTGGTGCAAAATGCCAGGGAGTCCCTGGGTGGCACAAGTGGTTAAGTGCTGGACTATTAACTGAAAGGTTGGCAGTTCAAACCCACCTAGAGCTCCTCTGAAGAAGTGCTTGGTGATCTGCTTCCAAAAGGTCACAGCCTTGAAAACCCTATGGAGCGGTTGTACTCTGAAATACACAGGGGCGCCATGAGTCAGCACTGACTCAACGACAACCGGCTTGTTTGGGGTTTTTTTTGGTACAAAATGCAGAGTTGCATGTTGCCTTTTGATGGCTACAAAGGAGGAGGAGGAAGAGGGGGAGGAGAAAGAAGAGGAAGAGGAGGAAGAAAATGCAGAGGAGGAAGAGGAGAAGGCGGAGGAAGAAGAAGAGGAGAAGGAGGAATAAAAATTTCCCTCAGGCTTACGAAAAACTATGCCAGGCACTCTTCTAAACGTTTGCCATGTTTTAATCCTCAGTGACTCCAGAAGGCAGATTCGATCGCTTCTCCCACTTTTCTAATGAGGAAACTGAGGCACGTTTGTGATTTGCCCAAGGCCACACAACTAGTAAGAGGCAAAGCTGGGACCTGGCCTCCAAGTCTGTGCTCCCCTACCACGAATTACTGTCTCCCCATAAGAGTGTCTGCTTGACAGATGGGCCTAAGTGTATTTGACCAGCGTCCAATCTTTTCCTATTTCTATGCTGCAGTGAATTTCCTTGTGCATGTGTGATTTCTGCATGCCTGTGAATATAGCTGTCGGATAAAGGCCCCGGAGTAGGGTTGCTGGGTTAAAGAACGTGTGTATGTATCATTTCATCTGTATCATGGTTCTTTGCTCCTCCTATTCGTAGGGGAGAAACAAACAGGCTGTAAACGAACCTTGCCTGGACCACCAATTCTTATCAACGTGGTTTAACAGGTGTGTTAAATGGAGAAATGAGAACGCTATCCTCATAGTACAGCAGGGATACAGACCAATCCCTAAGTAACCACCTATGTACTAGGTGGCTAGTACCTAGACTATTTATTTAAGCTTTTTGTAGCTCAGGGTCTTGTGTACCTCTGGAGTCTGGCCTGGGATAGGATCCCAGCTCACTGGACTCTTGTTTTGGCCCGGTTTGAGCTGACAATGAATGTTAGCCATCATGACATTATTATTTATTTATTATTGTACTTCAGGTGAAAGTTTACAGAACGAATTAGTTTCTCATTAAACAATTAATATACATATTATTTTGTGACATTGATTGCCAACCCCGGGACGTGTCAACACTCTCCCCTTCTTGACCTTGGGTTCCCCATTTCCATTAGTCCAGCTTTCCTGCCCTCTCCTGTCTTCTTGTCTTTGCCCCTCTGCTGGTGTGCCCACTTAGTCCCGTATACATGGTTGAACTACGTGTGTTACTGTTTGTTTTACATATGTATCCATATGTATATAAACCATATAAACTCATTGCCACTCAAGTTGATTGCTACTCATAGGACAGAGTAGAACTGCCCTATAGGGTTTCCAAGGAGCGCCTGGTGGATTCGAACTGCTGACCTTTTGGTTAGCAGCCGAACTCTTAACCACTATGCCACCAGGGTTTCCGTTTGTTTTATGGGGCTGTCTAATCTTTAGCTGAAGGGTGAACCTCAGGAGTGACTTCAGTACTGAGTTAAAAAGGTGCCCCGGAGGCCACACTCTCAGAGTTTCTCCGGTCCCTGTCAGACCAGTAATTCTGGTCTTTTCTCATCACGACATTATTGGACGCTCTGGCCCAACCCTCCACCTCATCACAAACACTCTCTAGAGCTGAGTAGCAGCTGCCCGTTTTTATCACCCCTACCGAGTCCAGAGAAGTTCATTATCTTGCCAAGGTTACCCTGCCAGATCATCTCATTTTCTTCTGGAGATGCCAGAAAGCTGGCTTTTTATGTGAAATCTCCTGACTTTTTAATGTTAGCAACTAATTAGGATGAAAAAAAAAAAACCACCAACATAAAACACTGTTCAGGCCAAACAAAACTCATCTGCAGACCAGATGTGGCCAGTGGGCCACCAGTTTGCCTCAGCGTCAGGCTGACTTGGATTTGTGTCCCAGCTCTGTCACTTATTATGAGCTCTGTGACCACGTCATTGTTGGAAGCCTCGGTGTCCTCATCTCTAGAAGGCTGATGATGATCCCCGCTTTGCAGCCTTGTTGGAAAGATTGACAACCCATGCAATGCACCTGACACACTGCTGGCCCTTGATAGGTGGGCCGAAACCTGTTGCCATCGAGTCAATTCCGACTCATACTGACCCTATAGGACAGGGTAGAACTGCCCTGTAGGGTTTCCAAGGAGCGCCTGGTGGATTCAAACTGCCAACCTTTTAGTTAGCAACCTGTCGCTATTACTGTTATGGCGATGACATTAAATGAAATCAGACTTGTGGGAGGCGGAGACATTTGAGGAACAAGATGGATTCCGTTCTTAGCCTGTCAGGTGTTGGGTGTTGAGAACACCCCCACACAGAGATGGCCAGAAGGAAGATGGAAATGTGGGGTGGGGAGAGGCTGGGCATTTTTATTGGGGGGAGGGGAACGTCTTCCATCTGATGTTGTTGGGTGCCATCAAGTCGATTTCGACTCATGGCAACCCCATGTGACAGAGTAGAACTGCCCCATAGTGTTTTCTAGGCTGTAACCTTTACAGAAGAAGAACGCCAGGTCTTTCTCCTGCGGAGCCACTGGGTGGGTTCAAACCGCCAGCATTTCAGTTAGCAGGCAAGCACTTAACCATTGGGCCACCTGGGCTCCTTCTAGAGTTTGTTTTCACATAGAGGTGAGACTTTTGTTTTTAATCATTAGTGTGTTTATTTAGAATTCAGCTTGTATAATTTTTTATTGTGATAAAAATATATATAACAAAACCTTTGCCAATTCAACAATTATTACATGTACAATTCACTGACACGGATTACATTCGTCATGTTTCACGACTATCACCACTGTCCTTTTCCAGATCATTCCACCACCATTAACAGAAACTCAGGGCACCCTAGGCCACGACGCCTCCTTCCCCACTCCGTCCGGCACCCCGTAACCACTAATAAACTTTGTATCTATATATTGGTTTCTGGTCGCCACCTCCACGTTGGATGTTCAGACGGCTTGTTGCCATTGCTTCCTGGAAAATAGCCCAATTTCCTTAACTGGCTGCTCTTCCTTTAAGGGGTAAATCTGGACAGAAAACGTCCAACTGAGGCTGAGTTCCTAAAGAGAACTCGCAGGGCGCAAGGCAGGGGAGGTGGTGGAGGCTGCAGGTAGAGGCCACCCACTTGCCATTGTGCTTTTACTTTTTCCACCAGAAACAAGGAACTCAACTGATGTCAACAAGACCACACAAACAAACAAACTCATTGATTCTGACTCGCAGCCACCCTATAGGACAGAGTAGAACTGCCCCAGAGGATTTCCAGGGAGCAGCTGGTTGATTCGAACTGCCAACCTCTTGGTTAGCAGCTACAGCTCTTAACCACTGCACCACCAGATGTCAACAAGAACTTACCAGAATTCTTCTCTGCCTGTAAGGCCAGGGGCTCACTTGTTGGAAGAACCACTGCACTCTGGTTAGGAGATGCGGGTTTTGGTTGCTGTCTGCTTTATAGTCTCTGTGTCCTTGGCCAAGTCACTTCCATTCTTTGGACCTAAAGTTATTTTTTGCAAAGCAACTAGTTTGGATGGGGCCACTGTTTCCCAAAGCATGGGCTCCTGCTACTAGTGATATGTGGACTGACTTTAGGTCAAGCACAGAAACAGGCCTTCAAGAGCAACAAATCCTTCTGATTACTTGAAGAAGATCTTCAGTTTAGTACTAATGTGCCTTTAATGCCTTTCTGACACCTGCCTGAGCAGATGAAGAGCAGGCCCCAGTCCCAGAGCCTCAGGCAGGCAACTGTGTCTGTATTAGTTACCTATTGTTGTGTGTCTTGGTTTCCTAGTGCTGTTGTAACACAAATACCACAAGTGAATGGCTTTAAAGGATAGAAACTTATTTTCTCACAGTTCTAGGGGCTAAAAGTCCAAATCAGGGTCTTGGCCATGTTGATTCCTTCCTTGTTGATAGCCTCAGACATTCTTTGGTCCCTTGGGGTTCCTTGGCTTGTAGATGATCCTCACGTGGTGTTTGTGTCTAATCTGCCCTTTTTATAACTCTGAAAGGATTTGATTTAGAGCCTACACTACTCAGGTATGATCTAGTTAACAAAGAAAACCCTATTTCCAACAGGATTACATCCATGGCTATAGGGTTTAGAATTCCAACATATTTCAGGAGGACACATTCAATCCATAACACTGCATAACAAAATATCCTCAAACTTAGTGGCTTAAAACAATAAACATTCATTATGCCACAGTTTCTATGGGTCAGAAATTCAGAAGCAACTTAGCTGGGTGGTTCTGGTTCAGGGTCTGTCATGAGGTAGTAGTCATGTAAAGGCTTGACTGGGACTGTCGAATCCACTTGTAAGGTGGCTCAAGTGGGTGCTGGCTGTTGGCAAGAGTCCTCAGTTCTTTGTCATGTGGGCCTCTTCACAGCTGCTTGAGTATCCTCACAGCATGGCTACTGGCTTCCTCCAGAGCAAGCAATGGAGAAAGCAAAAGAGCAAGGAAGAAGCTACAATGTCTTCTATGACCTAGCCTTGGAGTCATATGCTATCATTTCCGTAATATTCCATTGGAAGACTATGGAATGAATACGGCGCAGGTCAGCGCTATTTGTTGCAGAAAGGAACTACACAAAGATGCCGATACCAGGAGGAAAGGATCATTGGGGTATATCACAGAGACTGGTGCACTACAAATTCACAGGAGTTTTATTTTTCTGATTACCGTATCTACACTTGTATACACAGAAAATGTATATTAGTGTTTTGTGCCCTATAATTTTCATGAATGACGTACTATATGTCTTATTATGTAACCCACTTTTATCACTCAATAGTATGTTTCTGAGATCTATCTGTGCTGATACAAATAGGTCTGGCTCATTCCTTTAAATTATAATTATGTGCCACTTTTCATTGTCCATTTTCCTAGTAATGTCCATTTAGATTGTTTCCAACTTTTTGCTTTTATAACAATGATGACTGAAATCTTCATACATGTCCTAATACAGATAATGAGAAGAGAAATTTCCAAGTTACAGAATATATATTTTTTCTGTTTTGCTAGATGGGGCCAGTTGCCTCTAAGAGTGGTTATGCCAGTTTACATTCCCACTCACAATCTAGGAGTGTTTCCATTTCTCCACAATATTACTAACACTTGGTGTTGCTAGACATTTAAAAAAAAAAACAAATTTTGTTATTGTTGCAAAACATATACCAATTCAACAATTTCTACATTTACAGTTCAGTGACATGGATTACATTCTTCAAGTTGTGCGACCATTCTCACCCTCCTTTTCTGAGTTGTTCCTCCCCTAGTAACATAAACTCACTGCCCCCTAAGTTTCCTATCTAATCTTTTGAATTGCTGTTGTGAATTTGGTCCCATATAGATAGTTCTTAAAAGAGTATAATGCTCAAAACAGACATTCTTTACTCGTTTGTTTGGTTTTAAGAAGACTTCAGGCGATATTTTTGGTTTAAAGTTTCTAAAGATTATCTCAGGGCAATAATTTCAGGTGTTCATCCAGCCGCCATGGCTTCAGAAAGTATGGAGTCCATGAGAATTCCCAATTCTGTTCTACATTTCCCCCTTTTGACTCTTCTATAGATTATTTGACCAAAATGTTCAGTAATAGTATGCAGGCACCATCCAGTTCTTCTGGTCTCGTGGCAAGGAGTGTTGCCAGCCACTTTAATTTTGCCAATCTAACGGGTACAGAAATGATATCTCAACCTATCAATTTTACATCTCACTGAGCATTAGTGAGGTTGAGTGTCTTTTCACAATCCCACTTCAACAATGGAGAAATTATGGTTCCCAGAAATTAAATTGTTCATCCCAAAGCACATGACTAGCCTGTGGCAGAGCTGAATTGTTGTTGTTAGGTGTCGTTGAGTGGGTTCCGACTCATAGCGACCCTACGTACAACAGAATGAAACACTACCCGGTTCTGTGCCATCCCCACAATCATTGTTATGCCTGAGCCCATTGTTGCAGCACTGTGTCAGTCCATCTTATTGCGTGTCTTCCTGTTTCACCGACCCTCTACTTTACCATGCATGATGTCCTTTTCCAGGGACTGGTTCCTCCTGATAACATGTCCAAAGTATGTGAGATGAAGTCTTGCCATCCTCTCTTCTAAGGATCATTCTGGCTATACTTCTTCCAAGACAGATTTGTTAGTTCTTTTGGCAGTCTGTGGTATATAGACCTGAATTAGAACCCAGGATTGTATGGTCCATAAAGCCATGTTCTTTCCAATATATTAAACCAGTTGCTGGTGAATTAATTCCGACTCATGGTGACCCCATGTGTGTCAGAGTGGAACCATTCTCCATAGAATTTTCAAAGGCTGATTTTTCGGAAGTAGATCACGAGGCCTTTCTTCCATGGTGCCTCTGGGTAAACTCAAACCTCTAACCTTTCAGTTAGCAGCCAAATGCATTAACTGTTTGTGCTGCCCAGAGACTATTCCAATACCTTACCCTGTCTTTAAACATTCAGTGTCTCTTTAAGAAAAGAAAGGAGGGAAAAACAGCAGCTCCTGGCTTCTGAATTCCTGCCTGTAATGCCTTGAATGGGGCGGGGGGTTGGGGGGTGGCGGGAATCTACTGAGCATTATTGTTCTTGGACCCACATGCCAAGTGGCGTTTACCTCTACCTAGGAGGAAGCAGTGTCCAAGCTAATATCCTGGACGGGAAATGTGTGCCCAGAAGATTAGCTTCATTGTGTGGGGCTGGATGCTTTCCACTGGCTTTGTTTATGGGACAGATTGTTTTTGTGAAGTTGTTTGCTCCGGTGAGTCTCCAAGCTCTTGGGGCCCGCTGGCCTTCGAGAGGGTCAGATTTACCGGTAGGCCGGAGCTTGGGCAGGAAAAGCCCACCAAGGACCAGGTCCCCTAGGGGGTACTTCTGGAGTTTATCTGAGCCTCCCTAGAAAAGCAAAATAATGGCCCTATGTTATTTTGTTTTAAAAACTGTATATGCAACTGGGTGTTGATTTTCTCCCCTCTTGGCAGTTGGCACTGATATTTTTGAGTTACTGTCTGCGTGCAATGCCACTTGCCTCTGCACACTTCCACATGTGTTGCTGGGACTTTGAGGGAGTTGTTTTGTTTTCCCAATTCTTTCTGCTAGGAGCATCATGCACCTAACACCACCATCTCCCACGGGCGCACTTGTTCCAAATCAGTTAGCAGATGGCGCTTGTGGAGCGCGTGGTTAGCACACCCTGATTTGAGGCCACTGGACATTTCTCCTCGGCTGGTCTCGGCACTGTGGTCCCCCTGTGCAGGAGGATGCATTGTGTGTGGTATGTAGCACAGATACCAGCTGCTAACATGTGCTCTTTCTTCATTGTTCCATCTTCCTACCCACCCAGTCAGCTAGCAGGCCAGACCACCCCGTCACACTGGGCTTGCTGACTGCTCCCAAACCTCAAGAATTCAGGTCAGGCATGCTGGCAAGGGAGAATGTAGGAATCAGGGAGAGAAAGCAGGCTCCTTAGCTTCTTCTAGCCTCAGCTTTCTTGTCTGTACAATGGCATGATAAGGCCGTCTGGCTCCTGAGGTTATTGAGGAAGTCAAGGACATTGGTAGCTAAAGCACTTATGGCAGTGCCAGGTACGTAGGAAGCCCTCAATAAAAGGTTCCTAAGAATCCCTGGGTGGTTGGTCTCTGTTTGCGTGGAGCAACAGAGGAAGAAGGGGAGTCAGGAACAGGAGAAAGAAATGAAATGTGTGGCTAATTGCCTCCATGAACAACTGCCTCCTTTGCCATGTGATCAGAAGAACTGGATGGTGCCTGGCTACCATTACTGAACATTTTGATCAAAGATTCTATAGAAGAATCCTGATCAAAAGAGGGAAATGCAGAACAGAACTTCAGATTCTCGAACTATGGAGGCTGGATGAACCTCTGAAACTATTGCCCTGAGATCGTCTTTAAATCTTAAACCAAAAATACCCCCTGAAGTCTTCTTCAAACCAAACGGTAGTTTAGCTTCGCTAGTAAAGAATGTCTGCCTTGAACATTATGCTCTTTTAGGAACTATGTATATGGGATCAAACTAACAATAGCAACTCGAAAGATTAGATAGAAACTTCAGGGGGCGGTGAGTTTATGTTAATGGGGGAGGAACAACTCAGAAAAGATGAGTGAGGATGGTTACACAGTTTGAAGAATGTAATCAATGTTGCTGAATTGTACACGTAGAAACTTGTATTAGTGTACTTTTTGCTGTGCACATTTTCAACAACCAGGAAAATAAAATAAATTGTTAAAAAAAAAAAAAAAGAATCCCGGGTGGTACAAACAGTTAACATGCTCAGCGGCTAATTGAAAAAGTTGGAAGTTCAAGTTCACCCAGAGGTGTCTCAAAAGAATGACCTGAAAATCTAGAGGCAGTCACCAGGTTACAAATGAGATCCGTTCCAAAGTCTGTCTTTAAGTTGACTTTGTAGGTAAGTCAGAACAAGTACATATGATTCTTATTTAGTGTCAGTTAGTCAAATGTTTGTCTTGGTATATATTTTATCTTCCTATGCATATAAAACACTTAAGAAATACTTCCAAACCATGCAATGATTTCATGAGTGTCACAAAGTAGTGTGTACGTTCATTATTACAAACCATTGAATTTAACTCAAATTTTCAATATAATAGGCTTTATGGCAGTCCCTTCTTAAGTATGAGTTATTCATAAGTCTGACATTTGTAACCCGGGAACTGCCTGTACTTCTGAAAAATCAGCCATTAAAAACCCTACGGAGCACAGTTCTACTCTCACACACGTGGGGTTGCCATGGGTTGGGATTGACTTGACAGCAACTGGTATATATAGTGCAATGATAGAAAGGAGAACATAGCAGGCCCCTAAACCAGTCTGGGGGTACCAGGGAAGTCTTCCTGGAGGAGGTGACATTTGAACTGAGTCTTAAAAATGACTTCCTCTGCTATTTAGGTTTGCCACCAAAAGCATACCAAAGTCTTACATGACACCACTTGGTGTTCCTGTCCAATGCTCTGGCCCTTGCTGGCCTCCATGATGGGATCTGCTATGAGTAGCCAATCAACTTAAAGGGAGTTTCCTTGTGGGTGTGGCCTGCACGGAATATAAGTGGACTTTCTGGCAAGGCCCATGGGCTTTTGCTGGCTCCGGATCCTGCAGCTGGCTCCTGTTTGTCTAACCTCTGGTTCTTGGGACTTGAGCTAGTAGCTTACCTGTGGTCTTACCTGCTGATCTTGGGATTCATTGGTCTTCACAACCTCTGAGTAAGAGCCCTGCTCTCTGACCTGCCGATCTTGGGTTCACCAGCCCCTGAGGCTACGTGAATCAGGAGAAACCTCCAGCCTGACCCACAAAATTGGGATGTTCCAGCCCATACAACCACCTGAGCCATTTCCTTGACTATAGGGTTGCTATGAGTTGGAACGGACTCAATGGCACCTATCAACAACATGTAGATATTTATACACTTTACTGGTTTTGCTTCTCTAGAGAACACAGCTTAAGACACTGACCTAATCAATTTTCCTCCCAAGCTTCATCCACCGGGTGATCCTTGGTTGATAGGGCACTAACGAGTTGCCATCAAGTTGACTCCGACTCATGGCAACCCTATGTGAGTCAAAGCAGAACTCTGTTCTGTAGGGTTTTCAATGGCTGATTTTTCAGAAGTAGATCACCAGGCCTTTCTTCCAAGGTGCCTCTGGATGTATTTGAACTGCCAACCTTTTGGTTTGCAGCCAAGCATGTGAACCGTTTGCACCACCCAGGGATCCCAGCATGACACATAGTAGGTGCTTAATAAATATTTCACTGAATGAATGAACAAACCTTTTAACTCCAGTAGGCTGTGTCGCCCTGTCAAGGATTGAATAGTGTCCCCTCAAAATATGTGTCAACTTGGCTAGGCCATGATTCCCAGAATTGTGTGATTGTCCTCCATTTTGTGATCTAATGTAATTTTCCTATGTGTTATAAATCATAATCTCTGCCTGTGGTTAATGAAGCAAGATTAGGTCATGTTAAAGAGGATTGGGGTGGGATGCAACACCCTTACTCAGGTCACAGCCCTGCTCCAATGTAAGGGGATTTCTCTGGGGTGTGGCCTGCATTACCTTTTATCTTACAAGAGATAAAAGGAGAGAGAAGAGAGTAGAGAGGGAGGGACCTCATACCACTAAGAAAGAAGCACCAGGAGTGGAGAGCGTCCTTTGGACCCAGGGTCCCTGCACTGAAGAGCTCATAGACCAGGGGAAGATTGATGACAAGGACCTTCCCCCAGAGCCAACAGAGAAAGAAAATCTTCCCCTGGAGCTGGCGCCCTGAATTCAGACTTCTAGCCTCCTAGGCTGTGAGAGAATAAGCTTCTGTTTGTTAAAGCCATCCGCTTGTGGTATTTCTGTTATAGCAGCACTGGATGACTAAGACACCCCTGCCCAGAACACACGTTGACTCTCTGTCCCTATAACCTCCAATTGACCTGTGCGTGGCTTTTGCTGAGCACCAGCTGCATTACGCAGCTCTGTCTTTCTTCCCATGGTACACAGCAGCAAAACCGCAGATAAGATTTCATTTCCAGCATTTCTTGGCCTGCACTTTGGAATACACCAGGATCTATACCCGCTACGCTTTTGTGTATCAGTGTCTGCTTCCCTCGCCACCTCCCCCATTCCCCTGAAGATGTTAATCCAGCAGCTCTCTGTAAACGGTGTGAATTTCTTCCAATTACTGTGGTCAAGTTTCTTAATCAATAGCCTGACTTGTCAGCTCCAAGTAAACACAGCTTTCATTTGAGGAGAAGGAGGAAGCTAAAGCTGCCAAAGCACACAGAGGAAGGATCCTTTCTTCCATAAATTAATTAGTTCATTAAGTCATCAAATAATAGCAACTATTTGAGCAATTATTATGTGCCAGCCACTGCTCTAAGCATTATGCATGTATCAACTTATTTAATCCTTACAATCTTTCAAGGTAGGTGTTGTGATTATTCTTATTCTATATGGGAGGGAACTAGGGCACAGACAGGTTAACCGTTATTGAACTCTACTATGGGTCGGGGCCTGTGCCTAGGGGCTGAATGTATAGTGAGGAATAAGACAGATATGAACTCCTGTCTTGTGGCACTTAGAGTCTGGTAGAGGGATAGGGACAAAAAGCAAGCAGCTAAATTAACACAATAATTTCAAATAGTGTTTCAATTAGGGATGCTTTTGGTTGCAAGTAACCCAATTACGGTGACTTAAACTCTAGGTATTTATTTTTCTCCCTATAGCAGAGAGTAAGATGGTGCTGGTGCTGGTGCTGGTTCTATGGCTCAAGTGTCTGCCATTTATGTGGTCTTTTCCTATGGTGGTAACCCTGGTGGCATAGTGGTTAAGAGCTGTGGCTGCTAACCAAAGCGTCAGCAGTTTGAATCCACCAGGAGCTCCTTGGAAACTCTATGGGGCAGTTCTACTCTGCCTTATAGGGTCGCTGAGTCAGAAATAGACTCAAAGGCAGTGGGTTTGGTTTTTTTGTTTTTTTCCCTATAGTTATAGGATGTCCGAAGAGCTCCAGCCAGCATCTCTGTAATTCAGTAGGAGGGTAGAGGAAGAAAACAGAGCAGTGCCTGTATCAGGCAGTGCCAGCAGATTTCTGCGTCTCTCATTGGCCAGGTCTGAGTCAGATGCCACCTCTGCCTGCGTGGTCACCAGGGGGAAGGGGCTTTCAGCGAAGATCAGGTCAGCCAGCCAACAGTGTCTGCCCCAGAAAGTTCCATGAAGGAAATCAAACAGAATAAAGAGAGATCCTTTAGGTAGGGTGAACAGAGACCAGATGACAAGAAGAAGCCAGCCCTGCAAAGATCTGGGGACAGAGCATTCCACACCAAGGACATTGTAATGCAAAGAGCCTTATTTGGGAACAGCCTGATGACATCTTGGGAGGAAGAGACTGGAGTGGTTGGAGCATGTGAACGATAGGGAGCAAGACAAGTGAAACCAAAGAGGAAGATGGGGCAGGTCCTATAAGGAGTTTGGATCTTATTCTAAGTATGATGGGAAGTTCCTGGGGACTTTTAATCATGTGAATGACATGATCTGATTCATGCTTTAGAAAGAATTATTGGGGTGGGAAACCTGTTGTAAGAGTTACAGAACTTAAGAAGACTAAATTCTGGGTGATGGTATTGTTTTTCCCAGCTCCTTCATCTTGGGTTTACTTTTTATGACTCTTGGACATATCCCTCCCCTTTTCTATTTAACAGCAGCTCCTGGAGAGCAGGGGCTGTGTTTTGCTCATCCCCGTCTCCCCGGTTCCCAGCGCAGGAGCAGGCACGTGGCAGCACTTGGTGAATGTCAGTTGGGCTGAACTGGACAGAGGTGAGTGCTAGAGCTAAACTCCAGGGTTCCCAAACTTCTGTCCCTCACACACCACTCATGTTTTTTTTTACTGGATCAGTGATTCTCAACTCTAGGCCAACTTGCCCCCCAGGGGACATTTGGCAATGCCTGGGGACATTGGTTAAGAGCTCGGCTGCTAACCAAAAGGTCAGCAGTTCAAATCCACCAGCCGCTCCTTGGAAACCGTGTGGGGCAGTTCTGCTCTGTCCTGTAGGGTCACTATGAGTTGAAATCAACTCAGCGGCAGTGGGTTTGTTTGTTTTTTCTGTGTTTTGGGGACATGTTTAGTTGTCACCATTGGGGAAAAGGTGCTCTTGGTATCTAGTGGGTAGAGGCCAGGGATGCTCCTGCTAAACATCCTACAATGTACAGGACAGCTCTCATCACAAAGAATTATCTGGCACCAAGGAGCCCTGGTGGCGCCGTGATTAAGTGTTCAGCTGCCAATTGATAGGTCAGTGGTTTGAACCCACCAGCTCTCCATGGGAGAAAGATGTGGCAATCTGCTTCTGTAAAGATTTACAGCCTGGGAAACCCTATGAGGCGGTTCTACTCTGTCCTGTAGGGTCACTACGAGTCAGAATCCACTTGATGGCAACGAGTTTGATTTTTTTGGTTTTTAAATGTTGATAGTGGTGAGGTTAAGAAACCCTGATCTACATATCATCTCTTCTATTATTTCCCTAATATCTTCCTTCAAATTAGTTCACTTCTTAAATTAATTTTTTTTAAAGAAATCATACATCACTGCCATAAATAAGAAACTAGTATCACCTGCCATAAACAGAAAATAATTGGAAATATAAGCACTCAGAATCCAAAAATTATCACATCCTAGCTGGATATTGTTCCTAGTTCAAGGCTCCCAGGCTGAAGCTTGCTTGCCCTTTACTTGAAAGGAAATTGGTCAATGTCATGAAAGGTAAGAAGGATGGAGGAACTGTTCTAGATTAAATGAGAGTGAAGAGAAATGGCAGCTAAATGCACTGCGTGATTATCAACTGAATCCTGGATTGGAAAAACTAAAATTCGTGAAATGGACTTCACTGGGACAACTGGCAAATTTTGAATATGGACTGTCTACTAGATAATAGCATACTATCAGTATGAAATTTCTTGAATTTGACAACTGTTGTGTTGTTAGTTGCTGGTGAGTTGGCTTTGACTCGTGGTGACCCATGTACAACAGAATGAAGTATTGCCTGGTCTCTGCCATCTTCATAATAGTATGTTTGAGTCCATTGTTGTGGCTAATGTGTCAGTCCATCTCACTGAGAGTTTCCCTCATTTTCGCTGACCCTGTACTTTACCAAACATGATGTCCTTTTCTACCGCTTGGTCTTTCCTGATGACAGGTCCAAAGTAAGTGAGCTGAAGTCTTGCCATCCTCACTTCTAAGGAACATTCTGGTTGTACTTCTCAGACTGATTTGTTCATTCCTCTGGCTGTTCACAGTATATTCGATATTCTTTGGCAACACTGTTGTTATATAAGGGAATGTCTTTGTTCTCAGGAGATATATGAAGGGTCACGATATCAGCAATTTACTCTCAAATGTTGAAAAAAATGTGTGTGTATGTGTATACGTACACATGTGTGTTTGTATATGGATGTATATGTGTATAGATGTATATATATGTTTATGTGTATTTATGTACGCAGAGTATGCATGTATATGTGTATGTATGTATGTACAGTGAGAGATGGAAGGAGAAAGAGAGAAAGCAAATGCGACCAAATGTGAACAATTGGTAAATCTAGGTAAAAGTATGTGCGAGCTTACTGTATCATTCTTTAACTTTTCTGTAGGTGTGAATTTTTTTGCAAAATAAAAATTAAAAACAAGCAAACAAAAAAAGAACCTCTCCTGGTATTACCTGTAATATCACAAAAGTCTTGAATTTTAGGAAAGCTAGGAGGGCTTCAATATTAAATAGTTTCTAATGAGTTGAATGCTTCATATCTTACTCCCCAACAATAATTAACAAAGATTAAAATGCTTAACAAATGGAAAAATGGTATCTTCCATGCCATCATATTTACATAGGTAAGATAGCAATGATCCTGGAATTGTTTGGTGGGCGTTTGACTGTTGTTGTGACATCACATATCTGCAGAGCTGTAGTTACACAGTTATGTGTCCACCCAGAGAATACATACCAGTCACTGTGCCTGAGGTTGTGAAGCTCCTAACAGATGCTGATTGATACTAAAGAAAAATATATATTTTCTATAAAAAAGATTAGCAAGTGTTAGGTGTTAAAGATAGACTAGCACCAACTAGAAGCTTTCTCTTTGAACTTAGCAGAAGGATTGGAAGCAAATCGAAAGGAGAATGATTTTCTCACTCTGATTCAGCTAAGGGTCAGCCAATCCCAGAGCCGCTGGTAGCTCATGGATCATTGCTTGTCTGCAGTTTTATGAAGTACTAGCTGTGAGACCCGGTTTTCTCAGCTGCAAGGTAGAGATAACACTGTGCAACCCAGGTGTCAATGTGGGGGCAGGTCAACGTGCCCTTTCAGGTCTCCACAATAATGCGGCTTGCCTTGTCACCCCCACCCGCATTCCAAGTCCTGGGGAAAATCCAATTCCCTTGCAAAGATGTCACTGCATTCCTGGGGCCTTACATGCTCCCTGTCACCTGGGGTTCTGACTGCCTCTTGTCTTGGCTCAGTTTTTGTTCTCCCTCTGGATCTTGTGGCCATTTACTGGTTTTCACTCTGGCAGGAGTTCAGTCCCTTGCTGTGGTTTCCAGAACACATACAGACACACCTAGACAGAAACAAACACAGACACACCCAGGAACAGACATACACAAACTCAGACAGAGGCACAGACACATTCAAGCATAAACACAGC
Organism: Trichechus manatus latirostris; assembly: GCF_000243295.1. Classification (NCBI taxonomy): domain Eukaryota; kingdom Metazoa; phylum Chordata; class Mammalia; order Sirenia; family Trichechidae; genus Trichechus; species Trichechus manatus. The sequence continues at coordinate 13,344,699 of NW_004443960.1, forward strand.
AATACACACACACACTCAGAGACAGACAAATACTCACAGACAATCACAGATACACAGTCACACATACAAAGATACATATAGAGACACACTCAGACAGACAACACAGTCACAGAAGCAGACATGCACACCCCAACACACAAACACACTCAAACGTAGACAGATGCGGCAATACACACAGACTGAGACGGAAATATTCACAAACACTCACAGATACACACAGAGAGACACGCACAGGGACACACGCACAGACACAGAAGCAGACCCACATGTATACACAGAGACACACTGTACACACACATACATACATACACACAAATGCACTCACACACACATAAACCCCTGTGTGTGTGTGGCAGACTTTATGAGATTCTGGGGATATGGAAGGAGTTTGCAATGCCAATAACTTACGAATGAGCATTAAATACCTTCCTCGAAGTCCCCTGGACCTTCTACCATCCTTCTCTCCTGCTTCAGTCCCCTCGCCCAAATGTTCCTCTCCACCTTTTTTCTTAGCAGAGCAATTCATCTCTTTTCAACTCCCTAATCTCAGACTCTGCTCTGGACTTCCCTTTGCATGTCTCTGCTCTCAGCGATTTGCTCTGCTAAGAAACAGGTCTTCCATTCTCACCTCTTCCTCTCAGGTCAGGTTCTACAAGGGGAAAGAAGCACACTAGTGATGTATTTCCCCACTGATATGCCATATGCCCTCCCAACGACCTTAAAATGCCGGTGTGGTTACACTCCGTTTTGTCATTACCATTCAGAGAGGTTTTTGTATTGGTGGTAGTGCTGGTTTCATTTGTCTCCATTGGTAGGACTGTTGGGAGAACTACATGGAATGTGGCGGTCGCGGTGGGGGTGGCGGTGGCGGCAGTGGCGGTGGCAGCGGCAGCGGCAATGGTGGTGGTTTCATTTGTCTCTACTGGTAGGACTGTTGGGAGAACTACATGGAATGTAGTGATGGTGGTGGTGGTTTTATTCACTTGGTAGGTCTATCGGGAAGATGGCTGAAATGCAATAGTAGTGGTGGTGGTGGTGGTGGTGGTGTATACCATAGATTTAGGATTCTATTCTAAGTCAACTCATAGCCTAGTGTTCATGGTGGTTTGTGCCACATCTCACACATGCCAAGCTCTTTCCTGGCCCAGAGCTTTGCCTGTCTTGTTCCCTCTGCCTGGAGTTCTCCTTCCTCCACTCTTGATACGTTTAGTTCCTTCTCATTTCTCCATTCTCTAGGTATAATCTTAGAAAGGCTTTTTCTGACTTCCTTATTGATTTTCTTCCAGGCATTTATCACAGATCACAAGTCTTTTCTTTTTCTTTTTTTACTTAGTTTTGGTCTGTTTCCTCCCTTAGATAGTAAGCTCCCTGAGGACAGGAACCATGCCTGTATGTTCACCATTATATCCCCAGAACCCAGCACAGTACTTAATAAAGCATTTGTTGTTAAATGAAGCTAGCCCTCAATACTTCCTCCAAGAAATGGATAGCTCTTGAAGCTAGCGCTCTGCTGCTAACCGCAAGATCAGAGATTTGAACCTAGCAGCCGCTCCATGGAAGAAAAACGTGGCAGTCTGCTTCCGTAAAGATTACAGCCTAGGAAATCCTATGGGGCAGTTCTACTCTGTCCTACAGCGTCGCTATGAGTCGGAATCGACTTGACAGCAACGGGTTTAACAGGTTAAGGACCTTATTTCTTACACTAGTTTTAGAAGCAGGTTCACACTGCTTCTGGAAAATCCTATCAGCAATAAACAGGTAAAGTTAGTACTTTGTTGTTTTAACTTTTTATTTTGAAATAATTTTAGACTTACAAAAAAGTTGCAAAAACAGCAGAGTATTCCTATACATGCCGTTTACCCAGCTTCTCCTAATGTTAGCCTCTTCTATAACCATAGTACAATGATCAAAGCTAAGAAATTAACATTGGTACAATACAATATTTGGATTGCACCAGTTTTTCCTCTAACGTGCCTTTTCCGCCTGGGATCCCGCATTGCCTAGTTGTCACGTCTCCTCCAGCCTATGGTCATTCCTAGTCTTTCCTTGTCTTTCATGACCTTGACTCTTTTGAGAAATACTGGTCAAGCATTTTGTAGAATGTCCCTCAGTTTGGGTTTATCTGATGTTTTCTCGTGATTAGGCTGGGGTTGCAGGTTTTGGGGAATAATATCTCAAAGAGAAAGTGCCCTTCTTGTTACGTTATATGAGGGATATGTATCAACATGACTTATTACTAGTAAAATTAACTTCAATCACTTGGTTAAAATGGCATGCTGGGTGTCTAGACTGTAAAGTTACTATTTTTCCCTCTGTAATCAATAAATATCTCGGGTGAGATACTTTGAGAAGACGTAAACCCTATTTCTCCTCAAACTTTTGTTCACTCATTTTAGCATCCATTGGTGGATCTTGCCTGCAGCAATTATTACTGTGGTGTTCTAATGGTGATTTTTTTTCCCCTCATTCCTTCTGTAGTTATTAGTTGGAATTTTTCTTTAAGTAAGAGCTGGGCTTCCCTTTCCTTCCTTCCTTCCTTCTTTTCTCTCTTTCTTTACATCAGTTTGAACTCATGAGTACTTATTTTATTCCACGGCGAATAATCCAATACTCTATTTATTTTGTTGCTCAAATTGTTCCAGCTCTGGCCACTGGAAGCTCTTTCAGACTCCTGTGTCCTTTCGACAAGCCCCTATCCTTTTTTGAGTACTTGCTTTTTAGTTGAAGAGCTCATCTTTAAATCTTGACAAATTATTAAAAAAAATAGCCCCTTCTAACTGGTCCCCTCTTCCTTTCTCTCCTGGACATGGCTGACGCATGAACACAGCATTGAATGTCAGATGTTGCTGTTAGACGCTAGACAGAAGAGAACCCAGCAAATTTCATGGTGCTTCTTAGAGCAAAAAGCACTAATTACACACTTTATACTTCATCGGCAGTGAGGTGCGTGAAGGTCAGCACAGGCTCTGGAATGTGAGCCCATTGTTCCAGCCAAATGCAACAGTTGAGATGGGAATGCAAATTTATTTGAGCAGTTTTGTGTCAACGTGGCTTTGAAAAAAAAAAAGGCCCTTTTTCTGCTTCAGCCCTCTGGGGAAACCTCTCCCACAGGGGTCCCCATCCTTTGGCCACCAGCCTCGCTCCTGGAAGCTTCTTGCCCCTTAATCGAACAGACAAACCCCAGCTGCCTTTGAATCAGTTCCAACTCATGGCAGCCCCACATTGTGTCAGAGTAGAACTACTGTGCTCCATCGGGTTTCAGGGCTGTGACCTTTTAGAAGCACATTGCCTGCCAGACCTTTCTTCCAAGTTGCCTCTGGGTGGGTTTGAACCACCAATGTTTCAGTTAGTAGTTGAGTGCTTAACCATTTGGCAACCTGGGGACCTTCTTCTTTTTGTAAAAACATGTTTTATTTTTCAATTTTTTAAAAATTCTGCTTTAGATGAGGGTTTACAGAGCAAACTAGCTTCTCAGTAAACCATTAATACACATATTGTTTTGTGACATTGGTTGTCAACCCCACAACATGTCAACACTCTCCCATTCTTGACCTTGGGCTCCCCATTATTAGCTTTCTTGTCTCCTCCTGCCTTCTCATCCTTGCCCCTGGGCTGGTGTGCCCATTTAGTCTTGTTTTGTTTTATGGGCCTGTCTAATCTGTGGCTGAAGGGTGAACCTCAGGAGTGACTTCATTACTGAGCTAAAAGGGTGTCCGGGGGCCATACTCTCAGGGTTTCTCTAGTCTCTGTCAGACCAGTAAATCTGGTCTCTTTTTTTTTTGAGTTAGAATTTTGTTGTACATTTTTTTCCAGCTCTGTCCAGGACGCTCTCCTGTGATCCCTGTCCGAGCAGTCAGTGGTGGTAGCAGGGTACCATCTAGTTGTGCAGACCTGGGGACATTCTTGCCTCTTACCTGTGCCTTTTTCTTTCCTCATTGACTTCTGCCCCCCTGCTCTCCCATCTGCCCCCTTTTCCTCTGACTTGCCATCTTTCTTTCCATTTTCACAGACCCTGTGAATTCTCACCCAAAAGAAGATCCTAGCAAAAACCTTCCATGGCTGGGTCTTCAGAAGCTTTTCAAGCAGAAAAAGCCAAGTTTGTATTTTCCTTTATTGTGTTGTCTGAGGTTTGGTTTTTCTCTCAGGTTCCCTGTTCTTGTAACACTTAGGGTGTGGGGAAATTTTCTGTTTCCGTCCTTTCATAATAGCTCGGAGCTGTTCGGCATGAAACCTCAAGGAATGTTCTCTGAAAGTCCAAATGTTGCCCACCGCCCTCCGGATATGTGGAAGATAAGTAAGGAAGGGCCAGATTTGCTCACTCTGATGGCAAATGGAGCACTTGTTACTTGAAACTCAAAAAAGCCTGACATTTAGCTCCTGGGAAGAAAGAAAATAAGCCCATTCCATGTATTATTCCTTGTAGCGTTATCAATGATTCCAGAAGCCCACGGGCCTGTTTGGCTGGGATCCTGACGCTCCCACAGCTAGGAGAGGGGGCCACCCTCACAGTGCCCTGGACTGACCTGGAATGAACCCAGAATACCCTAGAGGGAGAAAAGTCAATCAGTAAGGAGGGCACCTCAGGAGAGCCCACATTTTCTAAGCTGTATCCAGGAAGCCAGGATAGAAAGGCCTTGGCAGCCACGAACTTCCTGAGGAACCATCTGGGCAGCTTCCCAAGGGTATCAGCGACGCTAAATCATTGCTGGGGCACCAAACCATCACCAGACAATGAAGAACTCATTTCGAGAATTCCGAGAATTCCAAGAATACTATCCGTTCTTGGAAGGAATGTTTAGCAAAGACACTTAGGGTTGGTGGGAAGGGAGGGAGACTGTGGTGAGTAATAATAATGACAGCTATGAGGGCATGCTGAGTAGTAGCAGTGAAGAGCAGGAGGAAAAGGAAGCGTCCATGGCAACACTGGAATTTATTCAATTTTTTATGAGCCAGGCTGTATGGGTAAGTGCATTGCACCTCCTCCTCACTTATCGACTATCTCGTTATCCGGCATTTCATATTTACGACAATAGTAAAAAATCTACTCTCCAACTATTTTGCACATTAACGACATACATCCGGCAGTAACGAATGCCAAGGTGCTGGCTTTGATGGTTAAGGTTAGGTGTCACCTTGGTTGGGCCATGATTCCTAGTGGTTTGTCAGTTATGTAATGATGTAATATGTCAGTTATATAATGATGTCATTTGGCAGTTACGTAATGATATAGTTATCCTTCATTTTGTGATCATCCTCCATTTTCGCATAATACTGATTTTGCATAACGACCTGATTTCGGGACCTAACCACGTCATTGAGAAGAGGGTGTACACGCATTACGTATCATCAAATTCTGTAACAACTTTGTGAGGTAGGTACTGTCATTATTTGCATTTATTTCTGAGAAACTGAGTCTCAGAAGAGACTGCAGCTACAAAGCTTTGAAGTGGCAGTGGCTGGATTAGAACTCTGAACCTGCTTTCTTAAATACCGTGCTCTGTGGCCTTCTTGGGAGGGTCCATCTTGTAAACTGTAGAGTTTTGGTTTTGCTGAGCTAGATATTCTACTGGCTATGGCTGAAGCTTTAGCACGAGTGCCCACAATGCTAGTCAGATGGTCCAAAGAAAGGAAGCCAGTGCTCTGCCCTCTACATGGCTGTAATCTAATGGTGGAGGCACCCAGTTAGCAAACGCAAGGCCATTTTCAGGGCCATGCTTTCGGGAATGGTCATGGCACCAAAGATGGGACCATTAAACTGAATGGAAGGATTCCCAACAATGGGAAGAGCCTTTGGTGGCAACCGAGGCAGGGCAGTGGGAATGGAGGGAAGGCATGCCAGGCATAGGGACCAGCATGAGACAAAGCCCAAATGTGTGGAATAGCATGCTGTGGGCCTAGTTTGGTGTGGCTAGAAGATAGGGATCAAGGTGTAGGGAGGGAGATAAGAACTAAAACTGGAGAGAGAAGTAGCAGCCTTGCATGAACCAGTGAGCCCAGGGGTTAAGAAGTTTGGCTCTAGATTCAGACAGACCTGGGTATGAATTTAAGTTCTGCCATGTACTGGCTGTATGACCATGGGCTAGGTTTTAGAACTTTGCTAAGCTTGAAATTTAACATCTGGAAAACAGAGAGACAGATCGTACTCTCTATGTTAGGATGAGGAAATGGAGGTTCAGAGAGCTTAAGTACCTGGTCTCAGGTCACAGGATTGGTAAATGGATTTGCCAGGATGCCCACTTCTTTCTATGACACATAAAGCTTTACAGTTCCTAACCAAAACAAAACCAAACCTGTTGCCGTCAAGTCAATTCCAACTCATAGTGACCCTGTAGGACAGAGTAGAACTGCCCCATATGGTTTCCAAGGAGCGCCTGGTGGATTCGAACTGCAGACCTTTTGGTTAGCACCCGTAGCTCTTAACCACTACACCACCAGGGTATCCATAGTTCACAAAGCTCCCTGTATAGTCTCACTTGATTTCACAGATTTCAGAAGACTTACTATGTGGTGCAGATGGTTAAGTGCTTGACTACTAACTGAAAGGCTGAAGGTTTGAACCCATCCAGAAACATCGTGGAAGACAGGCCTGGTGATCTGCTTCCAAAAGGTCACAACCTTGAAAACCTTATGGAGCAGTTGGTGGTAATCTTCTGTGGTGCTGCTGGGTGGCTTCAAGCCGCCAACCTTTAGGTTAGTAGATGAGTGCCACCCAGGGACCTTTAGATAACTACCAAACTCTATGAAGCTGGCCTCATTAACTCCATTTCACAGTGATATTTAAGAAGCTAGTTTAAGGCCACATAACAAATAGTTGAATTTGAGCTCAAGGCCATACTTTAAAAAAACAAATATGTAATAAGACCGGATGGCACATGGCATTAAAGTTTAGTGGTTAAAAGTCTGGGATCTGTCTTCAGATCTTCAGCTCTGCCATTTACCAGATGTGTGAGCTGGGCAAGTAACAGAACCACTTTATGCCCATCAAAGAGTAAGTCAAAGGGTGGGAAGGCTCCAGGAAGGATGTGTTTGCTGAAGCAGTTTGGAACTGGGTAGGACTAACCTACGGATCATAATGGTCTGATCTGCATCTGATCATGGGAATGGCGCAGGACTGGGCGTTTTCATCCCATTGTGCACAGGGTCGCCGTGAGCTGGGGACTGACTTGACAGCAGCTAACAACAAAGAGCTTACACAGGGGCAGTGCTGGTTCAGTGGTAGAGTCCGTGCCTTCCACGCAGGAGACTCGGGTCTGAATCCCAGCCAATGCACCTCACGCGTAGCCACCACCCACCTGTCAGTGGAGACTTGCATGTTGCTATGATGTTGAACAGGTTTCAGAGGAGCTTCCAGACTAAGATAAACTGGGAAGAAAGGTCTGGTGATCTACTTCCAAAACTCGGACAATGGAAACTCTACAGATCACAGCGGTGCAGTCCACAACCGATCACGGGGATGGTGCAGGACCAGGCAGCATTTTGTTCCATTCCATTGTGAATGGGGTCGCCATGAGATCAGGAGCCAACTCAATGACAGGTAACAACAACAATGGGGCTTACGTGAGAAGAACTGACGGGGAGGAGGGAGGGAGGTTGAAGGAGTTGCTTCCTTCCTCCAGGTACCACTATGAATGTTAGGGCTGCAAAGAACAGAGAGCCCAGCTCAAGCTGGTTTAACCACATACATTAGCTCAGGAACGGGGAGATCCAGGGCCCTGTGGGTCTGGGGTCAGTCCAGCAGCTTGGCAATGCAGTCAAGAAGTCAGAATCTTTTGGTTTCTCTGCTTTCCATCCTGCCATGCATACCCTCACCTGAGACTCGTTCTCATCACAGTCATGGGAAGAGCCATTAGTGGCAATTGATGCTCCATGTAAGCAGGGGAGAGCAACTGGCTTCCTGGGACTCTCTTACAGGAGAGAAGTTTTCCCTCCCAGCAGGCCCTTCTTGAGTGTCATTGGCTCCGAATGGCTTTGACCTTTGAGGGGTCCACAGTCTAGGGTAGAAGTGCTGGCTAGTGTAAGCAGAAAGGGGAATATATGAAAGGTTGTTAGGCCTCCCACAGAATCACTGGGAGGGCTGGAGAAAAGAGCATGAGGCTAAGTTTCTAGGAAAAATGCCCCAAACCACACTGCCGGCCTGGCCGGATGAGCCAGCCACCACGGCTGCTTCTGCCATCCCGCCGTGCAAGTGCCAGAAGCTGATCCCACCGCAACCGCTGCTGCCGTCAGTGCCGATGCCCCTCTCCCTCGGGAGCCTGGCCCTGCAGCCCCCATCCCAAAGCCGCTGCTTTGGCTCCCAGTCACATCAGCGGAGCGGAGGCCTGCATTGCTCACTTCCCAATCCAGTCTCACCTGGTGCCTCCAGCTGGCAGGGCCTGCGTCATATCCGTTGTCTTGGTTGCTCATTTCTATTCCAGGGTGCTGCAACTTATAATGTGAGATTTCCTCAAATAAATATATTTCTCCGCTACAGCCTGTCCGTCCTTGGAGAAGCACTGGTGGGGCAGAGGTGGAACCAGTTGCCATGGGGTCAGTTCTGACTCATGGTGACCCCATGTGTGTCAGCGTAGAACTCTGCTCTGTAGGGTTTTCAAGGACTGATCTTTCCAAAGTAGATCACCAGGACTGTCTTTCAAGGTGCCTTTCTGTTAGCAGCCGAGTGCGGTAACTGTTTACACCACCCAGAGACTCCAGGGCAGAGGTGGTAGAATTCCATAACGAGCTTGGATTCATCCACAGGGCAGGATGAGTGTCTGGAGATCAACGGTACCTTCCGCAACACATTCTGCCTCTGTTTTCGTTCTTTCCTCTCCACTTGTTTCCACGCGCTAAGATGCGTACATGTCTGAGAGACACCTCTTAGGTCCCGGTTCAGGTCTGCCCACCCTGTGTGGTGCCAACGGTTAACAGGCTTGGCTGCTAACTGAAACGTTACAGGTTTGAGTCTACCCAGAGGCACCTTGGAAGAAAGGCCTGGTGATCTACTTCTGAAAAAATCAGCCATTGTAAACCCTATGGAGCGCAGTTCTACTCTGAGACACGTGGGGTCACCCTGAATCGGAGTCAATTCGACGGCAACTGGTGTTGGTTATTCCTCGCCAATCCGTGCCCTACCCATGTGTGGGATGCCCTAAAAGTTGGCAGTTCGAATCCACCAGCTGCTCCTTAGTAACCCTATAGGGCAGTTCTACTCAATCTTATAGGGTCGTTATAAGTCAGAATCGACTTGACGGCAATGGGTTTTGTTTTTTTTGGAAGTACTTAATAAGGAGCCCTGGTGATGCAGAGGCTGCCAACCAAAAGGTCAACGGTTTGAACCCACCAGTTGCTCTGGGGGAGAAAAATGTGGCAGTCAGCTTCTTTAAAGACTTACAGACTTGGAAACCCCGTAGGACAGTTCTACTCTGTTCTGTAGGTTTGCTATGAGTCGGGATCAACTCGACGGCAACGGGTTTGGTTTGGTTAAGTGCTTAATAAGTTTTTATTGAATGAAAGAGCATTACAAAAACCCCATTATAGGCATTTATAAAGTTCCTCTTGGATTGACAGGCCTTTTCATAGTGTTTTTTGAAAACCATACCTTAAGACCTTAGGAGTGTGCATTCTTGAATCACCTTGTTTTTTTGTCAACCCTAATGCCCCCTGTGGATCCTCCTATGCCTACCCCTGCCCTGGGGAGACTCACTTCCCCAGCAAGCCATTGCCATTGATGAGAATGTTCGGCATGCCTTGTGTCAGGGTAGAAGCCTGAACTTGGGGTACCATGGCCTGAGGATGGTGGCAGCTGTAGTTCCTATAAAAACTTTCCTTCCAATCATGATGTCACTGAGATATTAACTGCCCCCATCTCGCAAAAATTCTCTTAAGAAGTTTCAGCTTAGTTATTATTTTCTTTGTCTATGTTTCTGCTTATAAAGTGACTTTCAGGAGCCACATCTTTGAAAACTATTTGGGTGGCTTTTCCTGTGTAAGGGGAACCCTTTATAAAACAGACTGCCAGTCTCCCAGAAAAGTGGGAAGAGATTGCCCATCAAAGCTTCAGGAGAATGGTCTCCTTCCACAATCTAGAAAAAGTGGTAGGGTAATTTTTTCCATTTAAGAAACACTTATTGTTTGCAGGATGCTGGAAACATTATTTCCCATGTCTGAGCAGATAAAGTCACATCCTTCAACTTGATTTGGAGTTTATATTGGGAAATGGGGAAAGAATAAAATATCCCCACCTATGGTAATAACAGCTGTAATTCACTGAGTGCTTAATCCGTGCCAGGCACTTTCTACATGCTTCACATATATGGTGAAACCTGTGAGAGCTGGAGCTCGATGGGACTGCTTTGTTTTTCCAGGTCTCGAAAGTTTTCCTCCTTTGACAGGGTGCAGTCATCACTTACCTATCACTCTCTATTAGTGGAAAATATTTGAGTTTTCCTTCTCTGACAGGCTTCTGCCTTACACAGGTTCCAGTTTTTACAGGTTTTACTGTATTTACTCAGTTAATCCTCCCCAAAACCTATTAATATTCTTATTCTACAGAGGATGCTGAGTCCAAGTCCCCCAGAGGAGAACATACAGTACCTTAGGCTGTAGTCCTGACCACAGTGAACTTCTAAGCTTTTAGCTTTACGAAGACACAGGCTCTCCTGGCTAGGAAAAAACTTGGAGGTCATTAAGGCCTCTAAGGTCGCTAAGTTGGTAGGTGTGGGGATAGGCTGACCCGGGGTCAGACTCCAGCCCTGCTACTTACTAACTGTGTGCCCTTGGGCAAGTTATTTCACCTTTTAGGCTCTTAGTTTCTTCACCTGTGAAATGGACCCTTGGTGGCACAGTGGTTAAGAGCTCGGCTGCTAACCAGAAGGTGGACGGTTCGAATCCACCAGCTGTTCCTTGGAAACTCTATGAGGCGGTTGTACTCTGTCCTTTAGGTTCGCTATGAGTCGGAATCGACTGCACGGCAACGGGTTTGGTTTGGTTTGGTTTTCTGGGTACATTCCATGTGGGTTGTTGGGAGGACTAAACGAGTTAATATGGATAGTACCTGGAGTGGTGCTTGTCACCTCGGAGCTAACTGTCAGGTGTGGTTTCCCTTCTCTCACTTCCCCCGTCGGGGAGTCAGGTGATGTTGGCACATGCAGGACACCCATAGCTCTGGCCTGTAGAGAGTGGGATTGTTTCTGGAGGGAGTGAACATTTTAAAGGGGGGTGGCCAAGGTTTGCTGACATTACTGTGAATGTCATGTGGGCTGGTAAGCCCGTACAGACCCTGGTGAAGGGATAAGTAGAACCTCCAATGCTCTCGATTTGACAGGAGCTTGTCAGCCCTCATGAACTCGTGGCAACTTAGTGCAAGGAGGTGCTGGGCTTGGAACTCAGCCCAAGGTGCAAATACTGTCTTTCTCTGCAGTCCCTGGGTAATGCAAACAGTTAACGCACTCAGCTGCTAACCGAAAGTTGGAGGTTCGAGTCCACTCAGAGGCACCTTGGAAGAAAGGCCTGGTGATCTACTTCTGAAAATTCAGCCATTGAAAACCCTATGGAGCACAGTTCTACTCTGACACACATGGGGACATATGAATCAGAATCAACTCGCTGGCAATGGGTTTGGTTATGGAACCTTAGGCCAGTTTCTTCATTTTCCTGAGTCTCCGTCTTCCTATTGCTTAACCGGGAAGAAGATTGATAGCAACCTTGATGGACCTTGGATAAATGTCGGCTCTTCTTTAGAAACAATTATTTGTGTGTATTCTAAGATTTACTCCCAGAAGGAAGTCACACCTTTCTCTGTGCTCCCTACCATCATGTGCGTCTGGTTTCATTCTATTGTCCTCTCTACCATCAAAACGCCGTCAGTCTAAAGCGGGGACAGAACGGAATAGAAATAGTTACATCGTTTTCAGGGGCCTGCACAGGTCTGGCACTGGGAGGCCTTAGGAAGTTCGTGGAGAGGGATTGTAGAACTCTGGGGAGAAGTGAGGACCGGGGCCGAGATTCGGCGCTCTCAGTTGAACGAGGGACAGAGCTTGGGGTTTTCACTGGAGGCGGGAAAACGGGGCAGCGTTTGGCTCAGGCGTCAGACAACCCCGGATTCCAATCCTGCCTCTGTCAACTGCTAGCTTTGTGACCTAGAGACAGTTACTTAACTTTGCCATGCTCCGTTTCTTCCTCTCTGGAACGGCGAGGATGTTAAGGGGACAGTGAGCACCAAAGGGAATATGTAAGGTGCTGGGCACACTGTAAGCCCTCAAAGGCTGGCTGCTACGATTACAGTTGTCATTGCTGTCAGAGCTTTTGCAAAGCCTCTCAGGTCCAGGGCCCTGGGCACGCGCATGCGCACCCCGCCGGCCAGGTGAGAGGAGGCGGCCGTCTCGCACCTGGGTTTTAACCCTTTGCTGTCACGGGGGTGGGCAGAATGGATGCAGGGGGGAGAGTGGGGGTCGGCGGGCCGGCTAGGCCTGCGGGTGAAGCTGGAGTAGCCTCTGGGGGGAGGGCAGAGCCGGCTCCAGGCCGGGGTCGCGCGCGCTGCGCCGCGGGGAGGAAGGGGGAGTGCG
>NW_004443960.1:13357470-13403338 GCF_000243295.1 Trichechus manatus latirostris
GGCCGCGGGGCTGCCCGGGCCGGTCCCCCTCGCAGCCCGGCCCCGTTCTCGGGGGCGACCCCGGGGCCCGCATCAGTGTCCCCCAGCGGCGGGGTTAGCGCCGAAGAGATGGTGCTGCTGGCCGTGGCAACACTACACATTGAGCCCTTGCAGTCTGCCAGGCACTTTACTTGCTCGATTTCACCCTAGTGCTGCACAGAGAGGTCAAGCGCTTTGCCCAAAGTCACACTGCTGGGAAGTGGTGGGATTGGGGTTCAAACCTAGGCACACTAACTCTGGAGCCTGAACCCCTTTCTTGCTTCCCATCCTGCTCCCCACCCCCACTTTCTCAGGGCTGGAGTTCTTTTCTTGGGGATCCAGTTCTTTTCCTGGGCTGCAGAGGGTGTGTCTGGAAGCCCCATGAAACTGAAAGGGGCATGTTATGTGAGTTTCACGGTGGTGGGTCTGCGGCGTTTGTCAAATTCCCAGAAGGGTCCCTGACCCCACAGTGCTCAAAAACCATTGTTTCGCCCTGTGCGAGAGCGTGGAGGTGAGTTTAGAGCAGTAGATGTGTGCAGTGGGTGGGTGTTTGGTCCAATGCAAGTGGGATCCCTGGAGCTCAGGGCTTGCTTTAAACAAAGGGAACTTTTAAGTTTGATTTGTGTTAAGCACGTGATTTCTTTCTTTAAAACCCTGGTTCTCAACCCTGTCAGAACCAAACGCCCCTGCTTTTGGAACAAATGTTTGTAAAGCCTACTTCTTATCCAGAAATGAAATTCATAAATAATATAACCTACCTATACACATAATTGGGAGGACGTTGATGATGGAGTGGTAGAATTCTTGCCTCGCATGTGGGAGACCCGGGTTCCATTCCCAGACAGCACAACTCAAGGGCAGCTACCACCCATGTGTCTGTGGTAGGTTGTGTGTTGCTTTGATGCTGAACAGATTTCCTTGGAGCTTCCAGACTAAGGTGGACTAGGAAGAAAGGCCTAGCGATCTACTTGCAAAAATCAGCCAATGAAAACCCTGTGGCTCACAACAGTCTGATCCGCAGCTGATCATGGGGATGGCACAGGACTGGGCAGTGTTTTGTTCTGTTGCATTTGGGGTCACCATGAGTCGGGGGCTGACTCTGGCAAGCTAACAACAGCACAATGCACACATAATTAAAAATCAATATGATGATTAAAACCCGCAGTGGTTAAGTTGATTCTGACTCATAGCGACCCCATAGGGTTTCCAAGCCTGTAAATCTCTACGGAAGCAGACTGCCACATCTTTCTCCCGCAGAGCCGCTGATGGTTTCAAACCGATGACCTTTCGGTTAGCAGTTGATCGCTTTAACCACTGCATCACCAGGGCATCTAGCTTAAATATAAGGGAGGAATAAAAGGAGAATAGTATATAGCGTGCAGTATTGTATGTAAGTGGTTAGCACTACTGTGCTGGAAGACAACATGTACTAAGGTACTTGCACCTACTTCCAATGAATATGTTTGAGTTGAAGAGGTGGAAACATCAAGAGCTTTTTCCAACAAGAACAAGAAAATGAAACAGCAGAGAAATAGAAGACACTGGGGGGAAAAACCTGGTATTGCAATAACCCATTTATGATAATGATTTTTTTAAAAAAGTAACCTAAGTTGAAGTAGGGATAACGGTCAAGATAAATTACAGATTGTCTCAGATAGCACATAAATAATAATAACCCCTCTATGGATGCCATGTTTTCATACTACATTGTAGAGCATCTTTTTGTTTCGTAAACTTTGAGGGGCTGTGCTGCTTTGAGGGACAGTGCTGAATTCCTTCTGCTTATCAGCAGTAACAATGAATAAACAATAGTTTATCATAGTAAATAAGATTGAAAACTTTGGATGCGGTACCAGTATCTCATTAGTTTATATGTGCTCAGTCTAACAGTATTGCAGTTATAATGTTGAATGAGCGGAAACGGTGTGGGGAAATACTCACTTGTTTTCAGTTTCCTTCTTCTATTTACACTTCCAATGATTTAGCTGCTGTTATTGTTTGTTGCCGTCCAGTGGATTCCAACTCATGATGGCCCCACGTGTGCAGAATAGAACTGTAGTCCCTAAGGTTTTCAAGGCTGTGACCTTTCGGAAGCAGATCACTAGATCTTTTTTTCGAGGCACCTCTGGATGGATTTGAACCGCCAGCCTTCCAATTAGTAGTCGAGCACTTAACCGTTTGCACCACCCAAAGACTCCTCACTTTAGCTACCTTCTTCTGAATTACTGGGGCTTTCCCACTATTTCTTGTAAAGATTTTTCAGTATTATGTTCTAAAGTAATGCCAATTTGTAGTGGGCTTAATCTGGCCAGACATTCAAAGGACTCTAGGGACCAGGATGAATCTTCATTATGCAGATCAGTCCTATGCGTTGTATGAAGTCTAGCATCCCAAGCTCCCAACACTAAATGCCAGTGGGTTCCTCAATCATTTTGATAACTAAATATGTCCCTTAGGGGACAGTACCAGCCCCCTTGAGAACCACTCTACAGAACAATCTCCACTATTTAGCCAGTTATAACAGGAAAGGGGGCAGAATTTAATGGACACTCAATTTTTGTTGGGAAATTTCTTTTTTTCCTATTATTTCTGAAGTGGCTGACATACAAAAAAGATAGGCTCTTGTCTAGTGACGTTTTTATTGATTGTTCTAGACTCTCAGATGGGAAGGCAAGGTTAGTACCCTGTCTGAAACCCTTGATGTGTTTAATGGAAATTCTTGTTAGAAACGTTGGCAATTGAACACTTGAAACAATTAGCCATTAGAAATTAGCATGGAGCTGAAAAGCAACCGCAATAATGTGTAGAATAGCTAAAAAGTCTGAGTTAAGTGAAATGTAGATTAGTGTAATCACTTTTTAAATAACCATCCTCCCTAATTACTAACGTTCATATTAGAGAATTTGGAAAATGCAGGTATGTACAAAGATGAAAATTAAAATAACCTATAATCACATATGCCCTAGTCTTCCTGGTATGATTTGTTAGAAGTTGTCTTTTCATTTAAAACTCAGCTAGTCTTGCTGTTTAGGGGAAAATGAAAATTGAGTTAAAGTTCAACTTATACTATGTATAATGTACGTTATACATGTCTTCAACTCTTGTTTAAATTTTGAAAGGAAGTTTATTTTCCCCCTTTTTGTTGAATGGATAAATTGCTTGTTGTAAGATGTTTGTTTATTATTTTGTTATTTTTGAAAGGTGCTATGGAAATAAACATGTAATTAAAAGGCTGTTGTCAAACTAGAAGGATATATTTTAACTGGTCCAGAGATAACTCGACTACTTTGGAGTTGGAAAGTTTTCCAAATTGAGAGTAATTAATTTTTATTACTTTGATCAAGTAGTATCATGTTTCAGGGTAAAAGAGATCACTTTTTTTTTTTTTTTGATCACTGTTTTATTTTACATTCACCTGTATAAAAATGAACCAATTATATATGAATCGCGTAGATGCTGAAACTGATCCAGTTTTCTAGGCATGGGGGATACATTGTTGATTGGACAAATATCCTTACCTTTGTGGAGTTTCACACTGAAGAGACATAAGATCTCAACTAGAATAAAAATGAATCCAGTTAATTTACTACACTTGTCGTTAAGTGCCGTTGAGTCGATTCTGACCCACAGCTGTGCTGTAGGACAGAGTAGAACTGCCCCATAGGGTTTCCAAGGAGCAGCTGGTGGTTTCGAACTGCTGACCTTTTGGTTAGCAGCCGAGCTCTTAACCACTGCAGCACCAGGGCTCCAATTTACTACACTAAACTCTTTGATTCATAGTTGAGGTATTTTGTAGATTTTTAAGATGCACGTGTGAGATTGGATGGTATCTTAAAACTGGCATGTTGTGGTTTAATTGGCAGCTTTTTTTTTCACATCACAGAAAACAATAGTATGTCTTGAAGTTGATGGCATCTTAGATTCGGTGAAATAGAGTATATGTGAAATTTTCCACACATTAATTAATGTTTAATCCCAAAAACCTTATCCAATGGATAACTTTCAAGATGAAGATATACAACATTTTTAGATACTTGCATCTAAGCTAGAATTCTTTACTCAGAAGATTTCTGAAGAACCCCTCCCCCCGCCCCCCAGGGGAAAACAAATGAGGAATCAGTGTTTGTAAATGTAAGGACCATTTTTTGAAAATGTTTAGAAAGAAACTTGCGTCGTGATTTTTTGTGGAGAGCAGATGGTGTGGTTAATGTGTTTGAGGTAAAATTAATCAAATAGTATAACCAGGCAGTTGTATGAATGTGGTTTGGTTTTTATTTTCATCCTGGAAGGCTTGTAAGTCCACATATAAATGAAACTTTTCTCAAATGGCACATCCTTGAATTAGAATTCAGCAATTCAGAGTTTTTGTTTTAATAAGAAATATGTTTGAAAATACATTTACTCTCTGTGAATCACACAATTTATATGGGAGTCTATATGTTATCTCTTTAGGAGCCTTGGTGATGCAGTGGTTAAAGTGCTTGGCTGCTAACTGAAAGGTCAGCTTTTCGAACCCACCAGCTACTCACTGGGAGAAAGATGTGGCAGTCTGCTTCCATAAGGATTACAGCCTTGGAAACCCTATGGGGCAGTTCTACTCTGTCCTGTAGGCTCAGAATTGACTTGACGGCAGTGGGTTTGGTTTTTTGGGTTGTCATGGTATCTCTTAATCCACAAGGAAACCTGTGTAAGGACTTTTTCAGTCTGATATTGAGGGCAGGTTTCATAGGCAACTCAACCCCATGAAAGCTGCATGCCTTCTCCCCCAGGTGGGTTTCAGCTTTGCTTCTTCAAGTGTGGTCCCCAAACCAGCAGCAAGTCAGCAGCATCCTGGGGCCCACCCTGGTCCTACTGAACCAGAATCTACATTTTCACAAGGTCCTCACCCAGGCAGTTCATATACATGTGAAAATTTGAGAAGCACTGACCAGATCAGTGGCTCTCAAATCTGACCGTGTGTTAGAATTACCTATAGGGTCGCTGTGAGTCAGAATTGACTCGACGACAACGGATTTGGAGGGCTTTCTAAAACAAAGATTGCTAGCCTACTACTCCCAGAGTTTCTGATTAAGTAGGTCTGGGGCAGGGGCCTGGGAATTTGCATATTCCCCAGGTTCTCAGGTGGTGCTGATACAGCTGGGCCTGGGACCACAGTTTGAGAACCACTGGACTAAACCACCTTCCCACTGCATCTTCCTATTGTCTCTTCTAGTTCCTTGCCTGTCTAAATAGCTTTGTTGGTAGAGTGTTATAACCACATGCTTTAGCTTGACTGAAGGGAAAAAATACATTGGGGCCGGTAGAGGAGGGGCAGTAGTAGCAAGCCTGTGTGACACAGTAGAACTACCCTATAGAGTTTTCTAGGAGCAGATCACCAGGTCTTTCTCCCATGGAGCTGCTGGGTGAGTTCAAACCGCCAGCCTTTCAGACCAGAGCTCCTTATCATTTTATATAGGTACATTCCTAGAAGTGAGATTGCTGGGTCAGTGACAAGACATTTATAATTTTGATAAATTCTGCCAAATGGCCCTCCTTCAGGGTTGTACCATTTTGTATTCCCACAAGCAATGTATGAGAGTACCTGTTTCTCTATACGTCTCCAACAGACTGTGTTTCCTCTCAGTTGGATAGGTAAAAAAGGAAAACTCAGTATAGTTTTCACATGTATTGCTCTCATTATGAATGAGGCCGAGCATTTTTTCTTTGCTTATAGGCTTCTTATATTTCATTTTCTGTGAACTATCTGTTCAATTACTCTTTTATAGTGTCTGTTAGAAAGGCCTCCAACATTTTTGGAGCCCCCTCCCTTTTTTTTAGTACTTTCATAGTTTCGTTTTTATGCTTAAGTCTTTGATCCACTTAGAATTTATTCTTGTGGTCAGGGTGATAGATCCAACTTTATCTTTTTCCACATGGCTACCAGTTGTCTTTACACATTTGTTTCAAAGCCTGTCTTTGAATATACTTTTATTGTACAGGTAGTCCCCAACTTATGACGGGGTTCTGTTCCAATGACTCTTTCAATAAGTTGGTTCTGATGTAAGTTGAATACCTCATTTTTTTTTTTTTTTTTAGTTTTAATTATTATTGCCTTTTAGTATCAGTATCTTTATAAATCTGGCAGTGTTTTGAACAGTAAATCATAAAATTCTCAGAACATCTGTATCTGAGAATGTAACATCAGCAAAATATGCGCTGCAACATATCACCAATGATAAAATGTACCAACAACAGTAGCAAAAAAACAACCACGGTCATAAGTGCATTCGTTGTAACTTGAGTACGGTGTAAATCGGGGACTGCCTGTTCTGAACTTCTGGATGTGCTGGGTGGGGTACACCTGTGGACTTTGTAAAAATGGCATGGTGGGGCATCTGACCTCTTCTAACTTTATGAGGAGGGGAGAGAATCACTGTCACCATCAGGTCAAAGCTGATCCCTGTGAGGTGGAGGTCAGACATACCTCTACCCTCCAACCTTTTTTACCTTTCTGACACCAGTCGTCCCCCCCATGGCACTGTCTACTTCTCTGCTGGGTTTGATAATTCGTTGCAGTGGCCACACACAACTCATAGATGAGACTCATGATTATGAGGTTTATTAGGGAAGTAACAGGTTAAATTCAGGATCAGGATTTAGTTCTTTGATCAGGACAGCCTCTTCTCAGCCATGCCTGCAGGCAGGCCTCTCTCCGACCCTAGGCCCCTCAGCCCGGCCTCTTCCCTGCTTGGGCAAGCATTAGGAAACTGTTTAGCTCCACCAGTAAGTGCCCAGAGGCACCCCGTTCTGCCAGTGAGCCTCCTGCCCAAAGGCGCTCAGCTCTCCCGCTCCATGAGACTGCAAGCCTAGCCCTGCTCACAAGTGCCCAGAGGCACTCCACTCCACCAGCAAGCCTCCTGCCAGAAGGCCCTCAGCTCTCTCGCTCCATGGGTTGGCACACCCACTGTAAGTGCTTTGCTCTGTGGGTGGGGAAGCCCACTGTGTCATCTTGCCCTGGTCACCTGGTTCTGCTGTTGGTGTTTCTCTGCTGCCACTTCTCACCGTTTTGCGCAGTCTCTGACGTTACAGCTCTCTCTGTTTCCAGGGTCTAGGAGGTTCTCAGTACAGGGACCCTGGTCCAAAGAATGAGCTCCACTCCTGATTCTTCTTTCTTGGTGGTGGTGAGGCTCCCCCCTTTAATTCCTCTGGGGTGACTCATTTTAAGCCTCGCATGATGGCACAACTGACCAATTCCCTTGTTAGGGTTCTATACACCTTATTTGCATTGTCCCACCTCCACAAGGACACCATACACTTTATTTGCATTATTAGCAAGCCGTCCGATCCCCCTAGTGGACCACAAGCACCTTATTTGCATAGTCCCACCCAATCATTTGGTGGAAGTTACAAAAACTATGGCTAGAAGGGCCATGTCTTAGGCTGGGTTCTCTAGAGAAGCAAAACCAGTAAAACGTGTAAGTATATATAGAGAGAGGTTTATATCAAGGAAATGGCTCACACGGTTGGAACATTCCAAGTCTGTGGGTCGGGATAGAGGCTTCTGATTCACGTAACTGCAGGGGCTGGCAAACCCAAGATCAGCAGGTCAGAGAGCAGGGATCTTGCTCACAGGCTGTGAAGATTGACAAATCCCAAGATCAGCAGGCAAGACCACAGGTAAGCTGCTAGCTCAGGTCCCAAGAACCAGAGATCAGATAAACAGGAGCCAGCTGTAGGATCCAGAGCAAGCAAAAGCCCCCAAGCCTTGCCAGAATGTCTGCTTATATTCGATGCAGGCCACACGCCCAAGGAAAATCCTTTTCAACTGATTGGCTGCTCACAGCAGGTCTCATCATGGGGATGATCACATTATATCAGATCTCATCATGGAAGTGATCACAACATCATATGACTGCCATACTACATCATAACTGCCAAACCACTGAGAATCATGGTCTAGCCAAGTTGACACAGAATCTTAATCATCACAGTCCACCCCTTGTCAGCTTGGCACCTGATACATCTCCTTAAACCATACTTAATGTCTGAATAAAGACAATTATAAATTCATACTTGAGCCTAAAATGATACAACAAACACACATACAGCCAAAAATGCACTAGCCCTGTTCACATCTTATATTTTGTGAGTGAAGAAAACAAAAATATTTGAGGTACACATACAAAGCAGAAATATTCATAGCGCGGCCATATTAAGTAAGTCACTGCACCACAGACTTTCTGTTCAATTCCGTTAGTCTTTCTATTCATATGCCAGTACCACATTGTTTTATAAAATGTTTTAATATCCTTTAAAACTACTTTCCTCTTCATTTTCCTGCCAATACTTGTTTATTTTTCCATGTGATAACTTTAGAATCATTTTGTCTCGTTCCAGAAAAAAAAAATTTAAAAAAGGGTCATGTTAAATTTATAAATTAACTTAAGGAGAATTGATATCTTTCTGATGTTGAATATTCCTAGCCAAGAACATTGTATATCTTTTCATTTGTTTCGTTTAACTCTTGAGTCCTTCTGGAGCATTTAACATTTTTTCTCACATAGGTTTTGTTCATTTCTTGTCAAATTTATTCTTACGTATTTTATCTTTTTGTTCCTTTTGAAACTGGGGTCTTCTCTTTATCTTATCAAAATCAAAAGTAGTTTTGATTGTATGTATGAAGGCTATTTATTTCTGTGCACACATGAAAGTTTATATACCTTGAAGTTGTAAGTGGTTTTAACAGACTTTATATTCTGCGCAATCCCATGTCCATTTTTGCTAAAAGGAAGAAAGCCTTGGAAATCAAACTTGCAGTTTAATTCTGTGTCTGCATTTTTAGCTCTGTGAGCATCAGATAAGAGCCCTGATGGCGCAGTGGTTAAGCGCTCGACTGTTAACTGAAAGGTTGGCGGTCAAACCCACCAGCCAGTCCGTGGGACAAAGACCTGATGATCTGCTCACCTAAAGATTACAGCCGTGGAAACCCCATGGGGCAATTCTGCTCTATCCTATGAGGTTGCTATGAGTCTGAATAGACTTGATGGCAACAGTTTGGTTTAGGTTTAGGTTATGGGCATCAGGGAGTATATCTGACTTCTCTGAGCCTCAGTTTCCTAATCTGTAAAAGGAACAATACTGTCTTTGTGAGAATGCTGGGAAGGTTAAGTGAGGAAACGTGAAACTCATCAGGTGGGGCCTCTCCCCATCTCCACCACCATTCCTCCCATTGCCGTCGAGTTGATTCTGGCTCATAGCAACCACCACCATTATTGCTGCCGATGCCAACATGAGTCAGGTTGCTGTTTTCATTTCCTTTTTCCTACTCTTACCCCTCCTACCTTTACAAGAGAAAAAAAGAAAGACAGAAACTATGAAGAATAACAATTAAAAGATATTAGAATTGATGTTAAACTAAGCTCTTACTCAACTTAAGCAGGGTAATTAATGTACTTGAGACTAGAGTACAAACTAAGCCTGGCCTTCAAGGCCTCCCACCTACTTTCCTATTTACTCTCTTGGATGCACCCTAACAAAGAGGCTACTTGGCATTCCCCAAAGGCCCTGTGTTTCCTATAAACCATTCCTTCCGCCCAGAATGTTCTGCTACCTAATTCTGCCCGTTCAGATAGATACCTACTGTCCCAATCTAGTCAAAATAGATAAAATATCTGTCTTCTTGTATAGCTTGTGTGTCATGTGGCTTGTGCCTTGATAGACTGGAAACTCTTTGAAGAGATAAACGTTGCCTGTCTTGTACACCAAAGAATCCCCAGCACCTAACAAAATACCTGGCAAAGAATGGGCATGCAACATTTGTTAAATAAATGAATGAATAATTGACATTGATCTTTCTTTTGCCTTGTGTTATATGTCTGAGTACTTCTTATCTCACCCTATAAACTGGAAACTCTTTGAAGTCAAGGATTATGCCCCATTTCAGTAATAATGGGTAGTGAGAGGCACAGAGATTTATTATTATACAATAATAGCATATGGCAATAAAAATAATAAGTAACATTTACTGAGCATTTATTATGTGCCAGGAACTGTTTTAAAGTCCCTGGTGTGGTTATCTCATCACAGTAATCCTCATAACAGCCCTATGCTTTGGGCACTATTATTATATGTATGGGGAAACTGACTTGCCCAAAGTTACACAAGTAGGAACTGGTAGAGCTGGGATTCAGATGGACATGTTCTGAGTCAAGCATCCCAACTTTTAACTTGCAGTGCTTCCAACATGTTTGTCAAATACAAGCATTTATAGGCCCTTGAACAGTTAAGGGACTATTATTTGCATAAACTTTCAACTTCTGTCTTTCCCAACCATCCCATTTTAGTGACTTCTGTTTTGTTCTTTATGATTTATCTGAGACTTCACATTCTTCAAGGAGCCTTGGTGGCACATGGTTAAACGCTCGGCTGCTAACCAGAAGGTTGGCAGTTCAAACCCACCAGCTGCTCCATGGGAGCTTCCTTAAAGATTTACAGCCATGGAAACACTGTGGGGCGGTTCTCTGTCCTATAGGGTCGCTGTGAGTCAAAATTGACTCAACAGCACCGATTCACATTCTTCAGGAGGCTTTCTCTGACCACTCTGTCTGACATGAAGTAGTTGTTCAATACAAAGTAATTTTCATTTTTATTTTTTTCAGGTTCACAATAAAGGTGCTAAGAAGGAGAATGTAAGACAGAAAAATAATTAAATATTTCACTGAGGTAAGTTTTTTTTATGATTCAATTAAAAAGAAAAAAAATTTTTAAATCCGTTTCATGGCCTTCTTTCTGGAGCTGTAAGAGGATGGTGGTTTTAGGAGTATTTCAGTTCATAGTACCTAGGATTGTTAAGGTATATGCCAGGAACATGGGCTGTTTGAATAAGGTCGTTTGGCTTTCCCATCCTCTGATCATTACATTCCTGCCATCTCTTTATTTTAAAACATGGAGCTGAGAAGGAGGTCTAGCAAATAGAAACTCGTAAGCTGTTTGGTGGTATGTATACTGGAATATACTTTCAGTGAATACTTTCTTTTTAAAATAGGGAATTGAATGAATTTAAAACCACTTCTGTTAAAATAGTAACACTTCTTTTTCTTAAATGAAAATTGTCTTTTCTTATTATAATAATGAGAAAAATTCCCATCAGTATAAAACAACATAATGAAAAAAGTAAGTACCCAAATACTACCACCCAGAGATGACTGCCATTATTACTTTGGTGAGCATACTTCTAGGAATTTATCAATGTGCTCGTTGTTGTGTCCCATCGAGTTGATTGTGACTCATAGCAGCCGTATATAGAAGTATTTATGTACAAAATTTTAAATAAATTGGATCACACTATTCATGGTGTTCTTTTTTTTTTTTTAATGCAACAGTATGTTTTGTATATCTCTACACGTGAATTGAAAAGACAAGCACAATCGTACATAATCATTTTACTGGCTGCATAATATTTCATTACAGAGTGGCCTACTTTATTTAACCACTCCCTTAATGACCATTTAGATTGTTTCTAGTTTTTCTTTCTTGTGGATAATGGTGTGTTGATCACCCTGTATTTAAATCACTGTCACTCATTTATTTATCTTCTTAGAAGTGTAATTGCTGGGTCAAAGATTATACACGTTTTGAATGTTGGTACATGTGGCTAGACTGTCCACTGTAAGAACTACCAGTATGTACTCATACCCAAAGTCCATAAGACTCCTATTTTCCATACTTCTGCCAACATTGGGTTTTGTTAATCTTTTTAATCTTTGCCAGTCCAACAAGAGAAGAATGGTATCTTTTTGTGATAGCAAGATTTTTGATTGAAAGAAATCTTTTATATGTACAAAGGCCTCTTTCTCTTGATGTTCTCACTGACATGAAGAATTTCCTTATTGAACATGCCTGTGGTTCTCATGTGTGAGTGAGATACTTCCTTGAACTTTAAATGTGCTGAAAATGTTAAAATATGTTGATTTATTTGTTTCTAGGTCTCTTACCCTGATTAACTCGTTATGAGTATTTAAAAATTATTGGTCAACTAACTGCAGTTGTTTTGAATACTGAAAGTTTTCCTCTGTAGAACACAAGACCTTTATTTTTTATGCACTTGTAGGGGGAGCTCAAAGAAGCTTTAAAAACTAATTTCTTAACATCTTCCAAGCGTGCATATTGTCTTACTTATCTAGTGCTGCTGTAACAGAAATACCCGAAGTGGGTGGCTTTATCAAACAGAAATTCATGTTCTCACAGTTTATGAAGCTCGAAGTCCAAATTCTGGGTGCTAGCTCTAGCACCCAGACTATCTCTCTCCGTTGGCTCTGAAGGAAGGTCTTTGTCTCTTCTGAGCGTCTGTTCCTGTACGATCTTCATGTGGCTTGGCATCTCTTTTCCGTCATACCTGCTCTGCTCACTTGTTTACTCTCTTTTATATCTCAAAAGAGATTGACTCTGTTAGGGTAGGGTATATCTTGAGTCAGTCTTTTTTGAGATACGGTAAATCTGCAAAAGCTGGAACCTATGTAAGGCGGAAGCTTATCAGAGAAGGAAAACTCAGATTTTTCACTAAAACAAGCGATAGAAAAGGGTTAAAACTGCATCCTGTCAAAGGCAGAAAATTTGTGAGACCCGGCAAAACAAGGCAGCCTGGCTGAATTCCAGCTCTCACAGTTTTCACAGTATAAAAGGAGCAGATGAAGAGAGTAAGCAGAGATGGGGGAAGATGGGTGCCACACCACATGAAGATCAACAAGGAACCAAGGAGCAAGGACCTTCCCCTAGAGCCAGCAGAGGGAAAGCCTTCCTCTAGAGCTGGCGCTTTGAATTCAGACTTCCAGCCTCCTAAACGGTGAGAAAATAAATTTCTGTTCTCTTAAAGCCAAAAGAAGAAAAGATTGACTCAAGATACACCTTACACTAATCCTGCCTCATTAATGTAACAAAGACGATCCATTTGCATATGGGATTATAAATACCGGCATAGAAGTTAGGATTTACAATGCATATTTTTGGTGGACATTATTCAGTTTGTAACAGATACCAATTTCAAAATAGCATATGAAGTATGATTTACAAACCTAGGTGTTTGTGGAATATTATAAAGGATTTGAGTTCGCGTGTAAATTTATGTATATCGACGTTGAGTCTCTTCTGGCCAAAGGATTTTACCATTTTCTCATATGAATGATCTCTGATTTTATTTTTGTTTTAGATTTTATTTCAGTGAAATAAGAGTTACTGAAGGAAGGTCTCACACTTGTCATTGACCTACTGTTTGTTCTTTGACTTGATAAAAAGTCCATTAAAATTGACCTCCTTTTCCTAGACATGAAATGCATCTTCTTATAATGTAGATTACTCTTTGTGTGGATGCTTTTATGTTCACTCCCGTTAACATTGTAGATGGAATGCTAGATAGGACCACGTGTATTTATTTACCAGTTTATATCCAGCGCCTAATACCATCCCTGGCATGTATATGGCAGAAATTCAAATCATTTCTGAAGGCATAAATGGTTGGTATATATTGTATCATTGTTAAATTAGAATTAAGATACACTTGAACTCTTAGATTATTTCTTAGATGCTTTCAGTGAAAATGAGAAGTGTTTAAATTTTAATTTGGAGAAGAAAACTAGTATCTGTGATTTTTTTTTTTTCAGGAACCTAAATCTAGACATACATAATTGTAGTTACATTTGCTACCATAACAACATTTTGTGACATTTTGATTGGACTGTTGATTTGGACTATATCCCATTTATTTTCAAAATCATATATAGCACCATGTTTAAAATCTGCTTTGTTTGTTTTTGTTGTTACTGTTAAGGGTAAAGTAAGAATCTAAACTAGGTAAGATACTAGATCTCATTAAAGAGTCCTGTGTTTGCTTCATATAGGAATTTTTTTTGTGTTTCTTGTAGGAATATTTTTCATAGTTATTTTATTTGCAGCCAAGGAAAAAAGAATGCCCCAAAATATATTTTCAATTATAACAGAGAGAAATTGAGCTATATTTTAATTATATGGTTCAGCATTTATTAAACATAAAAGTAGAGAAATAGGCTGCCAGCACTTGAGGAGAATGTATAAATCTTTGCCCAGTATCCTGCCTATTAAGTGCTTCTGACTTCCAAACCAGTTTTTCACAGCCAAAATAAGCAGAGAGATTGGAACAATTATCTAGTAGATTTAAGCAGTGTTGCGATCTCTTGTTTAATACATTTTGTTTCCATTGGATTCTAAAGAATGCACGAGCTACTTTTAATTAGTATTTTAGCAGCAGTCATTTGCATGTAAAATTTTTTGAGTGGATTAAATAATCTGCTAGCAATTTTTATTTGCACTTTAAAGTGCTTAGCAACCCCTTTCTTAATAAATAGCCCAGAGTTAAGTCTAGGCAGACTTGAAAGGCAATTACTTAGTCTTCATGAGCAGGGTCTAAATTAATGAGGTTTTCCTGGACTTTTCCTCTGATATCATATTTTTGTTTTCTAAAATACCCAAAGTTCTGAGTTCTTGAATCTCTTCTCCAGCAGTGGGGGAATTTGCCTATATGTTGTTGTGGTAGCCTTTATTTCAATGATTTCTCCAATCACTTGCTTTAAAACCTAGATTCTAAAACTAGTCCTGTAAAGTAAAGAATTGCTAGTAGTAGTTGAACAGAAGTCTTAATTAAAATTAAGCCTTTATCATTTATTTCTCCTCTTAGCTTTATTTGTAAAAAATTTCATACTGTATTTAAACAGAAGATTTTAAGACATTCTTACATAGGTAATGAGTTGGACTTGGTACATTCGTAACAGTTTTTTCCTATTTTAGACATAAAGCTTAAAGTTTAGACTGGCAGTAGAAGTGGTTATTTGATTGGAAGGTTGGGCAGAGGGAAAAAGTTCTGTCTTCCCAGAAAGCATTTGTGGTGGTAGAATATTCAGATGAAACTGTTTTACTACCAGAGTGAGAGTACTGAACTGGAATAGGAGGGAAAAATTTTAAGTGATTGTATGCAATATAGATAATAAATTGCTGGCAAAGCAAACACTCAGGCTTTTCTTCTATAATGTCTGTAACTGAGTTGGTCTCTTCCAGGGGTATTATTAACTCAGGATCTTAAGGGTAAAGTTTTGGAAAGAGGGCTGGAGAATAGTAGCTATGAGCCACAAGTTCCATAATGAGCTCAGTGCTTAGTGAGACTCCCTAGAGATATCCCCAACCTCTGGATGTCCCATTCCCCTTGAGAAAATTTCTTCCTTCCCAACCCTGAGAGCTTTGCCTAATGTTGTGGCATGATGGAAATTTTTATGGAGCTGGGCAGAAGGAGTCTGACCCTGTCTGTTACTGCGGAATCTGGACTCTTTTTAAATAGACTTCCAACATATAGCTCTGTAAAGGAGCTCTGGTGGCTCAGTGGTTAAAGTGTTTGGCTACTAACCAAAAGGTTGGTGATTCAAACCTACTGCTCTGTGGAAGAAAAGACCTGGCAATCTGCTCCCGTAAAGATTACAGTGTAGGTAGGGTTGCACAGCCAATTAATGTAATTGCTGTCAATAAGTTGTACACCTGTAAGAAGTTGAATTGACAAAAGTTGTGTGATATATTTAAAACAACGACCAAAAAAAAAAAAAGTCGCTACTGAGGCTGCTTATGTACAACCAAACCCCTCATGGGATTTGGTTCCTTGGTTTGGAGATATACGGTCATGGTTTCATGGGACATCCCAGTTAATTGGCCTGATAAAGTGTTTAGAGCTTCTGTTCTACCTCCTAGTTCATTATGTGGTGTCCAGGGTCTTAAAAGCTTGCAAGTGGCCATTCAAGGTACAACGATTGGTCTCTGTTTGCCTGGAACAACAGAGGAAGGAGAGTCAGGAATACGAGGAGGAAATGGAACGTGTGGCTACTTGCCTTCATGAACAACTGCCTCCTTTGCCATGAGACCAAAAGGATTGGGTGATACCTGGCTACCATACTGAACATTTTGATCAAAGATTCCATAGAACAATCTTGATCAAAAGGGGGAAAATGCAGAACAGAATTTAAAATTCTCATGGACGCCAGACTTTCTGGAGCTATGGGTGCTGAATGAACCCCTGAAACTATTGCCCTGAGATCATCTTTAAACCTTAAACCAAAAATATCCCCTGAAGTCTTCTTAAAACCAAACATTAGTTCAGCTTAACTAGTAAAGAATGTCTGTCTGAGCATTGTGCTCTTTTAAGAACTATCTGTATGGGATCAAATTGACAACAGCAACTCGAAAGATTAGATAGGAACCTTTAGGGGTGGTGAGTTTATGTTAATGGGGGAAGAACAACTCAGAAAAGGAGGGTGAGAATGGTTGCACAATTCGATGAATGTGATCAGTATCACTAAATTGTACGTGTAGAAACTGTTGAATTGGTGTATTTTTTGCTGTATATATTCTCAACAACAAAAAAATGAAATATTTTAAAAAACAGCAACTGACAGATTATAGTTATTCAGGCTTGAGTATTTAGCAGACATTTTCTTGAAAATGAACAGTGAGTCTAGGTACACTTCAAGGAAAACAACTGAAGTATTTGTCACCTGAAATTTGAGGTTTTAAGCCAAAATTGTGTGTTTGAATGTTTGTATCTCCTCCTGTGAGCTTGATAGTTCCTGTGAGCGTCAAGACTCTTCTGACGAGATTACTGATGATATTAATAAATGTAATATTTTGCTTTGTAAAATGGAATGTGTCAACATTTGGAAGAGCTGCGTAACTCAAGCAAATAATATTTTCCAAATGACCAGTGCATAATGTTACAAAGTCATTTACGGGTAAAAAGATTCAT
Organism: Trichechus manatus latirostris; assembly: GCF_000243295.1. Lineage (NCBI taxonomy): Eukaryota > Metazoa > Chordata > Mammalia > Sirenia > Trichechidae > Trichechus > Trichechus manatus. Next base: position 13,374,275 of record NW_004443960.1, read on the forward strand.
TGAAAATGTTAAAAAAAAAAAAAAAAAAGATTACAGCCTAGGAAACCCTATGGGGAAGTTCTGCTCTGTCCTGTAGGGTGCTATGAGTTGGAATCAACTCGACGGCACACAACAACAGAGCTATGTAATGGCAAATATTGGAATTTCACCCAAGCTTTTCCTTCATGTCAGTTTGTTCAGAGAGGACACCTGTGTTCATGGTGAGGGTTAAGTGTTTGTGTATGTTAATCCCAGTAAGTTTTGTTTTAAATATATTTCAGTCTATTCTAATGTAACAAAGTTCTTCACAGTCTGAATATTCTAGCAGCCATCACTCAAATGTTAATTGCTGTCAGTAAGAAAGGATATCCTCCTACATCTTTTCTGGAGTGCTTGAAACCATCCCACTTCCTTTTTCTTTTACCTTAAGAACTGATTACTGACACTTGGGAATTACAATCAGATTGCATCAATCTTTATGGAAAGGTTACCAATTACTGCACTGCAAAATATGCATTTGCCTCTAATAGTAAGTGTTTCTTTGTGTCATGCCCTGATTTAATACATTTAAAAGAGACTTTATTGATGACTTTCTTACCTTCAGTTCTGTCTAGAGAGGTGAGAGGTAATTTATTTAAAATGAAATCTACGTAGGAGTTTTTGATTGTTTAGATGTCCTTGGGTTACAGTAGGGATGGCTGACGTCAGTTACTTACACCATGATGATGTTGTTCTTGTGTGCCGTTGAGTCGATTCCGACTTATACTGACCTCATGTGGCAGAGAACTGCCCCTCAGGGTTTTCTAGCCTATAATCTTTACAGGAGCAGATTGCCAGGTCTTTTCTCCCATGGAGCGGCTGGTCGGTTTGAACTGTAGACCTTTCGGTTAGCAGCCGAGCACTTAACCATTGTACTACCAGGACTCCTAAAGGTTACATTATTGCACGGTTAATTAAATGATAGGGTTATGGAGGATGGGAACCAATCCTCAATCACATTAAATACGAAGTTGTGTTAATGTGGTTTCAAGCTCAGAAATGAGCATTTGCTTTGAAGAGTTGAGAGCAACGGGATTTTTTTTCTAATTTTATTTTTGATGAAAATATACCTAAAAGAAATACACCCATTCCACATTTTCTGCATGTTCAGTGACGTTGATTACATTCTTCGCATTGTGTCACCCTTCTCGCTATCTCTGCCCATATTGTTTCACCATCATTGACTTAGACTCTCTGTCCCCTAAACCTCTCGTCTCTGTTTTAGAGTTACTGTTGTCAGTTCAATCTCATATAGATAATCCTTTAAAAGAGCTCACTGCTCAAGGCAAACATTCTTTACTAAGTTGAGCTAAACTGTTGTTTAGCTTAGAGATGACTTCATGGAATAGTTTTGATTAAAGGCTTAAAGATTATCTCAGGGCAGTAGATTTGGGGGTTCCTTCAGTCCCAGTGGGTCCAGTAAGTCTAGTTTATATAAAAATTTGAAATTATGTTCCTTTTTTTTTTTGTTTTTAATCAGGATCCATCTATTGAGTCCTTGATCAAAATGTTCAGTAATGGTAGCCAGACACCATCCGGTTCTTCTGGTCTTATGGCAATGGAGGTAGTAGTTAGCAATGAGGATGGTTATGGTGGGGATGTACATACTGAGCATTGTACTGCACCCTTGCATGCATTACCTTATTTCATCCTCAGAACAGCCCTGTGAGGATAGGTATTACGACCTCAATTTTAGAGAATAGAAGGGTGAGTGAGATTGTGAAATCTGTTCTTGGGCATGCGGCTAGTAAGGTAAACAAAATAAACAAAAAACAACTGTGGCTTGCGTCCGGATCTTCCTGGCTCCCAAGTCCATGTTGTCTTCTTATTAATACTGATAGAGAAAAGGGTCTGGTAGTTGTTTGAATTTTCGCATTATTGTAGATAACTGAAATATTGAACAGAATGAAGACAGAGCTGCTTTATCCTGCTCATCATGATCCTTCTCATCATCCTCTTTGTTTTTAATGCTCTTCAGCATCGACCGATGAACCTTAGGAGCCTGCCAGGGTGTCTGGCTCGTTGTGTTCAATACAACATAGGCTTGTTTAATTTAGCAGTGATCCGAGATGAAAGGTTCGTTCGTGGCTGCCAAGCACAAACAGACGTTCTGTGGGCTGTTAATTTTGTTATAGGAGAGAATGCTTGTTTTTCCTCGCTCTGTACTAATAACGAAGCTGGCACATTTTCTCATGAGTAAAAAGGACTTTGACTTGTTTAAATCTGTGTAATCCAAGGGAAGTGAGCAGTTTTGATAAACATTTTTCTTTGTGCAGCCTTTGCTTAATTCCGTTCCGTACCTGCCAACTAATTGCAAATCGTGTGCTCTTTTGTTCTTTCAAGGAGCCCTGGTGGCACAGTGGTTAAGCGCTCAGCTGCTAACCTAAAGGTCAGCAGTTCGAACCCACCAGCCGCTCCATGGGAGAAAGATGTGGCAGTCTGCTCTCCTAAAGATTGCAGCCCTGGAAACCCTATGGAGCAGTTCTACTCTGTCCTTTAGGGTCGCTATTGAGTCAGAATTGACTAGATGGCAGTAGGTTTGGTTTGGTTGGGTTTTTGTTCTTTCCTCTTTTTACTTTGGACTAGTTTTATGGTTGGTCACTGTAGGGATTTAGTGGTAGGAAAAGATACCATTTCCATGATTGAATGGATAGTGTGTTTTCATAACAGATTATCCTATAGCAGGCAGAGTGATTCCACCAGGCCCTTGCCTGGAGGTATCACTGTACGACTTTGTGCAGTCATTTTTTTTATAACAGCCTTATTGAGATATAATTTATATACCATCAAGTTTACCCATTTAAAGCGTATGATTCAGTGGTTTTTAGTGTATTTACAGATACATGCAACCATCATCATGGTTGATATTTACAATATTTTTATCATCTCAAAGAGAAACCCCATACTATCTAGCTATCACACCCCTATCTCCCCATCACTCCCCACAGCAACCACTGATCTATATTCTGTCTGTGTAGGCTTCCCTATTCTGGACTTCCATGTGAATGGAATCATGTAATATGTAGACTTTTGTGATTGATTCTTTCACTCAGCGTATGTTTTCTGTGTTTATCCAAGTTGTAACATATATCAGTATTTCATTCCTTTTTACAGCCAAATGATATTCTTTTGTATGGCTAGACCACATTTTGTTTATCCATTTATCCGTTGATGGACATTTGGGTCGTTTCTACCTTTTGGCTATTAGGAATAGCATGCTGCTAAAAACATTCATGGACAAGTGTTTGTGTGGACATGTTTTTGTGTGGACATATGTTTTCATTTCTGTTGGGTAGATACCTAGAATCGCTGAGCCATACGGTAACTCTGTGTTTAATTGTTTGAGGAACTGCCTTACTGTTTTCCAAGGAGGCTGAACCATTTTGAATTCCCACCAGCAGAATATGAGGGTTCCTTTGCATGTTTTTAAATCGAGCTATTTGCCTTTCTACCACTGAGTTGTAATAGTTCTTTCTGTATTCTATGTCCTAGACTCTTATCAGATACAAGATTTGCAAAAATTTTCTTCCATTCTATGAGTTGTCTGTTTGCTTTCTTGATATCTTTTGAAGCACAGAAGTTTTTGCTTTTGATGAAATACAATTTATTTACTTTTTCTCTGGTTGCTTGTGGAATTTTATATTTGTGTGGAATTTTATGTAAGTTAAAACAAATCATACCTTATCTCTAGACAGCTCTCATTTAAAAAAATTGATGCAAAATTAACTATACAGTGGATTAGAGACATTAAACATCTTTTGTACTTTCAAATACTCCCATCTGATTCAATGAGGGAAGAGCAAGTTTCCTAATCTAATACCCTATGTGCCTTTTTCCTTTACTAGAAAAGTGTCTTTCAGTGTTTTCTGTCCAGCTCAGAATGAATGCTTCCTTCTGTGAACAATTATAAGAACTATACAGTAGTTAAAAGCACTTGGCTGCTCATTGAAAGATCAGCAGTTAGAACCCACCAGCTGCTCCATGAGGAGAAAGCAGTCTGCTTCTGTAAAGATTACAGCCCAGGGCACCCTATGGGGCAGTTCTCCTCTGTCCTGTAGGGTCACCATGAGTTGGAATTGACTTGACAACAGTGTGTTATACAACAACTATAAATATATACTGAGCACTAGAGATGAGTAGGACATGGCCCTATCCTCAAGGAACAAGAATGTACATGCTATAGTAGAAGCTTCCACAGAGGACAGTGGAGGTACAGAAGGGAGGAGGGAGTACTCTCGTCTATCTGGGTAAGAATGCCTCCTGAGACAGTTGATGATGGTACTCAGTCTACAAAGATGGATAGGCGAGCAGAACTTTTTGTTAGGGTCGGTTCTCATTTCCAGTTTCTTGCTGCTGTGTATGTCATGTGCACTGGTGCCAAATACCTTCTAGCATCCATAGTTAGAATTATTGATGCAATAAAATGTAGATATAGGTGAGATGGCGCTGATGTCTAGAAGTATGCCCAAAGAAAATTGCTTTTCTTTAATTTCTTCAGGTTTTCAAAAAGAAAAATGTCATAGTTACTAATCAACTCATCATGGTGTGTGTGTGTGTGTGTAAGCCTTAAAAACCAAAAACAAACCCATTGCTGTCAAGCCATTTCTGACTCACAGGTATGTGAACCTGAGTAGTTCCATAGTCAGAGATGAAGCATGAGGCAGGGACTAATGAGAGCTTTCCTGGAAAGGAAGGAGCCCTAGTTTCTCGGTGGTTAAGCTCATGGCTGCTAACCAGAAGGTCGGGGGTTCAGACCCACCAGCGGCTGTGCAGGAAAAAGATGTGGCAGTCTCCTTCCGTAAAGGTTACAGCCTTGGAAGCTCTATGGGGCAGTTCTACTCTGTCCTTTAGGGTTGCTGTGAACCAGAATTGACTCGACGACAACAGGGGCTGGAGAGGGAGAGTGACCATGGAGCATTGGTTATGCCCTGTTAAGGAAGTTAGATTTTGTCCTTAGTTGACAGGGAGCCATTGACGGGTCCAGCAGGGTAGTGACATGGTCACTGTAATTACTCTACTGTAGAAGCCAGATGTGAGCGGAAGGAGTAGAGACGGGAGAGCCATTGGGCTGTTCCACTCATCCAGGTGAGAGTTGGTGAGGACCTGAACTAGCGCTGGTGATCAAGTTGGAGAGACAGGGGCTGGCAGTACAGGTAGTTTCCGACTTAAGATGGGGTTCCATTCCCGTGACTCCATCATAAATCTGTTCTGATGTAAGTCGAATACCTTTTTTTTTTTTTTTTTTAGTTTATAGCCTGCTATACGACAGTGTTTTGAATAGTAAGTCATAACATTGAACGTCTTCCAGTGAACATCTGAGAATGATAACATCAGCAAATTATGCACTCCAACACTGTATGTAGTACATATTACTAGCAAAAAGTTGTACCAAAAAAAAAAACACACAGAAGAACCTAAGTGCAGTTTGTCGGAACTCAAATACGTCGTAAGTCAGGGACTACCTGTATTTAGGCGAGACTAGGCAGGACTCTTGGCTGCAAGTGACAGAAGCCCTGATTAAATTATCTTAAGTTAAAGGGGGGTTAATTGGAAGGTTATTAGATAAACTGCCAAAAGGAATGAAATGCCACAGAAACCAGAGGAACTTAAGGGACCTCAGGGATTGGAAGTGGTACTCACGGTCACTAGGACTCTTTTTTCCTATCTCTGTTTGTTGAGGCTTTTCCTTGGGGCTGAGGCCATCCTCACACTCCAACCAAGAGGAAGGAGAGAGCTTCTCCCTCCCAGCTTTAGTTTTTAAAATCCCAAGGGCAGCTTGCCTGGGATTTGGACCTTGTGGCCGGGCACCGGCGTATTTGTTGGAAGATCTCTACCACCGTCACAGAGGGAATTCATAAGAAATGGGGAAATGTTGTGTTGGCAAAGCCAACCATGCAAGTCCACTCTGGGAATAAAGGCCTGGCCAGTGATTGGAAAGACCTGAGGAGACACGGAGAGGTCTGGAATGTCCCCAGAGGGCGTGGCTGTGGTCACCAGGGGTGGCGCTGTTTCTGTCCGAGAACAAGGATTCTGAGGACAGCCGGCTGGACTGCAGTGAGTAAAATGAATTTGGTTTTAGACAAGCTTAGTCTGGGACGTAGGGCTAGTCACAACTTGTATGTTACATGTTTTGTGTGATTGATCTGGCTTCCTTTACTATTAGAAGCCCCACGAGGGTACACTGTACTTGGCACATAGTAGGTATTCGGTAAATATTTGTGGATGAACGAACTCAGGTGAACATGCCTACCAGGCAGTTGGATCTCAGATGAGGCTTAGAAATACAGATTTTGGAGTTATCAGTATAGGGCTAGATGGCAGACAAGCCTTGAGAGTTATCCTAGTTGGCAAAGGGAGATTTATAATTTACAAGTTTGGATATTTTGTAGGTTGTTATTGTTAGTTGCCGTTGAGTCAGCTCCAACTCATGGCAACCTCATGTGCAACAGAATGAAATGTTGCCTGGCCCTGTGTCATCGTCATGATTGTTGACAGTTTTGAGAATACTGTTGGGGTTCTTGTGTTATTGTGCCTTCCAACCTAGGAGACTCATCTTCCAGCACAGTATCAGACAATATTCTTTTATGATCCGTAAGATTTTCATTGGCTAATTCTCGGAAGTAGATCTTCAGGCCTTTCTTTCTAGTCTGTCTTAATCTAGAAGCTCTGCTGAAACCTGTCCACCACGGGTGACCCTGTTGGTATTTGAAATGCTGGTGGCATAGCTTCCAGCATCATAGCAACACACAAGCCACCACAATACGACAAACTGATGGACAGGTGGTGGGGATATTGTATAGACCTATAATTTTCATGTCAGATGATGAACTTGTGCCTTTTTTTTTTTTTTTTGCCTTGCCTTGCCTTGCATTTAATGCCAGTATCTGCTGACAGTCATGCCGATGACTTTTAATTTTGTGACAGATTAGAATTAGGTTTGTGATAAAACAAAACAAAAACCGAACCCGTTGCTGTCGAGTCGATTCCAACTCACAGTGACCCTATAGGACAGAGTAGAACTGCCCCATAGGGCTTCCAGAGAGTGGCTGGTGGATTTGAACTGCCAGCCTTTTGGTTAGCAGCCAAGCTCTTAACCACTGCACCACCAGGACTCCAGGCTTGTGATGGGTAGGGAAATAAAGGTGATGAAGAGAGAGAGAGATTCTGTTTCCTTTTAAGAATAACTGACTCATAGGATGAAACCTTGGATATACTTTCAGATCATTTCTGTAAACTCTCACAAAAGATGTTTATAAAACACTTGGAATAATACAGATTGTACTAAGAAAATGTGCTTTGATCAGCTCTGGAGATACAAAGCAGGGAGCTTTAGTAAATCAAGTCCTATTTGTGAATGGAAAGGATTCGAAGTTCATCGTAAAAGCAAGAGTTCAGTTCACGTTGAGACTTTAATTTTGTATTCTGAATAACAAATGTTCACTTGATTTCATCTTTTATATAAAAATAAATGAGTTCGGATTTCAAATCTCGGCATCTTGAAACCTGACTCCTGTTTCCTATCCCTTAATAACTGTTGGAACACTAGTTGAGAAATGGAATTTGACTTTGGGTTTTTACCCTTTCATTTTGAGGTGAGTGTGCTTCCAGCTATGTCTTCCCTGCGTAGTCAGGAAAGCCAAACCAATGGTAGCTTGGATATGCCATAATTTTTATTATTTAAATATTAGGAAAACATAGTGGTGTTTATATAAAGTAATAATATGTTCACACTTGAGGGAGGGTTTTTTTTTAAATGACTTTAATTTATTAAGGGAGATTTTGTGTTTCTAGTTTTTAAAAATTTTGAAGGCATAAATATACTTGTGTTACTTTTGTAGACTAAACACGCTTCTGTCCTACCACCCCACGGTATGACAAGACATTGTAGTAAATTATGCATGTTTTTAATGTCTTTGTTCATTGCCTGGATTTTTTTTCTGCAGTAGAGATGTGAGCCATTTTTATTTATTTATTTTTTTCACCAAAGAGCTTTTATTAAATTTGCTCAGAATGCAGGCCAATGTCTTTTAGCAAGTTGTGATTTAATAGAGTACTTCTGCTTATCTAAGAACTCAAATTGAGTAGATTATGGCATCTCAACTTTTTAAATTACTGTAAGAGATATTTAGATGCAAATGATTAGTTAAAAAATAACTGGTAATTTTCAGTTGGATTTTAGATTAATGCTTCTTTCAAGTAGAGCTTCAACGAGTATTTATGGACTAAGATTTTGTGTATTCTGAATTTTACCATAGTAAGACGGGGAAAGAGAATGTATTTCGAACTTTGATGTTAATGATCTCAGAATCAAGAGTTTAATTCCTACATAGGTTAGTTGAGTAATTACATGGAAAATCCTGTGCTGAGGCCTGAGGCCGCTGTGAATGACCTCACGTTTGAAGCCTGTGTGTGTTTGTTGTTAGTTGCCGTTGAGTCGGCTCCTGCCTGTGGCGACCTGTGGCGACCTATGGCGACCTATGGCGACCTGTGGCGACCTATGGCCACCTATGGCCACCTATGGCGACCCTCTGTACAGCGGAACGCAGCGTTGCCCGGCCCTGTGCCGTCTCCGTGATCGCTGGCGTGTTGGAGGCCGCTGTTGTGGGTGTTGTGCCGTTCCTGCTCTTTTTCACTGACCCTCTGCTTTACCAAACATGATACCCGTTTCTAGTGATTGGTCTTTCCTGATGACGCGTCCAAAGTAAGCCAAGCCAGAGTCTCACCATCCTCACTTCTGACGAGCATTCTGATTGTATTTCTTCTAACAGAGCCCAAATGAAAGAATGGCGAGTTCTCGAGTCACCTTTTATTGGTGCCTGGGGGAAAAAAAATGAAAGGCCTCTGATATGGTACAGCATATTCTGTATTCTGGAATTACTATATTCTTTAAGAGGTAGTCAGCTCTGTTCTTTACTAGCTGATTCTTTAAAGGTAGCATCATTCAGAATAGAGAGAAAAGTGCACAACCTAGATGTCGAGGGCGGAAGTACACAGCTCTTAACAAATAATGGTGAACCACAGCCCTGATGGAAGGAGACTTCATCCCTCAGGCCCTCGGTCTGTGAGCTTGTCCGCTGTCGCACTGCCTACAACACAAGATCGTGTTCACATACGGTGGTTCCATTCATTTAATTTTTGGACATTTAGATGACTGATAAATATAATTCAGAAAGGATCATTAAATAATAGAGGTGGAAGAATGCAAGCCCAACTGTTTTATCTCTACCTTGATTGAGTCTAATTAGGGGAAGAATTTATCTGAATTATGGAACGTGTAAGCGGTTGCAATGCACTTCTGTTTAAGTGTGTGTAGAATATAGACTAATGTGTTGCCTAGCAGATATAAAGACTGAAAAGTAGTTCTAAGTAATATATACCTATTCTGTATGTAAATAGACATTTCTCATGTACTTCAACCATTTCTGTAGTTTAAATAGCTGACAAATCTTGTTTATGCTCTCTGCTGAGTAGTCTTTGTTAATGGACAAAGAAGATGCAAAAGCTATTCAGCCAGCTCCAGTTCTTATAGTTCCCATGTTAGTAAGCTCTGAATTTAAGTAAGTTTTACTCTTCATCTCAAAGATAGCAAAACAGTGTTCAGAAGTTCTGTAAAAATGGGAGTGTGCGGTTTGTAAACTTCTTTTACGGATGTGTTATCCATGAAACCGCAGTATATAAAGCAGGTAAGGGAGGGGCTGTGGTCAGAGGGGCAGTGGAAGGCAGCACAGACGCTCTCCCCTGGGACTCCAGGAGCACCATTTGAAAGCCCCTGTTGGCGCAGTGTTAAGTGATGCAGCTGCTAACCAGAAGGTCAGCAGTTCAAATCCTCAAGCCACTCCTTGGAAACCCTATGAGATAGTTCTGCTCTGTCCTCTAGGGTCACTATGGGTCAGAATCGAATTGACTCGGTGGCAATGGGTTCGAATTTCATGCTGTCATCAGTGAAACACAGAATCTTTTTGGACGAACAAAGGATAAGGATAAATTCCTCATTTATGTATCCTGTTTGTTACAACTTTACTCTGTTATTATTTGCTTGTATGACAAACACTGGTATAATTTTAACCCATGTTGTTTTAAATATTTAAAGCTGCTTTAAACATCGTCAGGAGCAATAATCACACTATTGGTTAGGCTACTGCATAGCTCTAAAGTAGTCTTTGTCTTCTCACAAAAGAGACCTTGCCGGAGTTTACAAGATGATGGTCACAAAGGTACCTGGAAGCCAAAGCATGGAAAATATGGTGAATTGTGCTGTACATCTAGTCCTGTTATTGTTTCATTTCTCTTCCATGTTAAAGCATACGGTCAGATTAAAGTGTACTAGAGAATAATCACCACACTGAAAATAATTAATCACAAAGTACTCATGGCCAAATGAGTGCACATTCTCAGGCAGGTGTGGTCCCACTTGGAGCTGCCTTGGAGACTCCCAGCTAAAGGGTTCAAGATTACCTCTGTGCTGTTACCAGTACCACCAGTTCCTGCCAAGTCAATTTCAGCTCATGGCGACCCCATACGTGTCATGCTACAACTGTAATCCATAGGGTTTTCAGGGCTGATTTTTTGGTAATAGGTTGCGAGGCCTCTGTTTGAGGTGCCACTGGGTAGACTCGAACCTCCAACCTTTTAGTTAGCAGCCCAGTGTGCTAACCATTTGTACCACCCAGGGACGCCTCTGTGCTATTAGTAATGGGAAATAGCTCTGTGACCTTAAACAAATTACTAAAGTCATTAACAGCCCACCCAACTGTAAAATGCTCCATCATACGGTTGTTGTGAGGGTGAGCTGGGATGTTGTGTATAAAGTGTCTAGCACAGATAACTGGCACATTTTAGATGGCCAGGGGATGTGAGACAGTGGAATAGCTTCCTCCAAAAGGAAATTGAACAGTAGGACGACACCTGACAGTGGAGGTGCCAGGAAGAAGCACACGTTTAGTTCTCAGTTTGAGTTGGCCTTAAGTCACAGCGGGTTGTCATTTCACCATTTTAGTTAACGTAAATATCGTAGGAAAAGTTCCCTATGATTGACTATTAGCTGTTGACCATTTCTGCTTTTTGGGTACTTTTCTTACCATTTTAGCTAAAACAGAATGATTTTCATCTGAAAAACAAAAAGCAGAAGGTGAAATGACTGAATACTGTGGTTTGTTTGTTTTTTCTGCTGTAATGGTTATTGCTCCTCTATGGGAATGAGAATATTTACACGCTCTGCTCGCAGAATGCATGGTGTGAATGCTATGGTTACGGAACACTTAGAAGATTAGCAGTGTTTAACGTGGTTATGAATTTGGGCATGATGTGTTTAGAACCTGTAACAGGGACTCATTATGTCAGTCAGAATTCACTAAAAGCTTATCGCTTAGTAAAATTGTTCCTTTGAGAACACAAAACATGACAGTTTGGAGGCAACCTGAAAATTTAGAAAAGGAATAACAAGTTCTAAGGGAATCTGAAATACAATGGCATCAACAGTTATCTCTGACAAAGGATATTTATTGGTCTTCTATATCCATTGCATCAATTGATTAGATTCTTTTATAGAAAATGTCTAAAAATGAAGTACCACTGCAGGGGAAAAGATGGTAAAGGGGTTTCAAGTGGATACTTTTGATAAGCAGTAAAATATCCTGTATATTTGTGGCAAGAGATGTGGACCTTTGGGATCGTATTCGTGTTGAGTAAATAAGATTGTTGTTACTTGCCATTGAGTTGGCTCCAACTCATGGCGACCTTACATATAGCAGAACGAAATGTTGCCCAGTCCTGCGCCATCTCCATGATGAGGCCATTGTTGCGACTATTGAGTAAGCTTACATCGTCTATAAAATATAATTACTGTGCTAATTCAGTAAGCATAGAATTCTCTATAACTGGCAGTAAAGACTATGCTGTGGCACAGAATGTTGTATTCGATACCGACCTTTATGAAATTCACTTAAAACTTCCTAGTGTTTTTGTTATTTATTTTTTTCTCAATCATTTCAGGTTGGTTTACATAAGCTTTTCACATCCTTTTATATTTCCAGAAGAACCTCTTGGGAGGTGACAAGCTCTACTCTTTTGACTGTGTATGGAAGTCCCCTTTTTAAATATTTATCCTGAATTCATTAAGACTCCAAGAATTATCTCTTCCCAGTGTACAAGTCTTTGGTCATCTTGCCATTTGGCATTTGTTATTTAAACTTTGTACTGGAATCACTGTTTCATTCTTATTTCCATTGATATTCTTTAGTTATGTTATATCTTTAAGTGCAATGGCTAAAATCTTACAAATTATTCCAAAAGTAGATGTAGAATGGTTTTGTTTGGTACTGACTATTCTGCTTGAAGTCCAACACTCATAACAGTGCCGGACACGGAGAACATGTGCAGTAAGTGTTTATTTGAATTAATGAATTGCTGTAAGGCAGCTTGTGGTTATAATGTTTTCAATATTAAGTGACCAAGCATTCAGTACTGGTAGTTTAGCTAAACATTCAATCTTCGTTTGAAGCCAGTAAACAGACCACTGTGCAATCCTGGGAGACCAGTTTGTTCACTTTCCATCCAATAGTAATTTACTTTTACAGATGTGTTTATATAGAGTAAAGGTCAAAGGAAAAGGTGTATTAGAGTCAGTTACACCAATTGCATACTACAGTAAAGACTTTCAGTATGCTGATTAAAAAGGAACAGTTTAAAATGCATGTTATAAAATTTAGGCAGCTTCTTTAAAACAGCTTTATTGGGGTATAATTGACATGCAATAAACTGCACGTGTTTAAAGTGTACAGTTTAATCAGTTCTGACACATTTATCTACCCATGGAACTATCACCATAATAAGGATAATGAACATATCAATTACCCTTTTGTACCCCTTTGTAACCTTATCCTCATGTCCCTCCCTGTTCGCTCCTCGGGCATCTGCCCTCCTCGTTTCCATGCAACCACTGATCTGCTTCTGTCACTATAAATCAGTTTGTCTTTTCTAGAATTTATATACAGGGAATCATATAGTACGTATTCTTTTTTGTCTGGCGTCTTTCACTCAGCATGATTATTTTGAGATTTGTCCGTGTTGTTGAGTGTATCAACAGGTTATTCCTTTTTTTTTTTTTTTTTGCCGAGAAGGATTCCATTGTATGGATATACTACAGTTTGTATATCTGTTCACTGTCATGGCCACTTGGGTGTTTCCCGTTTTTTATTACAAATAGAACTGATCTGAACATTCGTTTCAAGTCTTTGTATGGACAAATGCTTTCTTTTCTCTTAGGTAAGTACCTAGCAGTGTAATGGCTGGATCATATGGTAGGTGCCTGTTTAACTTTTTAAGAAACTGCTAATCTATTTTCCAAGTCACTATATTCTTTTACATTCCTACAGTAAAGCATGAGATTTCCAGTTGTCCCACATCCTTGTCAGCACTTGATATGGTCAGTCTTTTAAATTCTAGCCATTCTAATAGGTGTGTAGTGGTATCTCATTGTGATTTTAATTTACATCTTCTTAGTGACTAATGGTGTTACCATATTTTCATGTGCTTATTTGCCATTCTTTGGTGAAGTGTCAAATCTTTTTCCCCACTTATTTATTGGATTACTTGTTTTCTTATTACAGAGCTTTGAGAGTTCTTTATATATTCTGGATACAAATTTTTTTATCAGATATATGATTTTCCAAACATTTTCTCCCAGCCTGTGACTTGTCTTTTTATTCTCTTAACAGTGCCTCATAAAGAGCAGAAGTTTTTAATTTCAGTGGCGTTCAATTTATTGATTTGTTCTTTGATGGATTGCATTTGGTGTCATATCTAAAAAGTCTTTACCTAACCCACGGTCGCAGACATGCTCCTATGTTTTCTTCTAGAAGTTTTATAGTTTTACATTTAGGTATATGATCCATTTTGAGTTAAGTTTTGATTGTGGTACAAAGTATGGATCAAACTTACTATTTTTCATATATGGATATCTAGTTTTCCAACACCATTTGTTGAAAAGACCATTCTCTCCTCACTGAATTGTCTTTGCAACTTTATGGAAAATCAGTTGTCCATATATGTACCAGAAGTCTTGAAATCAGGTAGTGTTTGTCCTTTTCAAAGTTGTTTTGGCTCTTGTAAGTTCTTTGCATTTTCATATGAAGTTCAGAATCAACTTATTAATTTATACAAAATACTCTGCTGAGAAATTTGTTTGGGATTGTATTGAATCCATAGACCAATTTAGGGAAATTTGATTTCTTACCAATATGAAATCTTCCAGTCCGTTAACATGTTATTTCTCACCATTTATTTTAGTCTTCCTGTAATTTTCCTTAGCAGTGTTTTATAGTGTTCATCGTACAGGTTTTGCACATCTTTTGTCCCTAAGTATTTCATGTTATTTGATGTTATTGTAAATGGTTTTAAAAATGTCAATAGACCCTTGTTCATTGTTAGCATATAGAAATACAATTCAGTTTTATATATAGGTCTTGTAGCCTACCACTTTGCTGAACTCACTTCTTAGTTCTGTAGCTTTTTTTGTAGATTCTATTTGATTTTCTACATAGATGATCATGCTGTTTTCGGGGTTTATCCTATATGGGGTTCATTGAGCTCCTTGGATGGTCACTTTTTCATCTGAGGATATTTGTGAAGTTTTCTGCCAGCAAATCTTCAACAATCTTCTCTGCATTTTCCATTTCCTCCGCCTATTCTAGAGTTCTGATCACATGCAGATTTTTGCTCTTGATTGTGTCCCACATAATTCTTAGATTTCCTTCATTATTTTCTCTGATTTTCCTCAAAAGGGGCATCCATGGATTTGTCTTTAGTCTCGTTGATTCTGTTTTCCATTGTTTCAGATTTGCTCCTAAAACCTCTGTTGAGTTGTCCATTTCTGAAATTTTGTTGTTTATCTTTTGGGTTTCTACTTGCTGTTTTTGTATGATTTCTGTTTATCTATTTTGACATCTTGTTCTTGTTTTATTTTCCTGAATTCTTCTATTGCTTTGTCTGTGTTTTCCTTGGTTTTATCTGTGTTTTCCTTGATCTCCTTCCTGATGTCTTGGAGAGCCCTAAATATTAATCTTTTGAATTCCATATCAGGTAGTTCCATTGCCCCTTCTTCTACCAGACGGTTATCTGATTCTTGGTTTTAGTCACATGCTGGAGCTATCTTGTCCTGCTTATCGAATGTATATTTTGATATTGTCTACTGTCTCTGAGACATTAAGGTATTATTTTCTTTACTTATTGATTGTATGTTCATTTTTTTTCACCTGCTTTTTTGTTTTGTTTTGATATGTTAGTGCAGATGGACTGGGCGAGCTTTGCTGCTTGATTATGTGTGAGCATGATAGCTCTCACCACCCTGCCTGGGTGGGCAGGGCAGAGGGCAGCAGCAGTAAGGATGAGCCTGCTTCACTGTTCACTGATTCAGTGAGGTGGCTGAGGGTGGACAGGGTGGACATTGTCTGCTTCCTGATATTGGTACAGTGGTGTAGGAGCATTCACAGCCCCTTGCCAGATGGCGAGGGTGTTGGATGGGGAGTGGTACGGGCTTGATTCCACTGTCCAGCAGCTGGTCGAGTGGCCAAAGCAGAGGGGTGTTGCGGTGGCAAGCCTGAACAACAGGGATGCTCTAGACGTGGCAGTGTGGCGGGGCTGGCAGGAAAGGGGGAAGGTAGCATATGGGGCTAGGTTGGAGGGAGAAAGAAAAGAGGGAAAGAAAAAAAGGGATGGCTTGCTGGTAGCTGGCAGGTAAGGGCGGGGCAGACTGGAGGAAGTAGGAGGGGGAAGGAAGTGGTATACGGTGCTAGGTGGGAGGGAGAAAGAAAAAAATAGTGATGTGGTGGGGCGTGGCAGGTGGGGGCAGGGTGAACCTGGGCCAGTGGCAAACCAGTACACCTGTGGCACTCTATCTGTGACAGCACAGTGGGGATCATCAGGAAGGGGAGGAGGTGGTGTATGGGGCTAGGTGGGAGAGAGAAAGCAAAGTAAGAAAAGAAAAAAGAGAAAAAAGAAGAAAATGGTGGTGTGGTGGGGGCTGGCAAGTGGGGGTGGAGTGGACCTGGGGACTGGTGGGAAAGAAAGGGAGTTGATGTATGGGGCTAGATAGGAAGGAGAAAGAAAAGAAAGAAAAAATTCAAAAAAGAAAGAAAAAACGACACCATGTGGGGCGGCGAGTGGGGCAGGGTGGACCTGGGGCAGTGGCGGGCTGGCGTGCCCATAGTCTCTAGCTGAGGGGTCTGGCAGGAAGGGGGGGAGGTGGTGTATGGGGTAAGTGGGAGGAAGAAAGAACAGAAGAAAGAGAAAAAAAATGGCAGCACTGTGGGGCCAGCAAGTGGGGGTTGGGCAGACCTGGGGCCAGCGGGAAGGAAGGGAAGGTGACATACGGGGCTAGCTGGAAGGGAGAAAGAAAAGAGAGGAAAAAAAATGACAGTGTGCAGGAGCTGGCTTGTGGGGGCGAGGCTGACCTGGGGTGGCAGTGGGCTAGTGACTATAGCCACAGCAGCATGGTGGGGGCCAGCAGGAGGGGGGAGGAGCGGGTATATGGGGCTAGGTGGAAGGTAGAAAAATAAAGGAAAAAAGAGAAAGAATGGTGATAGTCATGTGACCAGAGCTATAACAGAGTCGCAGGTGTTGCTGACAAGATTATTTTGAATAGGAGGTGTTATGGATTGAATTGTGTCCCATAAAAATGTGTGTCAACTTGGCTAGTCCATGATTCCCAGTATTTTGTGATTGTCTACCATTTTTGTCATCTGATGTGATTTTCCTGTATGTTGTAAATTCTACCTCTATGATGTTAGTGAGGTAGGATTAGAGGCAGGTGTGTTAATGAGGCAGGAATCAATCTACAAGATTAGGTTGTATCTTGAGTCAGTCTCTTCTGACATATAAAAGAGAGAAGCAAGCAGAGAGACAGGGGGTCCTCATACCACCAAGAAAGTAGTACCATGAGCAGAGCACGTCCTTTGGACCTGGAGTCCCTTCAGTGAGAAGCTCCTAGACCAGGGGAAGATTGATGACAAGGACCTTCCCCCAGAACCGACAGAGAAAAATCCTTCCCATGGAGCTGGCACCCTGAATTCAGATTTCTAGCCCCCTAGACTGTGAGAGAATAAATTTCTGTTTTTTAAAGCCATCCTCTTGTGGTATTTCTGTTATGGCAGCACTAGATAACTAAGGGAATAAACAAACAAACAAAAATGGCAACACAGTGGGAGCCAGTGGGTCGGGGAGGGGCAGACCCAGGGTGGCAGCGGGCTTGTGGCTTTCTGGCTGCAGTGGTGTGGTGGGGGCCTTCAGGAATGGGGAGAGGTGGTATACGGGGCTAGGTGGGAGGGAGACAGAAAAGGAAGAAATGGGGGGAACCATACAGTGAGAGAGGAAGTGGGGCAGGCCAGGGGTGGGGAGGCTCATATTTTGGACCCTGGTAGTGAGTGCTGCCAGGGTGGAGGGGTTGTTGCTGCTACTGACCAGAAGAGTGAGGGCTGAGAAAATGTTTCTCTGGTTGCTGGGTGCTCTGTCTCCTGTTGGGAGCTCCATGAAGTTGCCTTCCCATACTCCCTGTCTGGGTTTGTTGTTGGCTGTTTTCTAAGATAACAGTGCTGTGCTGTGTTGGTTGGCAGGGGACCTCCACTCTGTACCTCTTCTCGTTCTGTTTTCTGTCAGTTTCTTCTTCCATTTGGTGTTTGATCTAGTTCTTTATCCCTTCATTTGATGCTTAGGGTTCCAGGATTGATGTTTGTGTCTCTTTTACTTAGTTTTTCAGGTTTTTGCTGCAGAGGGGCAGCATGGTGTGGCTGTCTAGGGCACCATGTTCAAAAATCAACTCTCTCATGCCATTTTTGAATAAAGATGGCTTTACTTCTTCCTTTCCAGTCTGGATGCCTGTTATTTCTTTTTCTTGCCTTACTGCACTGACCAGAACTTTGCTATAATGTTGAGTAGAAGTGATAAGAGCGGACAGCCTTGTCTTCTTCCTCATCTTAGAGGGAAAGCATTCAGGTTTACACTCTCAAGTGTGATGTTAGCTGTAGGGTCTTTTTTTTTTTATATGCCCTTTGAAGAAGTTTTTTTCTATTCCTAGTCTGCTAAGAGTTTTTATTAGGTATGGATGTTAGATCTTGTTAGATATTTTTCTTTATCTATTAAGAAGATCGTCTTCGGCTGGGTTCCCTAGAGAAGCAAAACCAGTAAATTGTATAAATATATATAGAGAGATTTACGTCAAGGAGATGGCTCACACGGTTGTAGAGGCTGGAAGGTCCCAAGTCCGTGGATCAGGATAGAGGCTTCTCTTGATGCACGTAGTAGCCACAGGGGTTGGCAGACCCAAGATCGGCAGGTCAGAAAGCAGGGATCTTGCTCACAGGCTGTGAAGATCGACAAATCCCAAAGATCAGCAGGCAAGACTACAGGTAAGCTGCTAGCTCAAGTCCCAAGAACCAGAGATCAGATGAACAGGAGCCAGATGCAGGATCCAGAAGGAGCAAAAGTCCACCTAGAATATCCACTTATATCCAATGCAGGCCACACACCCAAGGAAACTCCCTTTCAACTGATTGGCTACTCACAGCAGATCCTATCATGGAGGTGATGACATAATACCAGATCTCATCATGGAAGTGATCACATGATCATACAACTATCAAATCACTGAGAATCATGGCACAGCCAAATTGACCCGTAACCGTAATCATTACAGTGATCGTATGGTTTTTATTTTTTAGTTCATTAATATGGTCAGTTACATTGATTGTGTTTCAGATGTTAAACCAGGCTAATACTTCTGGGATGATCCCCACTGGTCATAATGTATTATCCTTTGATTTGCTAAAATTTTGTTTAGAATTTTTCATCTATGTTCATGGGAGATATAATAGTTTCCTGTAATATCATTGTCTGGTTTTGGTATCAGGTTAATACCAGCCTCATAGAATAAATGGGGAAGTATTCCTTCCTGTTCAATCTTCTGAAAAAGTTAGTGTAGAATTGGTTTTATTTTTTCCTTAAATGTTTTTTAGAACATATCAGTGAAGCCGTCTGGACCTGTAATTTTCTTTGAGGGAAAGTTTTAAACTATAGGTTCAATAACTTTAATGAATTTAAGGCTATTTAGGTTATTTATTTCTTCTTGAGTGAGTTTTGGTAGTTTGTATCATTTAAGGCATTTGTCCATTTCACCTAAGTTGTTGAATTTATTGATGTACAGTTTTTCATGAAATTCCCGTTATCCTTTTCATATCTATAGAATCTATGGTGGTCATCTTTCTCATTCCTGATATTGGTAATTTGTGCCTTCTCTCTTTTTTCATGATGAAGCCAACTGGAGATATATCCATTTTAATTACCTTCTCAAAGGACCAGCTTTAGTTTGATTGCTTTTCTCTTTTTTTCTGTTTTCTATTTCATTGATTTTCTGCTCTAATCTTCGTTATTTCCTCCTACTGCTTACTTTGGTGCCCTGGTGGCGTAGTGGTTAAGAGCTCAGCTGCTAACCAAAAGGTCAGGAGTTCAAATCCACCAGCCACTCCTTGGAAACCCTGTGGGGCAGTTCTACTCTGTCCTGTAGGGTCGCTGTGAGCCGGAATCGACTTGACAGCAACAGGTTTACTGCTTACTTTGTGTGTGTGTAATTTTAATAATTTTTTCTTTTGCTAAATTCCTCTAATTTTAAGGCTAAAGTATGATTTTTTAAAGGTGTTGATTTAAACTGTTTTCTCCCCAGGACAGATGAGGATATTGAGACTCAGAGAAGTTAAGACAAACGGTTAAAATGCATAGCCTTACATCCATTTCTGGCAATGCTGTGGTGGAGACAAGTGAGGTACGGGGAGAGTATTTAAGAAGTGTGCTTAGCCTGTAAGGAGTGGGATGAGAGGGCTTCCTTGGGAAAGCTGATGTCTGAGGTATCTTATTTTGTTGGAGTCTGTGAATAAATCTATGAGGCCAAACCTAAAATATTAGTTCTTAAAGTTTTTTTTGCATTGTCTCCAGAACTCTGTTGTTAGTGTGTTGTGAAAAATGAGTTAGAGTATTCCACGAGTAATTCTGCACACAGTTAAATGTTACCTTGGGTTTAATGGACAAATCTACTTCTTATTTCTATTATGATTGTTTGTGGTGGTCATGGTGACCAGGGCTGTAACAGTAGGTGGCAGGTGTTGCTGACAAGATTATTTTGAATAGGAGGAAAATCTGGGGGCAGAACATGGTGGGATTGTTATAAGGATTTAAATCAGTATCCTATTGAAAACTTTGTATTTCTCTAACAAACTACTTCTTATTTAACCCAAGCTCTATGATTTGTTAAGTTAAAAAAAGTATTTTTTTAATCATTAAAAAGGCTTAATCCTATAATTATTTTAAAAATGGAGCAAAACAAGCAAAATGTAGTAACATCCTCTCAGTGTCCAAATTAGAAGGTTGAGTTCCTCTCCGATCTGTATCAAGACACTATATTTAGGGATTTTGAAAAATACATTACTCCCAGGAGGCAGTAATATGGCTGGTGGTCAGTTGCAGGGAAGAAATAAAAGAGAAAAATAGAGGAATTATTTTCAAGTGGCCATGAGGGTAAAGGGCTATGTGTATTATTATAGTTTTACTCTTTTTTTTTTGTTAAGGCAACCTGAGCTTCTTTTAAAACATTGGTTGAAAAAGCAAGCTACTCCTTTGACAATTTGATTTTCAAAGTTTAGACGTGTTTCATCCCTGAATTTTGCAGAGAAGAAAAGAGTAATCGGGGTTAAGCCGCTAGTTTGTGATAGTGCCCAGGCCAGACCTAGACTCTTGAGTTCAAAAACCTGGGTTCTAATTCTACTACCCTCTTTTACTCTCTGCGTGACGGTGGACTTCTAAGCCCTACCTCTTTCATCTGAAAAATGAGGATGATAATAGTACCTTTCTTCCAGTTGTGGGTTAAATGAGAAAATGTATGAGTGATTGCTCAAGGAATGTTTAATACTATTTTGGGTCATAAAGCATTTTCCCCTTCTCAAGGACTCAAGGAAATAATTAAAGAGCATATGCAAACAAGAAGCTACTTCATTTAGCTTTTTTGTTGTTCAGAGTGAATCCAACTCACCCACTCCATCAGCTTTTAGAATTATATCTTTTCTCATTAAACAACATTCAACTGAATTTCCATGCATTTATAATTGCTTTAAAAACCATTTCAGTGCCAAAGATGAGCTCTTCAGTTTTGTTTGCTCTCAGACTTTCTACTGTGTCAGTAAACAATATATGCTAAAGCAAAATTCTGCTATCTTTTTGTTGTTGTTGTTGAGAATATGTACAGCAAAACATACACCAGTTCAGCCATTTCTGCATGTACAATTTAGTGACATTGATTACATTCTTCAAGTTTTGCAACCATTTTCACCCTCTTTTTCTGAGTTGTTCCTCCCTTATTAACATAAACTTACTGCCTTCTAAGGTTCCTATCTAATCTTCCGAGTTGCTGTTGTCACTTTGATCCTGTAAAGATAGTTCTTAAAGGAGCATAATGCTCAAGGCAGACATGTTTTACTAGTTAAGCTAAACTAGTATTTGGTTTTAAGAAGACTTTAGAAGATATTTTTGGTTTAAGGTTTAAGGATAATCTCAGGGCAATAGTTTCAGAGGTTCATCGAACCAACCCTGGCTCCAGAAAGTCTGGAGTCCATGAGAATTTGAAATTCTGTTCTGCATTTTGCCCTGTTTAATCAGGATTCTTCTATAGAATCTTGGATCAAACAGTTCAGTAATGGTAGTCAGGCACCATCCTGTTCTTCTGGTCTCATGGTAAAAGAGGCAGTTGTTCATGGAGGCAATTAGCCACCCATTCCATTACCTCCTCCTGTTCTTGACTCTCTTTCTTCCTCCGTTGCTCCAGGTGAATAGAGACCAATTGTTGTGCCTTGAGTGGCTACTTGCAAGCTTTTAAGACCCCAAGCACTATGCCAAAATGTTGCTATCTCTTGTGTTACATGTCTCGAAGTTTGCATAGCATTTGCCTAGTATGTGTGTGCAATTTTCCCTCTTCTAATATGTATTTGGGAAGGTGTAGTGTCTTCTGTGTCAGGGCTTTCTGCTTGCTTTAGCCTGAAGGTTAAAGGAGGAGAATGGGGTGGAGAATGTTGAGTGATATAAAGTGTCAAGTGTTATGTACTTGGAGTAGAGACATCATTTGCATGTCAGCTCACTCTGCCTAGAATGCTCCCTCCCCAACTTTCTATCCCTTACCTTAGCGCCAGGCCAGCGCTTAGCTCCAGCTCTGGGATCCCTTTTCTGATTCTCCTGCCCAGCTGTGCTAAAGCCCTTCCCTCCTCACCTCCCCTGTACTCCCATACCACCTTACACTCATCTAATATTGTTTACCACGCTACATTGTGATTGTCTGTTTTCTTGTTTATCTTCCTAAAGAAATCTTAAAGTCAGGGAATAGGTCTTATTCATCTCTATATCCCAGCACCCAGCAATGCTCTTGATTAAAGGTCCTCAGGGAAAGTATGTTGAATCAGAAGCCTTGAGCTCATTGCATTAAGTTCAGAGAATGACATGGTATTATTTTTTCTTCCATGTGCTAACCACTTCTAATTGTTTCACTAAGGGAACACATGAGCTACAAGAATGAGCTCAGGGATTTCCTTAGAGCCATCGACACTCTTCATGGCAATCCTCGGTGCTTATTAGATCCAGGGACTTTTTGGAACCCTGGGATATGCCAAGGATTCCTGTTTCCACTGATGAAATCAGGACAAACAGACTCTCGCAGTAATGCAACTACCAGTAGCTACACTTTTGCGTTAGACTCATTGGCCAGTTGACTGTAAGTACAGTCTGCTTTAAATGGCTTCACAAAGTCAACCTAGCAAAGCTGCAATAAATTGTTGAAATTGAAAGAGTAGCAATGCAGAGGCAACTGGTCCCTGCTTCTCCTTTCTGTAATACAGAATGCAGTAGAGAATTTAGGCTATGTACAGTAGAATAGTTGCTGAAGGTGAAGAGGACTTGAAGCACTTACTGATAAAGATCAAAGACTACAGCCTTCAGTATGGATTACACCTTAACATAAAGAAAATAGAAATCCTCACAACTGGACCAATAAGCAACTTCATGATAAACAGAGAAAAGGTTGGCGTTGTCAAGGATTTCATTTTACTTGGGGCCACAATCAACGCTCATGGAAGCAGCAGTCAGGAAATCAAACGACATATTGCATTGGGCAAATCTGCTGCAAAAGACCTCTTTAAAAGTGTTAAAAAGCAAAGATGTCACTTTAAAGACTAAGGTGCGCCTGACCCAAGCCATGGTGTTTTCAGTCACCTAATATGCATGTGAAAGCTGGACAATGAAAAAGGAAGACCAGAGAAGAAATGATGCCTTTGAATTATGGTATTAGCAAAGAATATTGAATATACCGTGGACTGCCAAAAGAACAAACAAATCTGTCTTGGAGGAAGTACAGCCAGAACGCTCCTTAGAAGCGAGGATGGGGAGACTACATCTCACATACTTTGGACATGTTATCAGGAGGGACCAGTCCCTGGAGAACGACCTCATGCTTGGTAAAGTAGAGGGTCCACGATAAAGAGGAAGACACTCAATGAAATGGATTGAAACAGTGGCTGCAGCAGTGGGCTCAAGCATAACAATGATTGTGAGGATGGCACAGAACTGGATAGTGTTTTGTTCTGTTGTACATAGGTCAGTATGAATCGGAACGGAATTGGTGGCACCTAACGACAACAGACAGTAGAATACATAGATGACTTAGGCTCTGCTGCAGTCAATCAGGTGAATACTTAACTTCTACACTGGAGCAGCTCTGCCTACTTCCTGGCTGCTGAGGCATAGAAACCATGATTTAGTATTGGCTGATATTGGAGGAAAAAAATTATGATGGCTCTGTTTTTGTTAGGTGCCGTCGAGTCAATTCCAACTCATAGTGACCCCATGTGACAGAGTAGAACTGCCCATAGGGTTTTCTAGGCTGTAATCTTTATGAGAGCAGATTGCCAGGTCTTTCTCCCATGGAGCCGCTGTGTGGGTTCAGACTACCAACCTTTTGGTTAGCAACCAAGTGCTTAACCATTGCGCCACCAGGGCTCCTTGTGATGGCATTACATATGTATTAAGGCATAATCTGCCTAGTTAATGGATGACAATTTCTTTTCAGACGATGCTTTTGAACCAGAATGAAAAAACTCGTAGAAGACAAGTTGCAAAATTTTATAGAGTAGACAAGGAGTCATGGTGGTGCAGTGGTTAAGTGCTCCGCTGCTAACTAAAAGGTCGACAGTTTGAACCCACCAGCTGCTCTGTGGGAGAAAGATGTGGCAGTCTGATTCCATAAAAATTACAGCCTTGAAAATCCTGTGGGCAGTTCTGCTCTGTCCTACAGGGTCACTATGAGCTGGAATTGACTCAAAGGCAGTGGCTTTTTTTTTGTTTTTTGTTTGGTTTTATAGAGTAGACAGTGTGTTTAGGTATGAGGCCCTAAACTGAAGTTCAGCCAGAAAGACTGAATGCTGTGCATTTACTCAGATAGGAAGGACCTGTACCAACCTAAATCTTTTAAATGTTTGGGCTGAGTGTATTTTCTCGTTCTTTCCCTTTTCACCATTTCTTAGAGTTTCTGATAGACACATCAGGAAGCTATGTCACATCGTCTCCTGGTTCATTCCTGAAGTTCATGTCACCAGGTGCTGCTCCAAAGCAGAAGAGCTGATGAGTAAACGTGATAAGGGGAGCTCATGAAATAGATGGATGTCCATTTTGCGCTCAGAAAGCATAACATAGTGAAGTTCTCTTAGTCTATTCTTCTAGGTGAATCTTACCTTTTAAACATACCAATTAATTTAGTATTATTTGAAGGTTTCATTATCTAAATTTTTGGACTTTTTCGCCTTGTAAGTCAAAGAGCATCCCGTTTATCATTAAGAATCCACTCCTGCCCCCCCACCAAAAAAAAAAAAAAATCCTGAGAATTACTTCCAGTACTAAATTTTGAGAAAGGCATTTTATTTTATTTTAATATAAGCTTGAGATACTTAGTAAATTTCAAATGAGATCTTCTACTTTAGGATTTAGTTAGCCCAGCGACTTCATCACCACCGTCCATTTTCACTGAGTACCTTCCTCATTCATTGGCTAGCCCCTACCAAGGTAGATCTGTAGTATCTGTGTTTTGTTGGCCTGCCATGCTGAAGAACTTATAGCTGAACATCATTGCCCTACATTTGAGCTGAGGCGTATTCTCCATTTCTACTTTTTTATCCTTATAAGAACTTGAAGCTGTCAGGATGCTCTCAGGGTCTTCTTATTGGCCTTACAAGTGGGAGTGGAAGAAGTTTATGGAAGAAAGGAGGCCATGTATTTTAAAAATGTGAACTAATGCTCAGAGATTAAAAGTTTAATATTATGGAAATCAGTAAACTTTGAGAGAGTGAACCCTTAATCAGGAATGAACAGTTGAACCATTTTTACTTTCCTTTGAGTTAAAATTACAGAGCTGCTAGAGGCTTTAAAACATGTTGCTATGTTGCTGAACAAGTTTCAGCAGAGCTTCTAGACTAAGATGACTAGGAAGAAAGGCCTGGCGATCTACCTCCAAAAATCAGCTGGTGAAAACCCTATAGATCACAACAGTCCAGGCATCAGGATGGCACAGGACCAGGCGGTGTTTTGTTCTCTTGTGCATGAGGTCACCATGAGTCAGGGTCTACCACAACGGCAACTCACATCAACAACAACAAAAGGCCCAGAGAAGTTGTCTCATACCAGGTCCCCCTACCCCCCGCCAAATTTAGGCCATGCTTTAAATTTACCAGAGAGGTTTCCCCTATAAGTTCTTTCTTATAGAATTGTTCATGACATCTTTTATCAAAGGTCAGCTGTCAGAAAGGAGTGATGTTTACTTTAAAAATAAAATGTCATAATTTATATCTTTCGGTCTGTCAGTCTCTAATATATATCTATGACCTGCTTGGACATATTGCTGTCTTACAGATAACTTGGATTTGTGAAGTAATATGATGCCATCTTTTTATTAGAGGAAGTTGCAGTGTAGTTATGTTTGAAAAAATAAGTTTTAATTTTTTTTATCGTGCTTTAAGTGAAAGTTTACAATTCAGGTTAGTTTCTCATACAAAAATTTATACACACATTGTTATGTGACCCTGGTTGCTCTCCCTATACTGTGACAGCACACTCCTCCTTTCCCCGGATTTCCCGTGTCCATTCAACCAGCTCCTGACCCTCTCTGCCTTCTCGTCTCACCTCTGGACAGGAGCTGCCCATTTAGTCTCATGTATTTACTTGAGCTTAAGAAGCACACTCTTCATGAGTATCATTTTATGTCCCATAGTCCAGTCTAATCTTTGTCTGAAGAGTTGGCTTCGGGTATTGTTTTAGTTCTGGGTTGTCAGAGAGTTCGGGGGCCATGTCTTCTGGGGTCCCTACAGTCTCAGTCAAACTGTTAAGTCTGGTCTTTTTACTAGAATTTGAGTTCTGCACCCCATTTTTCTCCTGCTCCATCAGGGACTCTCTGTTGTGTTCCCTTTCAGGGTGGTCATTGGTGGTAGCTGGGCACCATCTAATTCTTCTGGTCTCAGGCTGATGCAGTCTGTGGTTTATGTGGCCCTTTCTGTCTCTTGGGCTAATATTTTCCTTGTGTCTTTGGTGTTCTTCATTCTCCTTTGCTCCAGGTGGGTTGGGACCAATTGATGCATCTTAGATGGCCGTTCACCAAAGTGGGATTCAGAACGTTTTCTTAATAAACTTTGTTATGCCACTTGACCTAGATGTCCACTGAAAGCATGGTCCCCAGGCCCCTGCCCCTGCTACTTTGTCCCTCGAAGTGTTGGTTGTATTCGGGAAACTTTTTAGCTTTGGTTCAGTCCAGTTGTGCTGACTTCCCCTATAGTGTGTGTTGTCCCTTCACCTAACATCATTTTTGTCTACTATCTAGTTAGTGAATTCCGCTCTCCCTCCCTCCCCAACCTCATAACCATCAAAGAATGTTTTCTTCTGTGTTTAATCCTTTTCTTGAGTTCTTATAATAGTGGTCTTATACCATATTTGTCCTTTTGCGACTGACTAAATTTCACTCAGCGTGACGCCCTCCAGATTCCTCCATGTTATAAGATGTTTCACCGATTCATCGTTGTTCTTTATCATTGCATAGTATTCCATACTGTGAGTATACCATAATTTGTTTATCCATTCGTCCATTGATGGGCACCTAGGTTGTTTCCATCTTTTTGCTATTGTGAACAGTGCTGCAATGAACATGGTTGTGCATATATCTATTAGTGTAACAGCTCTTATTTCTCTAGGATATATTCCAAGGAGCAGGATTGCTGGATCATATGGTACTTCTATTTCTAGCTTTTTAAGGAAGCGCCAAATTGATTTCCAAAGTGGTTGTACCATTTTACATTCCCACCAACAGTGTATAAGTTTTCCAGTCTCTTAACAACCTCTCCAGCATTTATTATTTTGTGTTTTTTGGATTAATGCTAGCCTTGTTGGGGCGAGATTGTATCTCATTGTAGTTTTTTAGCCACCTGAATGTCTTCTTTGGTGAAGTGCCTGTTGATATCCTTTGCCCATTTTTTTAATTGGGTTATTTTTGTCTTTTTGTTGTTGAGGTTTTGCAGTATCTTGTAGATTTTAGAGATTAGACGTTGATCGGATTTGTCATAGCCAAAAATTTGAAAAAATAGGTTTTAATTTATTGATATTGGTAAAGTTAAGAGTGTTCTTAAAGAGAGAAGTTACAGAAAGTTAAATGCTGTCATTCTGTCTCTTCATACTAAGAACAAAAGCAAATGATTGTGAAGTATTTCAGTGGGTTGAACCTTAAGTTAGAGCTTGCCTTTCCTAGCATTATAAGGAGCACTTTGCCTAGTTGCTATGGAAACAAATTGAAATTATTGAGTTGAAAGTTATGATGTAGTTCTTGATACTGTGCTATGAAAGATAGGAGACATTGCAAACTAAAAATCTTAATGCTACTCCAACAAATATTTCAAGAACAAACTGTTTATGTGCTATGTGCTAGATAGATACCGTGCTAGAGACCTGAGGTGCACAGTTGGAAAGACAGGATTCTTAGCACCTCAAGGAGCTCAGATTCTCATAGAGAAATAATAAACAGACACATGGTCTAGAGCAGGACAGTTGATATAAAGACAGTATATGCTAGGTGAAATGGATGTTGAGGAAGGGAGTTAGGGAGTGCTTGAGGTGACTTCAAGGATGCATAGGAATTTGCCAGATAGACAGGGAGATGGGATGAAGATGCTTTTCCCAGAAAGGGAACCACATTGGTAAAGGCTAGGAGGTGAAGAGTTATTTTAAGTCGTTCTTTAAAAGAACCACTATACTTCTTCCTAGCCTTATTGTTAGGAAATATCTGGAGATCTTAAAGTTGTGAACACTTGTTCCAGTTGAGTGCAGACTGCCAGCTTCGCCATTTAACAGCTATGTAACCACAAGTGAGTTATTTCGGAATTGTTAGGAGGATTAAATGAGAGACTCGCTCCAACTTTGGCATTTAGTAAGCTCTAAGCAACGTGTGAATTGCTTTTTCATCATCGTTCATTTTAGCTTTTTGATCATTTTAAGTGCTTTTGTAAGAGTGGACGTACTGTGTTTTTAAAAAATATGTCCCAAGCTTGGTGAATGACAAATCTTATTTGGAGTAGCCCGTTGAATACCTACTGTGTGCTCCACATTGGACTAGGACTCTGTGGAGAAGTGTACATAGCTCCTGTCCTCAGTTAGCTTCCAACTTAGTTGAGAGCGAAAATGGACAAATAGGAAATAAAGTAATTATATGTTGAACTGTACCAAACATCTTTGTGTTCAGTTGTTCAGTATATTGATTAAAGTTGTATAGTTGCAAAAAAAAAAATTGGCGCTCTAGGCAGAAGCACCACGCCGTCCCTCCACAGCAAAGATCCGAAAAACTAAGACAAACAGAGAATACAACAATCCTGAAACCCTAAAACATCAAATGAAGAGATAAAGAACTCAGCCCAGCACCAAATGGAGTGAGTAAACTGACAGAGAATG
>NW_004443960.1:13410739-13422275 GCF_000243295.1 Trichechus manatus latirostris
CAGCACAATTCGAAGAGCGTAGTCAATGTCACTGAACTGTGCATGTAGAAATTTTTGAAACGGTGTATCTTTGGCTATGTGTATTTTCACCAAACAAAAAAAGAGGTTGATAAGTTAGAGGGTTGATATGTTGTGGGGTTGTTAACCTATGTCATAAAACAACATGTGTACTACTGTTTTCATGAGAAACTGTTCTGTAAGCCTTCACCTGGAGTACAATAAATAAATAGAGAGAGAGACAGAGAGAGAGACAGAGACAGAGAGAGAGAGAGTTGTATAGTTGCTTGTATGGCTTAGTTACTGTTTTCCAGGGCGTCGAGGAATAGGTTACCAGAGAGAAAACCAGGGAACAGAGAGAGCAATTAGAACCAAAGGAGCCGAAAACTCAGGGGGAAAAAAAAATTAAATGGGAAGAAGCTTTTCTTTGTGGTGGTCCTGACCATGTATGAGGGAAGCAGTTGCCCCTGTGGTGTGCTTCGAGGCTGCTGCCTACAATATCTGTTCCATTTACATCCAGGCAATTGAAATATCATCATTTGCAGGGTCACTGAGAGAGGTCAGCCACTTCCGTCATCTTCCGTTTAGAATGAAGGGGTTTATCAGATCCTTTCCTGGCAGTAGTGTTTGATTGGCTATAAG
Source organism: Trichechus manatus latirostris (assembly GCF_000243295.1). Lineage (NCBI taxonomy): Eukaryota > Metazoa > Chordata > Mammalia > Sirenia > Trichechidae > Trichechus > Trichechus manatus. The sequence goes on from NW_004443960.1 coordinate 13,411,379, forward strand.
AAATGAGAGCACTAGGCACTGAATGGTGGTGGGCACGGTTGGAAGTGGTGGACATTTTAGAAGACAAATTCCATTTTAGTCTGACACTCTCCAACAAACACTAAAGAACTGCCTGTGCTAAGTATTCTGCTAGAAACTAGGGATAGATATATGGATGAAGCAATGAGCTCCACCTCAGTGAGCCTGGAATCTCATGGACAGGTGAAAACAACATAAGCAGATAAATAATCCACTTGGGGTGGCAGTTGCTGGAGAGGAGGGTACAGAAAGGCCAGTGGCAGTGCAGTGCAAGGTGCACTAAGGAGTGGGCACAGAAAGGCTTGCTGGAAACTCTAGAAGCCCCAACTATCTCTGGTCTAACTCAGCTTCATGGTTTGCTGTTAAGTGTCCAAGTCTCAGTAGTCCAGACATCTGCCTCCACTCCTGTTGTTCTCACCGTGGCTTTTTCACCAGGGACCTCTTTGCTTCAAAGGGTCCAGGCCACAGCAGTGAACTGTGGTTTCTTCCCAGGGTTGGAGCTTACAGTGAGTTGAGCTAATTTTCTGCCTAGGTTTGGTCTTCTAGACAGGGTCATATACTTCTCTGAGCCCTGAGTTGGAGGCAACTGCTGGGCCTGATGCTATGAAGGAGTAGGCTGAGGTGGGTTAAAGGACATCCAGGGAACCGGGAATTATCTGTAGTTTTGCATGTTTTTATTGCACTTTCCTAAGGAGCACAAATATATGGAGTTCTCTAGTATACTTAAATCTTGAATATTTGAGGACAGTTTAAGATGAAATTTTAGCATTTAGGAAAGAATACTGTGAGAATGAAAGGTTGAATTTAATTATAAGCTTAAAATTAAGTTTATTTAACAGCTCTTAATAGAAAATGTCTAAATACTTAATAGTAACACACTGAATTGTCCATGGAGAAAATTTAGAGCCACTGGACAATGTAACCATCTTTCTGGCTGTGTGCATGCTAGCTGCTAGGTAATCTGTATGATGAGAGATGGTAGTGGAAGCGGACTGCTGGGTAACTTGGCCACTTTGTAGCAGTTTAGGAGAGGATATTTTAGGCCTGTAACTGAGGAGGTTAATTCTCTGTCGCCTGAGATTCAAGAATCTAGATGCTTTTTATTTTTAAAGAGAATACTGATTATTTCTGGTTCAGTTAGAGTCTAAAATCCTGTGTTTAATAATGAACTTGGGGTGTGTGTGTGTGTTTTCTAAATTTTATTTATTTTGATGTGTTGTTGAGAATATACACAGCAAAACATACTCCCATTCACAGTTTCTAGATTACAGTTCAGTGACATTGATTATATTCTTCGAGTTGTGGAACCATTCTCACCCTCCTTTTCTGAGTTGTTCCTCATTAACATAAACTCACTGCCCCCTATGGTTTCTGTCTAATCTTTCGAGCTGCTATTGTCAATTTTTAATTTAATTTTATTTTGTTTTGGGTGAAAGTTTGCAGAGCACATTAGTTTCCCATTCACCAAATTGTATACAAAGTGTTTCATGACATTGATTGCAATCCCCACACTGTGTCACCACTCTCCCCGTTTCTGCCCTGAGTTCCCCGTTTCCTTTCATCTGATTTTCCTACCCCTTCCTGCCTTCTCATCTTTACTTTTGGGCAAATGTTGCCCTTTTGGTCTCGTATAATTGTTCTATGAAGCATGCTCTTTTCGGGGATTATTGTTTATTTTACAGTCTTGTCTGTTGCTTGGCCAGAAGGTGGTTTCCAGAAATGGCCGCCATTTCAAGTTAGACGGGTGGCTTAGTCTTTCAGAGGTTCCTCCTGTCTCTATCAGACCAGTAAGTCTGATCTTCTATGAATTTAATTTTTTCTACATTTTTCCTACCGCTCTGTTCAGGACCCTCTATTGTGATCCCAGTCAGAGTATTTGGTAGTAGTAGTTGGGCACCATCTAGTTCTTCTGGTCTCAGGGTCGTGTAGGCTGTGGTGCATGTGATCTGTTAGTCCTTTGGACTAATTGCTCCCTTGAGTCTTCGGTTTTCTTCACTCTTCTTTGCTCTGGACAGGAAGAGACCACTAGTTGTATCTTAGATGGCCATTCACAAGCTTTTAAGACCCCAGACACCACTCACCTAAGTAGGATGTAGAACATTGTTTTTATGCACTGTGTTATGCCAGTTGACATAATTGTCCCCCAAGTCTATGGTCCTTAGCCTTCAAGCCTAGTATGTTTGTCCTGGGAGTGCTGTTGTCAATTTGATCCATATAGATAGTTCTTAAAAGAGGATAATGCTCAAGACAGGCCTTTTTACTAGTTAAGCTGAACTATTGTTCAGTTTTAAGATGACTTGGGATATTTCTGGTTTAAGATTTAAGGTCATTTCAGGGTAATAGTTTCAGGGTTTCATCCACCCCCCCCCCACATGGCTCCAGAAAGTCTGGTTGTTGTTAGGTGCCATCTAGTTGGTTTGGATCATAGTGACCCTGTGTACAACAACGAAATGCTGCCCGGTCCTGCGCCATGCTCGCAATCGTTGTTATGCTTGAGCCCGTTGTTGCAGCCACTGTATCAGTCCATCTCATTGAGGGTCTTCCTCTTTATTGCTGACTCTCTGCTTTACCAAGCATTACGTCCCTCCAGGGACTGATCCCTCCTGATAACATGTCCAAAGTGTGTGAAACGTAGTCTCGTCATCCTTGCTTCTGAGAAGCATTCTGGTTGTACTTCTTCCAAGACAAATTTGTTCATTCTTTTGGCAGTCCAGTGGTATATTCAGTGTTCTTCGCCAGCACCACAGTTCACAGGCATCAGTTCTTCTTTGGTCTTCCTTATTCATCATCCAGCTTTCAATGCATATGAGGCAATTGAAAACACCACGGCTTCGGTCAGGTGCATCTCAGTCTTCACGGTGACATCTTTGCTTTTCAACACTTCATAGAGGTCTTTTGTAGCAAATTTGCCCAGTGCAGTGTGTCTTTTGATTTCTTGACTGCGCCTTCCATGAGTGTTGATTGTGGAGCCAAGTAAAATGAAATCCTTGACAAATTCAATCTTTTCTCTGTTTATCATGATGTTACTTATTGGTTTAGTCATGAGGACTTTTGTTTATGTTGAGGTGTCGTCCATACCGAAGGCTGTGGTCTTTGATCTTCATCAGTAACTGCTTCAAGTTCTCTTCACTTTCAGCAAACAAGGGTATGTCATCAGCATAACGCAGGTTGTTAATGACTCTTTCTCCAATCCTGATGCCCTGTTCTTCTTCATATAGTCTAGGTTCTAGGATTATTTGTTCAGCATACAGATTGAATAAGTATGGTGAAAGGGTACAACCCTGATGCACACCTTTCCTGATGTTAAACCACACAGTGTCCCCTTGTTCTGTTTGAATGATTTCCTCTTGATCTGTATACAGTTTCCTCGTGAGCACAACGAAGTGTTTTGGAATTCCCATTCTTTGCAATGTTATCTGTAATTTGTTATGATGAAAGTCTGATGTCCATGAGAATTGGAAATTCTGTTCTGCATTTCCTCCCTTTTGATCAGTATTCTTCTATAGAATCTTTGATCAAAATGTTCAGGAATGGTAGCCAGGTACCATCCAGTTCTTCTGGTCTCATGGCAAAGGAGGCAGTTGTTCATGGAGGCAATTAGCCACACATTCCATTTTCTCCTCATACTCGTGACTGTCCTTCTTCCTCTGTTGCTCCAGGTGGATAGAGACCAGTTGTTGTGACTTCGATGGCTGCTTTAAGCTTTTAAGACCCCAGGCACTACACCATGAACTAGGAGGTAGAACCGAAGCACTAAACACATTATTAGGCCAGTTAACTGGGATATCCCATGAAACCATGACCCTAAACCTCCAAGAAACCAAATCCCATGAGGTGTTTGCTTGTGCATAAGCAGTCTCAGCAGCTACTCTTTTTTTCTTTCTTTTTTTTTCATTGTAAATATATCTATCACACAACTTTTGTCAGTTCAACTTTTTACAGGTGTATAACTTATTGACAGCAATTACAGTAATTGCCTGTGCAATACCCTTAATCAATGTGAGTTTTCCATCACCACTAACCCCCTTTCCCTCCCCCTCCTGCCCCTGTTAACCACTAATAAACTTTGGTCTCTGTACATTTGCCTTTTCTTGTCTTTTAATATAAATGAGGTCATAATATTTGCCCTTTTGTGATTGGCTCTTTCCACCCAGAATAATGTCTTCCAGCTCCGTCCATACTGTAGCATTTATCAAGGCTTCATTTCTTCTACTGGCTAAGTAGTATTCCATTGTATGTACGTACCACACTTTGTTTATCCGTTCCTCTGTTGATGGGCATTTAGGTCGTTTCCACCTTTTGTGTGCTTGTATGTTTTAATCAAAAGAAATAACAATGATAGCAGCAGCAGCAGTAACAAAGAAAACCCCCCCCTTCCCCCCATTATCTCTCCTACCATATACCATAGCTAGATTTTTGGGACTTTGAAAGCCCAAGGTCTTAATGTCTGTGATTTACTGGAAGAAAATGTGCACCCTTCCATAGTAATATGAAAATTATATAATCCATCTTAAACTTTGTACCACATTTCTATTTTATGTTTATTAGCCTTTTTTTTTTTTATTTCCGGCTTGATTTAGTATCAGAGTTATTTGGAAGAAGGTGTTTGCATTTTAAAGGATTTGAAGCTTTGTCTAAAGGCTTAAGTATAATTTCTTCATTGTTTCTTAGCAATTCCTATTAAAAATACAGCATTATGTTCGTACAGGAAGCTGAAAAAGCAGGCCGTTCTAAAGGAAGCTGTTGTGCAGTTCCTTCCTTTCTAAACTTTAAGCCGAATGCTTTTCCTCACTTTTAAGTTCAAGGGCTTAGTTTACAGGCATGAAAATAAACTGAACAGCACCTGCCGCTTAGTCACAAAAGAGGATGTCTTGAAGCAGCTTAGCAAACAGATGTACTCATGAAACAGTTGAAGCTTTTGAGATGCTCAAAGCATGTGGTAGAAAAATTAAATTTCAAAATGAATAGTATGAGGAAATAAAGTAAGAAGAAGACATAAACCAAAGATCCAGGTTTGGTGCCTGAGTTTTGTACATTTTAATCACAATTCTGTCATCACTGCAGTAACTGGTACTTTGAAAATTTATCCTTGAAAACACAGAATTGCCAGTATTTTCCCAAAGAAGGATTTGGCGTATTTTATAGGTTTATTTATTTATTTATTTTTAATTTGTTGTTTCGGCTCTTTGGAGTAGCAAGAGAAGAAAACGTAAATAATACTAAAGGCTTCTGTTATAAAAACTGTTCAGCATTATCTTTTGATTTGATTTAGGCAGCTGTCAAGTTCAGGTAGTTCACGACAGACCGCTCTACATACCTGTTCTAATGTGGACAGTTAGCTCAGGTCAGCGGTACGTTGTGGACACTGATGGAGGAACTTAGAGTGCCCAGTGGTCCTTTTCTATTCAGTGTAAACACAGTGGGCTCCGCCCCCCGCCCCAGCCCAAATCCACAGTTTCGCTTCCGTGGTTTCAGTTAGCGTTTGAAAATGTTAACTGAGTGCGTAACCTGATGAAATCTCGCACGGTCCCGCCCTGTTACTCAGTTAACTTTTATTACAGTATATTGTTATGATTGTTTTATTATTAGTTACTGTGTGTTAATCTCTTACTGTGCCTAATTTATAAATGAAACTTTATCACATTTATGTATAGGACAAATCATAGTATATATAGAATTCGATGCTATCTGAGGTTTTAGGCATCCACAGGAGGTCTTGGAACATATCCCTGTGGATAAGGGGAGACTACTGTAATCATGCTTGGTTTCCATATGAACAGTGGAAGCTATGTTTTTGTAAGCTTCTGTCAAGGCTCAGAGTTCACTAGGACATTTTCTAGAAACTCCTTTATTTTACCAATGGATGTGTTCTGGAAGAAAAAGGTGGAAGTCCTGCTAGAAATTATAGATGACTGTATATTACCAGCAGAGTACTCTGAGCTGACAGTATGAAAAATGCCAAACACACATATCAGTCTTTGCCAGGGAATCACTTATGGCTCAAGATTTTCATCACAGATGAGCCAGACAGCATCTTCACTTTGTTACTGAGCCGGAATAGGAGGGGAAGGAGGAAGCAATCAGAGGTCAGTATGGATTGCGCTTTAATCTCAAGATCATTTAAACATTTAAAGATCATTTAAACGATCCTTAGAGTAGAGCTTCTGTTTTATTCTATTGGACCTATTAGAAACCTCAAAACATGGACCTATTAGAAACCTCAAAACAGCTTCTGGAGAAGTAGCAACGTCTGCACTGGGTTCCCATTAAAGGGCAAAACAGGCTGATCTCCAGGAATGTCCAGGGTGTAATCGGTCCTGCAGCTTTGCAGCACCATTGTTGACCGCAAACTTCTGGACCGGATGCATGCAGAGGCCAGAAAACAGGTGGCCATTTCCATGGTTTATTTTTTGTCAGCGGAAGTGTGGCACCTGAGGGGCTGAATGGGTAAACTGGACACTTAAAATGGGTTCTAAGAAAGGCAGCAGAGTGTAGGTGAAGGCTCTCTGAAGGCAGTCAGGAGACAGGGCTCTAGCCTCCGCTCTGTCGCCAACTTGCTTTGTGACTTTGGACAAATCACTTCACTTCTTTGGGCCTCAGCTTCCTCATTTAGAAACCAACAGAGCTGAGTCACATGATCTCAAAGGTCCTGGCCCCTTCCAGCCTGAAAGTGCTCTGATGCTAAGAACTTTACCAGCAGCGCGGTGCCTCCATCTGGTTCTAACGATTGCAGCGCTCTTCCCTGGGACTCAGCCTTGAAGTTCACCCACAATATGCTGTCAGTCTCCAGGTTCTGTGCATTTTTCTCTGGAAATGTCTTCTGTCTTTTCTTCCTTCTCATTCCCCCCACATTTGACCAGCTCTTATTATACCTGTCGGGATGATTGCCTCATCTTTTTTGTCTTCTGCCCTTGCCTACTCCCCGCCCCATCCTGTCCTTGTTCCAAGCAAAACCTCCGCTTGCGCCTTGCCCGTCCCAGTCCCTGCTCTGAGTCTCATCTCCCTTAAACACTGCCTTTCATCATGAGCATTTCTTTGTCCAGAAATCATCAGCTACTCTGTATGACTTTTAAGATACTCTGTAATCTTGTCCCACCTTATCCATTTCACTTTATTTTCTGTCACCTTCCAACCCATTCTTCAATGTAACAAGACCATTTTTGTCACTGTTTTATAAGCATTCCGTGTTCTTTCTTTTGTAACTTTGTTCATTTTTCTTCTTTCACTTGGGGTACCTTTTTCTCCTCACAACCTATAAATATAAGAAATTCAAGATGCAAGAGAGATAGGGTAACTGAAACTCTGCAGATTTGGGAGGGAGTGGAGTGGTAGAGACAGAGGTAGGGTTAGCCATAGAAAGAAGGGAGGAACGTTTTGAGAGTTAGGAGGGAAGGAAAAGTAGATGTTAAACATGCAGGGATTTTGAATCAGAGAAAGCGAGTTTTTAAAAGAAGCTCTCTTGTAGTAAATGGTCTTTGCCCTCAGTAAAATAGAAGTCAAGTTCATCTGCACAAAGTGATTGGGGATGGTGTTAGGGATGTGAAGAAAATAGAAAATTCCCGCTTGCTATGGGCATTAACCAGAGGTTAATAAAGAATTTAATAAGAAACATTGAGAATCCAGTTAAGTGAATTAACATGAGTTTGCAATGGACTCGTGTCAGTTTTCTGAAATTTGTTCAGCAGTGCTTGGCTTTGGGGATCTGGATAGGGAGAACCAGATGGTGAGTTTTACCCAGAGTTGGGGACTGGTCTCGTTGACTTGGCTATATCCCCTCTGCCACCCCCTGTAAGGGAAGGCAGGAGAGGACAGTAAGCATAGAAGAAGAGAGGTACCAGGTCCGTTCATTCTTCCACTGCCCTATTTTCCCCTCAATCCTCTAGCCTCTCCTTCCCCATCTCATACTTACTGATGACTTTGCTTCCCACACCCTGAGAAAATAGAAGCAATCAGAAGAGAACTTCCACAAGTGTCTACTTCATCCTCCACCCTGACTGGATGTGTGCCCATGTTTTCAGTGTTCCCTCCTTGTACTATAGATAGGGGTTCTCTGCTCCCACCTAAGGCATCCCTTCTGTACTGGACACCATCCCTTCTTACCTACTCAAGGACAGTGCTCCACTGACTTTCTGCTTCCCTTCCACCCCATCGCTTTTTCCCTGTACTGTGGCCGGTGTGGAATAGGGCTAGGGTAGAATTCAATCAGTGCTGAGGTTCTGCCAAGCAGGTATACAGAAGCCGTGAAATTTAAGTGATTGACCATGAAGCTGAAGAGGGGAAAGGAGCTATGAACAGGTAAGACACACCGCATCAAGGGGTGAGGGACAGTAAAACAGTGGTAGGATCAGTGGCTCAGATACCCCAGTAGGTTGGAAGATGGATTGTTAAATTCAGAATTTGAGAGAACAGGAGCTGGGAAGAGAGAAGGTGGTGATTCAAGGGTAGGTGCGTGAAATTGCGATGATGAGGGAGTTGTTGGTTTAGGGAATGACCAAGGGGGCAGGCAGCTGAGCAAGGGTCGGGGCTTGTTGGATGACAGCCACGGTGAGGAGAGATAGAGTCTAATGATGTCAGCTTCAAAGCTGAGGATTTAGAAGAGAGGAAGGAGGGAGAGAGAATGGTTTGGAAACAACAGGAATGACGCCTGCCCACCTCCAAACCTGGTGGTACAGGGTTGTGGGAGAAAAAAAACACTACCCCTTGAACGCACTGCAAAGGAAGCAGTACATTCAGGGTGAGAGCCAGGTTTTCCTGCTTCTGCTCTTAGTCCCCTGCCCAGCAGCCAGAATGATCATTTTACAGAAGTCACCTTTTTTTCATCCATCTCGCTCACAGTAAAAGACCTCTGTGATCCAGCCTCTTGCCATCTACCTTCTGCTATGGTCTCCTTCACTCCTTCTGCTCCAGGCACTGGCCTCCTTGGTATTCCTAGAATGCAGCGGGAATATTCCTGCCTCAGGGCCTTTGCACTTGCTGTTGCCTCTGCTTGGCATATTCTTTCTCCAGATATCTTTATAGCTTGCTCCCATACTTCCTTCAGGTCTTTGTTCAAGCGTCTCCTGCTCAGGGCTTCTCTGACTACCCTATGTGACTACTTCCCTTGCCAACCACTCTATAACTCCCTTCTCTGCCCTGTATTTTTTTATAGCGCTTACCACATATTATATATTTTACTCATTTGTATATTCATGAGAGCAGAGAGTCTAAGTTATTATATCTTTATGTTTTTTTAATATTGCTCTTTCTCCTGTACGTAGGACAGAACTTGACGACAGTGGATGTTTGATAAATGAATATTAGTTGAATATAGAATGAATGAATGACTGAGAGAATGAATAAATGAAAGGACCAGCAAACAGGTACAGGAGGCATAAAGGAGGAAGAAACAATGTATTCACAGTAGATCATTTCAGAATTCAGGATCTAGGATGAAGTCTAGGATGTTGATCATTGTTGCGGGAGGTTGAAGTGGGGGGAATAAGAAGGTTCCTGGTGCTGAGGAAGTTGGATTACTGGGACACATTGGGTAATTAGAAGAGATTTCAACTCCTCTGGCATGAGGTAGGAGGTTAAGTAGTGAGGAGAACGAAGAATCAGGCCCAGAGTCACTGAGGAATTCATGAGGGTGTCAGGGTTATCCTAGCGGACTCTAAAAAATTGGAGAAGGAGATGGTTAAAAACAGAAGACTGTGTCCATGAAGACAGAAGTACCAGCTGTGTGCGCCTTACACCAAGCTTCGTTCTTTTCCAGTCTCTCTGGGGTGCATTTAGTGGAACATGAGCTTTTCTGGTTTAGTAGGTCCCTTGAATTTTCTTAGGATTAAAAAAAAAAAAAATTACATGGATAGAACTAAATGTGCTAACACTAGTTTTTAAAAGTCTGTTACTCTGGCACGGTATTAACGACAGTCTGTCAATAAATATAGTTGCTATGGATTGCTAGTTCCTTCAGATTTGAGGGGTAGAGCATTTGCTTTTCAAGCTGTCATGAGTTCAAAATATAGAGCATGGTTTACACTGATATATTTGTGGTTGGAAACTTTCTGTTGCCAGAATCTTCTCCATTAACATCTGAATATCTCAGTTATGTTTCTGGTACATTTATTATTTTAAAATGCCCTGCCAGACCATAGTACTTTACAAAGTTGGCAGCATATTGCTGATGACCTAGTTTGTTATTCAAAGCCATGATAAGAGTTCTAAACGTCTTAATATATAGCTACTCGTTTTACTGTTTGAAGTGTCTAAAAATGACGCGGTGGAGGCATCTGGCCTCCTTTAACTTCACAAGAGGGGATGAGAATCAAGATCAACAGCCCAAGGCTGATTCCTGAGGTGGAGGTCAGACGTACCTCCTCTCTCCACCATTTTTACCAATTCTCACACCAACTGTCCTCCCAGGGCAATCTCTACTTCTGTGCTGGGTTTGATAATTCCTTGCAAGGACAATGCAGCGCTCATAGACAGTACTCATGATTATGAGATTTATTAGGGAAGTAACAGGTTACAGTTCAGGTTCAGGAAGGACTCAGTTTATAGTTCTTCCACCAGGACAGCCTCTTCTCAGCTGTGCCCACAGACAGGCCTCTCTGGCCCTTGGCCCCTCGCCCCTCGGCCTGGCCTCTGCTTTACTAGCGCAAACGTTACAAAGCTCTTTAGTTCTGCCAGTAACTGCCTGGGGGCACCCCACTCCACCAGTAAGCCTCCTGCCTGAAGGCACTCAGCTCTCTCACTCTGTGAGTCATCGAGCTCCACCACAGCCACCTCACACTGGTCTCCTGGTTCCTGCAGTCTCGTGCTGGCTCCCCCCACCTTCACCCCTCCCCTTCTCCCTCCCTCTCTCCCTCTCCCTCCCCCTCCCCCTCCCCCTTCCCTCTCC